>NW_020799097.1:18886267-18931747 GCF_003259725.1 Athene cunicularia
CCCCATATCGTCGTATCCTCAGAGGCTGAATCTGTAGCAGAAATAAAGGGTCACAACCTACTCCAGTGCCCTATCACAGCATAACTTGTATCTCCTCAGCTAAGCTATCTTCTCCCCAGAAAGAGTTGGCATCCTTTACTCTGCTTACTCTGCCTGTTGAGAAGAAACCTTGGCATGTACTCTCCCCAAAAAACATGTCTAAGCTTGGTCTGGGAGGATGATGGTCACAAGGCAAAACCTCATGAGGCAGCATCTCTGTTAAAAGCACAGATAACTACAAGGCAAGGCTCAATCTTACTGTTCACTGTTGGTTTTTTTTTTATTATTTCTTAGAACAGATCTGGTCAGTGTGACTAGAAAAGGAATAAGAGGTGTCTGATATTCTCCCTTATGTAGTGTCTCAGCAAATCTTGGGAACTTTTCTAGTAGTCTGCTGTTGCTGCTCCTACTGCTGCTGTGGCAGTAACATGACCCCAGCCTTTGAATGTTCCTATATTTAGCCAAATATTTTGAAACATTGCCAACATATGCCAAGGAGTGCAAACTAAAGCAATGCTGGTATAAAACTCAGCAGCTGCTTACTAGAGATTCATGGCATTAAAAATCCACCCCCTTAGCTCTTCCTTCCTACTTCCTTAGGCCTAAGGGGATTTCTTTTGGCAGCAAAAAACTGCACCTATAAGACCTTCAGTGAAAAGGTAGCAAGAATCACTTATGAAGGAGAACAGTAGGCAACTGAAAAACCAGCTTCTACTCATGTGATCTACACCCACCTTTGCCAGGCAATACACAGATGCTTGACCTGTGCCACCTGTCAAAGCATCTTAAAAATACAGAGCAATGCAGGAGAACTATGAATCAGTATCAATATATTAGGCAGCAACATGCTACTGTAATACCTCAGGAAAGGTATATAATACGTGCATCTGGTCAAATGTTTTGCTTTTGGTTTTCTCCTTGAGCAAATCAGTAAGCATAAGTATAAAGATCTGTCTACCCAGGACCATTGCAAGTTCTTTTAACCTATGTACACTTTTCCCAAATTCATCACACCTTCCAGAAATCGTGTACAATGTAGTAATCACTCCTGCTGTCTCAAACCCACACTCCTCACACACAATTGTTAGAAATATGTCTATACACCATTGTTTCCCAGTGTATGTGGAGATAATGTGTAAGGGAACAGGGGTCACATACCGTCCAGTATGACCTCATGCCATGCCACTTCAGGTTTCAGTGCTGTTAGTCAGAGGCACAAACCGGGAACTGAAGGCCAGTTTACATTGGAAAGATATGACTCAGTTGCCCATAATTACCAGGTTTTATGTCATTGCTGAGACCCTCTTGTTTGCAGAAACTGCTGATGCAGATTAATACAACACAGGCAAATTTTGTGTTTGCAGAAAAACCCCAGGGTGGAGTTCTTCAGGGCTTCTGTTTTGTCTGCTGTTTCTGCATGCAGTTACCAGTGATAACACTTGGAGCTGAGCAGGCATACTCAGAAACAAGATGAGATCCAAAATATATGATTTGTTTAAAAGCAGTTATACAAAATTTCCTAGAAGTTAATAACAGCTTACTGAGACCCGCTGATAGTTTTAGATCTGCTTTTTGCAAATGATTAAACAAGTGCTTATGGTTCACTGGAAGAGGTTGACTATCCAGCCGGTTTGCACATGCTGTCTTAACTTCTTCCCTTTGAAAACAAACTATCTCTGAGGCACTTTAAGTGTCAATAATATTTCCAATCTCACTTGAAAAACCTTTTATTTATTAAATAAACTCGATATAATCTGAAATTAATCATATCTGATATCAGTCCACTTAAATCAACATTTGATTGCTAAAATTTAGTCAGTTTTTTTTTTCCAGTTTTCAGCATTCTAAGAGATTTTACTAGCTATGATCTGTTATTTGTGCTCAGACACAGAATAAAACTCTCCTGTATCAGAAATGATGAAGCGTTGGATCCAGCCCCCCAAATGATGCATCTAATTAAATCTGATGTGCCCAGCTCATAAATTACCAAATATAGCTTCCACTTGAAGATACAAAACCACCTAATGTTATAACTGTTCATATGGCATAGTTCATGGTATGCGGTTTCTCTCTAGTGTTAGTTTTCTTGATAAACACCACTTTTCTAATTCAAATACTATTCATTTGGATAAATAGCTTATTCTTTGCTCAAAATATTGAAAATAAATAAGTAAAAATGTCTCAGGTTTTATACTCCAAAGTTAATTTGGAGCAGTAAAATTTAATTAATTATAGCAGACAATGCAAGAACAGATTACTTCTTTGATATTTAGAATTTAATAAATAAATAAATAAATCACAGCTGGATGATTTGAAGGTCAAAATACACACACACACACCCCTGTCAGTTTATGACTGAATGTGTGTCTGTGTGACAGACAAAAAAGATAAAAGATATCCTAAAACTTTTAAATTTTTTTTTTTTTTTTGGTGTTTGTTAGAGATTACCTTCTTCCTTGTTTACTTACTACCAAATATGTTTCTGGCCTCCATGTTCTCTTCTCAGCCAGATGTAAACATCAGCTTCATGTGATGTCTTCAAATATCTTTGATCTGGATGTTTAAAAGAAAGGATCTTCTGAATGCTAGACTAAATGATGGTTTTGGAGATACTGTCAGAACTGAATGCCATTCACAGAATCACAGAACCACAGAATTATCTAGGCTGGAAAAGACCTTGAAGATCATCTAGTCCAACCATTAACCTCACACTGACAGTTCCCAACTACACCACATCTCTCAGCGTTATGTTAACCTGACTCTTCAGGAATGGGAACTCCACCACCTCCCTGGGCAGCCCATTCCAACACCTAACAACCCCTTCTGTAAAGAAATGCTTCCCAATATCCAGTCTAAACCTTCCCTGGTGCTACTTGAGGCCATTCCCTCTTGTCCTATTGCTTGTTACTTGGTTAAAGAGACTCATCCCCAGCTCCCTGCACCCTCCTTTCAGGGAGCTGTAGAGGGCGATGAGGTCACCCCTCAGCCTCCTCTTCTCCAGACTAAACACCCCCAGTTCCCTCAGCCGCTCCCCGTACGACCTGTGCTCCAGACCCTGCACCAGCTTCGTCACCCTTCTCTGGACACGCTCGAGTCATTCAATGTCCTTTTTGGAGTGAGGGGCCCAAAACTGAACACAGGAATCGAGGGGCGGCCTCACCAGTGCCGAGTACAGGGGTCAGATCCCTTCCCTGTCCCTGCTGGCCACGCTATTGCTGACACAAGCCAGGATGCCATTGGCCTTCTTGGCCCCCTGGGCACACTGATGGCTCCTGTTCAGCCGGCTGTCAATCAACACCCCCAGGTCCCTCTCTGACTGGCAGCTCTCCTCAAGCCTGTAGCACTGCTGGGGGTTGTTGTGGCCCAGGGGCAGCCCCCGGCATTTGGCCTCATTGAAACTCCCCCAGTTGGCCTCAGCCCATGGCTCCAGCCTGTCCAGGTCTCTCTGCAGAGCCTCCCTGCCCTCGAGCAGATCAACACTCCCACCCAACTGGGTGTCATCTGCAAACTGACTGAGGGTGCACTGGATCCCCTCATCTAGATCATCAATAAAGATGTTAAACAGGAGTGGCCCCAAAACCGAGCCTTGGGGGACACCACTCGTGACCGGCTGCCAACTGGATTTAACTCTGTTCACCACAACTCTTTGGGCCCGGCCATCCAGACAGTTTTTTACCCAGCAAAGCATGTGCCCATCCAATCAACGAGCAGCCAGTTTCACCAGGAGAATGCTGTGGGAAACGGTGTCAAAGGCCTTGCTAAAGTCAGGATAACAACATCCACAGCCTTTCCCTCATCCAATAAGCAGGTTGCCCTGTCGTAGAAGGAGATCAGGTTTGTCAGGCAGGACCTGCCTTTCATAAACCTGTGCTGACTGGGCCTGATCATCTGGTTGTCCCACATGTGTTGTGTGATGGTACTCAGGATGAGCTGCTCCATCAGCTTCCCCAGCACCGAAGTCAAGCTGACAGGCCTGTAATTTCCCGCATCATCCTTCTGATCCTTTTTATATCTGGGCATCACACTGGCCAATTTCCAATCTGTCAGGACCTCCCCAGTCAGCCAGGACTGCTGGTAAATGATGGAAAGCAGGTTGGCGAGCACCCCAGCCAGCTCCTTCAGCACCCTCGGGTGTATCCCATCTGGTCCCATAGACTGGTGTGTGTCTGTGTGATGCAGCAGGTCACTGACTGTCTCCTGGATTGCAGGGGGGTTGTTCTGCCAGTCTCTGTCTTCTGGCTGAGGAGGCTGGATTCCCTCAGTACAACTAGTCTTGTTACTAAAGACTGAGGCAAAGAAGGCATTAAGCACCTCAGCCTTCTTCCTCATCACTTATTACCATGTTTCCCCCTGCATCTAGCAGGGGATGGAGCCTCTCTCTGGTCTTTCTTTTCCTACTGACATACTTATAGAAACATTTCATGTTGTCCTTGATTGCTGAACTCAGATTAATTTCCAGCTGGGCTTTAGACCTCCTGATTTTGGCTCTGCATAGCCTCACAGCATCTTTATAATCATTGTGTGTGGCAAGCCCCTTCTTCCAAATTCTGTAAACTTTCCTTTTCTTCCTGAGTTGCAGCCAAAGCTCCCTGTTCATCCAGGATAGTCTTCTCTGTTGCTGGCTTCTCGTACAGCACCTGGGGACAGTCTGCTGCTGAGCCATTAAGACTTCCTTCTTAAAGAGTGCTCAGCCTTCCTGGACCCCTGTACCCTTCAGGATAGTCTCCCAAGGTATTCTGTCAAGCAGGTGCCTAAACAAGACAAAGTCAGACCTTTGGAAGTCCAGGATGCCAGTTCTGCTGCCCCCTCTCCAGCCTCTGTAAGAATAGAGAACTCTATTATTTCATGATCACTGTGCCCTAGTCGGCCTCCAACCGCCACATCATCCACCAGTCCTTCTCTGTTCACAAAGGGGACATCCAGCAGCGCACCTTCTCTGGTCGATTCACTCACCAGTTGTGTCAGGAAGTTGTCTCCCACATATTCCAGGAATCTCCAGGACTGGTCCCACTCTGCTGTGTTGTATTTCCAGCAGATGTCTGGGAAGTTAAAGTCACCCACAAGAACAAGGGTAAGCAATCATGAGATTTCTCCTAAATGCCTATAGAATATTTCATCCACCTCTCTGTACCGGTTGGGTGGTCTATAGTAAACTCCTACTACAACATCTGCCCTGTTGGCCTTCCCCCTCATTCTAGAGCAAAGACACTCCACCCTGTCTTCACTACACTTGTGCTCAAAGCAATCATAACCGTCCCTGACATACAGCACCACCCCACCACAGCTCTTTCCTTGTCTATCCTTCCTAAAGAGATTGTAGCCATCTCTTGGCACACTCCAGTCATGGCAGACATCCCACCATGTTTCTGTAATAGCCACGATATCATAATTTTTGTGTTTCATCATGGCTTCAAGCTCCTTCTGTTTATTTCCCATGCTGTGTGCTTTGGTACACATGCACTTCAGATGGGCTGGTGTTTTGCCCCCTTCCCCCTACAATTCTAGTTTACAGCTCTCTCAGTGAGCCCAGCTAACTACTATTAGTTAACATACTATTAAATATTTCGATGCTTTAAAAGAAAGAGTTAAGTTTGCTGAATTTACTTCCCAAAGCCCATTGATCATTTATGTTGGGTTAGGCTACATTCTACCTAACGTTTGGAAAAAAGAGCTTAAGGTCAATGAGCCTTTACATCCTCCCAGAGCAATGGAAGCTCTTGCAAGGCAGGGGCTGCTGTGCCAAGAAGCACTCAGAGTTCTGCAGGGCAGCACAAAGAAAGATGACCAACAGACAGAGTGAGTTTGGGAGAAGGAAGTCTTACATGGATTGAACAGAGGGAAAAGAAAAACTCACAAGAGCCAAATTAGCATCCATACTTGCATTCATTTTCATCACCACTGCACATACATTTTTTTTCGTAGTTCAACAGGTAAGTATGCCTAAGTAGCCAAATATTTTGATTTTTATGTCTGATAAATGTCTCCAGTTACTGTGTTCCTCTCCTGTATTGTTATTATGCAAACTTTCTCCTTAGTAGAGAGAGCCAAGGCATGTTTTTGTTGCCTTTGCAAATTTTCAAGACACATTTCACAAAAAAAGAGCTTTTAAATCTTTTTTCTTGGCTTTCTTTTCTGATGTTTCCAAAAGTCAAATGGAAGTATCACTGATAGTTGTGACTGTGTGTTTTTTTGTTTGTTTGTTTGCTTGTTTGTTGTTGTTGGTTTTTAATCTTGAATTTTCTATTGGAAATTTCCATTTAAATAAAAAGCTGCTTTTTATGAAAAAAACACCCATAAACCAAAATCAAAAACCAAAACTTTTTTTTTTTCTTTTTCAGTGATACATCTTTGACCCCAGTTTTGGAACTGTTCAGGTTAACTTTGAACATGTTAGTAGCCTCCCTTAAAACCAGCACGTAAAGTCCAAATGCAAATTTAATTCACTTTCTCTCGAAACAACACCAAACAAACAAACAATAAAAAATGATCATGTCTTGTAAAACAGAGTCATAAAACATAATAACTAGAAATGTTAACAGAGGAGAAACGGAGAGAACCATTGTAAGAATCTGTTCTCCTTGACAAGTGGTGTTTATTTAAACAGTCTTCTTGCTTCAATCTCCTGATTATTACACAAATATTTTATGCTCTGGTCGTTTTACAAGTGCATTAGCTCTTAGGAGAAGTGTAGTACTTTTATTACTGCTCTACAAGACTGTTATAAAAAAAAACCACCTGGGAGGTTTAAATTTTATATCTTCAGCTCTACTAATTATTCTCTAAGGGATTAATTAGAGTAACTTTTTTAGCTTTCCAACGAGTTTATACTCACATTTATACCAAGTTAAGAAACAGCTTGCACTGTGATCACGGAAAAATTGTTTGTTCCTTTAATATATAAACCTGATGATAAGGGCTCACAGTAGTTACAGTTAAATCTACATGCCAATATAAGAGTTTTAAAAAGGTGCATTCACATTTCCACTTGTTTATGTCCTCTATGAGCAAGGATAATTATTTATAAATAATATAATGAAGAAGCTGAATGGAGTTAGAAGCCATCCATGTTTGTGATATGTTCTGTGTAAGAGGATCTGGTTACTCAATCAGTCTGCAAAGGTATCTTGCAGTTATTTAACATTTTGTTAGTGTATTTCCCTGAATGTTCATTGAGATCACACCTTTCAGACTACCACAGAATAAACCTAATTAAAAAATAATCTCCTATCTTTACTCCTATGATTGAAGCCCTAAGCCAATTTGCAGAAATAATTTGTTGAGAACAGTGTTAGGTCTGTATTAGACACTGAAACATCTAACCCATGGTCTGATATTCATACTTCTAGATACAAATTTGGACTCCTAGCTCAGAGTCCATATTTCCAGAGAAACTTGATATAATCATGATCTCTAAAAAAAATTTGTTGGATGCTATACTCATTTGGAGCATGATAAGGATGTAAAGAGGGGAAGATAATATTAGCCAAGAAAAAAGATGCTAACATTCAGATATCAACAGCAGAACTATTGCAAATGTTCCCTACCTGTGCTAGATCCTAACCTGTGCCCAGCATTAGTATGGGATTGTGCTGGTCACCCTGGACCAGGACCATGCTTGGGATCATTCAAATAATCAAACAGCATAAATTCTCGAGTTCATTTTTACCAATATCTGTGTGGACTCTGAAACACTCTCCAATCACTGGCCAATCAACTTTCTTCACAGTAGATATACATCTTTCTGAGATGGTAACTTTACTTTTAAGAGGACTCAAGAGTGAATTTCCAGTTTTCAGTGTCTTATTTTTTATTGTTTACTGGAGGGATGGTAGGCAGTGTTTGTCATGAGTGAATCCTCTGCCAAACTGAGAAGCACCAACTGACAGCCTAACTCTTGCAGCTTTTTTTAGGAAAGTTCTCACTATTCCTGACCTTGTTTGTGATCATGGCATCTGGCACTTTCAGAGAAATTCCATGCTATGGAAAAAGTTAATCAGTTCTTTGTTTGCCAAACAGGTATGGCAACAGCACAAAATTTAATGTTGAAATAAAATGAGGTTGATTCCAAAAAAATATCAGCTGATAAAAGCTAGCTTCTACATTTCAAAACAGGTAAAAGTCAATAACAGAAATGTTCTTTATGTCTACCCATATTATAAGTTAACTTCAGGATCTTCTGTGTGTTCATTAAGAAATCTGGTATCCCTTATCTTTAACAACCATACACCGGAGTAACCGATGAATCTGGATATAGCCTTCAAGAATGGACCATAGCTTGGGTAAAGGCAACCTTTGTGAATCTCTCCGGTCTTTGAGGCTCTCACTGAGTGTATATGCAACCCAGGGGATTTCCTAAAACCTTTAACCTTGAAAACTGCTTCAATCAAGGTATGATATCTTAGCTAATCAAACACTGTCACAATTAGCCTTTGATGAGAAAATATTTTCTGAAACACATCTGGAACTTCTCTAAACATGTTTATTGACCAATACATGGAGAAAAAATAAATACATTCAAGTGTGTCTCCTCTGTGGTCAGTGTAAATAACTGATTTGTCATGGTCATTAAATTTTCACACACAGCCTGTTATATATACTGTTTGACAATCATTTACTATGGAAATATTTTCAGTGGGGGAAAAAACTTTACTCCATTGTTAAGCCCATAAAACATATGCATTGGTAGGATGGTGGTGTGTTAAGCAGCACCCCTGCTGTATCCTACTGGCTTCCTGGAGGACTACCTCGTGGTCTGACCAGTGACACTATTTTAACATTAAAATCTTTGCTCTACATTGAGTGAAAGTCCCCTGAAAGCAAAGTAACTATTGCTCACAATGTTTTTACCATCATTTTACCATCACTGCAATCAAGAGACAGAAATAAGTGGGTAGATTTTAAAGCCGGTTTTGGTGATCCTTGGACATAATAGTAGGGATACCATATTTAAAAAAAAAAAAACCAAAAAAACAAATATCAAGGGTGTAAATGTGAGACATATAGAAACAAAGTTTCTAGCCAAAGTAAAGTTTATTCTCTAGAGTGGTAAAACATAAGACTAAAATGAAGACTACCAACTAGGCAGTAAAAATATGCTTAAAAAACAAACAAACAACAACAACAAAAAAAAAACAACCAAAGAAAACAACAAAACAACTGATAGCTTGATCTGTATCCCTTTTCTGTGTAGGAGCAGTTCCAAGGCCAGGCTTCAGGTTCACTATTCCTCTATTGCAAGGGCATATGGGAATTATATGTAGACTGACTTTAGCCTTGTTCAGGATGGCTACAAGGAAAATACGGCTGGGAGGTACTGATTTACAGGGACACACAGAGCTGCAGGGCATTCAGTTCATAGAGACCTAGGTATGACCTATAGAGCAAGGCCAGGTTTATCTTGCAGACTGTCATGTAACTTGTTCAGAGGTAGTTTACATACTTCTAGTCTTTCTGGTGAGTTAGAGGCCAACTCCTCTATGAAGATTTCTTCATTGAACAGTTTTATTTATGTAACACTTTAAGAATACTGGCTTTGTGGAGGTCTCAGAGGGCTGGTAGCTATGGTTTCAGCAACTTTATAGAGGAACCTATGCATTATAGGAAAGTCTCCCTCTAGTGATTTAAACACAGATTTTGGCCTTAATATATTGACACGTTCTAAAATAGGAGACAAACTTTAGATAAGAGCTTTATTCTGTGGACAGACATTATATTCTGTGAAGTTTTTCAGTATTCTTTAATAGAGTGCCAAAATGCTTATTCCTCTATAAAAAAACAGACACTTCAAATTATTTCCTCAGAGTTAGAGGAAACACCAGCTGTCAAATGTGATGTTTGTAACAAGCAATTGCCTAGCCTGGAAAGGCAAGCAAAACACCTCTTTAGATTGTGGGGTTCTATTTTTATGAAAGAGATTAGAATTCTTTAAAGTTTACCATACATTTGAATCATGTAGTAAACAGCTACCCACTGGCAAAGCTATGAAGCCTTCCACAAAGTTTAATTTCATAATTTCTATAGTACACCCGGTATACTGTTACAATTAACTCTACCACTGCATGCAAGAGCAGCAACAAATGCCAATTTTACACTTGGCAAATTTGGAAAACCTAAAGATTATGTACTTTCTGCTTTGCTGTATAAGAGCTTCCACCCATTGGCAGTAAGAGTCATGGTGTTTAAATTTAATTTCCTTTAATGTAATCAGTTTTTGCCTGCTATGTTTAAGGCAATTTGAATCAATATCCCATTCAAGTCATTAAGAGTCCATAGCTGTAACCATTACAAAGACTGAATCCTCTGAAGAAAAATATAATTTGTATTGAATTTCTTGCTTTCTCTCACTAGCTGTTTATAACAGTATGCACTTTGATTTGACCTGATTTTTTAAGAACAAATAATAATGTTTAATAATATTTGCATAAAGACAAATGTTTCCTCATCTTGTACTGAATTTTAAAGTAAAAAAAAATATTCTTCATTGAAAGAACAAGTTCTGCTCTCTTGTTATCCTACTGTAAGATACAAAGTAGTGGTTTAATCAGTCTAGTCTTGCACTTTGCATTTAGTTTGAGTGTCCACTCATATGATACTTCCCAGAATATGCCACATTCCTAATGCAACATCTGTGGCTGCACTTCTATTGCTTCTGGGCACCTCACAAGGATTTTCCTGATATCAATTATTTCCAGTGAGTGGCTTCCATGAGAGGGAAACATCATGGTACCTATCAGTCACCTGGGAGGTCACATATCTCCAAAGAGGACCCTGCAGCCAGTGCAGCCCTAGGCCAAAGTACAGGCTTAGAGTTGATTTGTTCCACAACCTCATGTCATGCAATAGAGAAGATAAAAGGTGACGTCTCACATGACCCAATTTATTATTCAGCAGTCCAAAGTGGGGGCATGTTCCTGCCCTGCTTTTCCCAAGAAGAAAAAGTGTTACGCTCACCCTGAAAAGACAGTCTCCTGTCAGAATTCAGGTGCTACCATACTGGCAGAAGATTAACTGAAGACTGGCAGATGAACATCTCCCTCCAGAGAGAAATATTGTACAAAAAGTGGTTTCTCAGGATGTGCCACTCCACAGACATTGAGAATTTTATGGGTACCATGAGAATTAGGCCGAGCAGTGACTTTACATTTTTATAAAGTGGGAAGATATTTCCCCTTGTATTAGACAATTGCATATATTCCTTAAAGGAAGGGTGTGCCCTATATTGTTCAATTGCAGTGAAGGTTTTCACTTTCAGAGGACCTAAAGGAGGCTTCAGTACAGAAATGGAACTCTGATAGGCCAAATGAGCCAAGCCGCTATTGGCCAGAGGAGGAAACCCTGACATCAGAAGAATCTACAGCATGTTTTTCATTACTTCTCTAAATGAGTCATTCCAAATTACCATTCTTTAGTTTAAAATTTTGCTTGGAAAATTAATTTTTAAAGAACATTTTGCAGTGATACAACCCTCAGGGAGACAGAAACTTCTGCAGTATTAACCTCCACCATGGCATATAATAAATATTAACTTAAAACAAGATGGTTTTCTTCACCCATAACTCAAAACCCTCAGTACCAAGTCCACAAGCTACCAAAAATTCAATCATAATAAGATACTGTATGTACATGCTTATTCTAATTGTACATAAAAAAAATTGGTTTATGAGCTGTCCAAGAGAAAGGGACACTACTTTTTAAATTCTGCTCAAAAACTATGAGAAGTAAGATAGAACAAAAGCACCAATGTCCATTCTTTATTCCTTAGACTTCAGCAGGAATCACATTAGAGTGGCAAAAAACAGCTCCAGAAGATAGGACAGACTGAAAGAACCTTAGCCAGATGCTCGGAGGAAGTGATATCAACAAGCACTTCAAGAAACTGCTCATCTTATATATACCAGATTATTATACAACAGTGCAAATTCATTAGCAACTGGGTTAAGGGATAAAAAAATCTGTTATTGCCCTTTGACAGACATAGTTTAAATTAGTAATATAGTTTTCATTAAGAAGCCCTTAATTACAGATATGATTTTATCATCCTAATCTTCAAATTTAATATTTTGTGAATCCTCCAAAATTGATTGTTTGGTCAGTGAACCCAAAGACATATAATTAGAATCACCGAGTATGCAAGATTTTGTGAAAAGATGTAAATACTGACATGCACTGGAAGACTTTATATTGACACACCTTCTTTTTTACTGCTGGGAAGCAATAAAATTGTTGCATACTTTCTGGTATCTCATCTCTTAATCAATATGAATTCTCAGTAACAAACAACGAATTCCAACCTAATTCAAAACAATTAGCTCAACACTGTTGTCAAGAAAATACACTATTATAAATCATGACATATTAAGTATTAATTTCTTAATCTAATTTGAAGTATGACTGCACACAGCCTCTCCATGATATTCACTGTTGATAATACAAATGTTGGCTGGAAGCCTGAAAAGCAATTAGTGTGAGTTTATATTGGCATGTAGGGTCTGCACATTCATATTACTTTGTAGAATATAGTGTACAGGGAAAATGGAAATGAAGAACTTGTTTATGGCTGGATCTTCCCATCTGTGAATATTCTCTACAGAACTCAAGATCAACTCCATCTCCTCCTCCTCAGGAAGCTGTTGAGAGCAATGAGAAGAGTTATAATTTTATGCAAACTAGAAAAGTCGGTCCCACATGACATGACATGTGATATGTCACCAAAATATATTTCTGAACCACAATTTTGTAATCATTGCATAAACAATGTCCAGAAAAAAAAAAAAAAAAAAAAAAAAAAGGGGGGGGGGGAAAAAAAAAAAAGCAAGAATAAATAGGATGTGATAATTCAAGTAGACTGTTTGGTTTCAAGGCACTTTCCAAATGTCTGCAAACTGATGCATTTTTGTGTTATATCACTAACAACAACCTTGATCTGATTATACTTAACATCATTAGATAAATGCCGACTTAGTCAATGATTCTGTATTACAATTATTACTATTAGACTCTTTTGCTACTAAATCAATAACAGCCCAATCTGCCTCTAAAGATCACAGCATTAGCAAAAGTTTAATTTTGTTCCTGGATTATTTGAGATCTATGTAGAGATTTCATGTCAGTAATGATGAGGTTTGGGACATAAGAAAACAGTCACCCATGTAATTTTATGATGGAGTAGTCCCACAAAGGAACAAGTTCAAATACAAAGCAGATGACACATGGTAAAAGACTTGGCAGTAGTTTTATATACCTAAATGCATAATTTGGAAACTAAACAAAAAAAAAATGCCATTGTTGATCTAACATGCTAATGGGAAAGATTTCCAAAGAATCTATAGGAGCTGAAGCAAGTCAATGGGAACTGTGATCCTAAACCATATAACCATGATAAAAATTGTCTACTGCGTATGACACATAATGGTTGAGGTTGGAAGGGACCTCTGGAGGTCATCTAGTCCAACCCTCCTGCTCAAGCAGGGTCACCTAGTGGAAGTTGCCCGGGACTGTTTTTTTAACATCTCTAAGGATGGAGAATCCACAACTTCCCCAGGGAAACTGTTCCCAGTGCTCAATCACCCTCATTGTAAAAAACTGCTTCCTGATGTTCAGAAGGCATCTTCTATGTTTCAGTTTGTGTCCATTGCCTCTGGTCCTGTCATTGGGTGCCACTGAAGAGTCTGGCTCCATCCTTTTTCATCCTCCTTTCAGGTATTTATATACGTTAATATGATCCCCCCAGTCTCTTCTCTAAGCTGAATAACCCCAGCTCTCTGTCTTCCCTCACATGTGAGGTGCCCCAGTCCCTTACTCATCCTTGTGTCCCTTTATTGAACTCTCTTCACTATGCCAGTATGCTCATGTCTCTCGTGTTTTGAGGAGCCCAGAACTCCAGATATGGTCTCGCCAGCACTGAATAAAGAGGAAGGATACCTTCCTCCACCTGCTGGCAATACTTTGTCTAATGCAGCTCAGGATACCATTTGCCTTCTTTGTAGCAAGGGCACATCCTTGGCTCATGTTCAACTTGGTATTCATCAGGATCCCCAGGTCCTTTTTGGCCATGTGGCTTTCCATCTGGGTGGGCCCCAGCATATAGTGGTGTATAGAATTGTTCTTCCTCAGGTACAGGACTTTGCACTTCTTGTGCAACTTCATGGGGTTCCTGGTAGCCCATTTCTCCAGCCTGTATCCATTCAAAGATATTTAATAATACTGTGATAACCATTTTGCTTCTTGTAACTGAAACTGAACTCTTGCGTTTCTGGACCCTTTTTTATGAAAGAAGATAAAAACGCATGGTTTTCCTCTGTTCATGGACAACCGTATTTTCAATAATTTTCAGTTGGAAATAATTCACACTGTGAGAGGTGAATATACTCTTGCCTTTGCAACTTTCATACTATAACAAAGCCTCAATTTTCAGGAGATGGCAGGCAGGAGCTCTCCCCACACACTCCACAAAAATGATGGAAAGTACAATTATATTTTGTTAACAAACAAATATTAAGACATAAGGTAAAATTATGCCTGTGTGCACAGAATTTATTTTTTCCAATAAAG
This sequence comes from Athene cunicularia, assembly GCF_003259725.1. NCBI lineage: Eukaryota > Metazoa > Chordata > Aves > Strigiformes > Strigidae > Athene > Athene cunicularia. The sequence continues at coordinate 18,900,857 of NW_020799097.1, forward strand.
ATCTAGTAATAAAAAAAGATGAAAGACTTATTAGTTTTTCTCAGTGGGAAAGTGATTTGTATTTTTTATTATATTGTACAGATTGCTCTTCAGTAACATGTAGAGTGCAGTACTTGAACAGAACATAAGTGTCACACGAATCAAAATATAAATAGCCTGTTGGGGGTGTATATAATAATCTTCTAGTTGTTTTTTTATAGAGCAAATATCCAAATCAAAATAAGGCTACATTAATTTGACTCACTTGAACTGGACTCGGGCTTCAAGAGGGAGCCAAGGGAGAAGAAGCAGCTATTGAAGCTGTTCAAGTCAACAAGCATATCTCTAGGTAGTTGAGGTTTTAAATTGCCTTCCTCATTCTCACCTCATTGGTGCTTATACTGTTGAGAGAAATGGCTTCAACATGTACTCTGGTCTGATTAATTTCCATGGTACCTATAAATTTGATTCCATTATAAATTGCATTGTGAAGGTACTGTAGTTAAGACGAATATCTGTGCATAAACACATGCATAAATTCACTAGCACTGACTAGCTCTGCAATGTTTTATTTAAAACTGTAGTATTAATCTGCAGGTTTGTAAAGTGGCATGAAAATAGTTTGGATGCTAGCAGATAGGAACAGTCAAACTCTGCTACAGTAATATGGTTTTTCTTTTGTTCCAGCCAAGACACAGCAATGTGAAAAGATAATAATGGCCTGATCCTTCCATTTCAGTGGAGGCAAATTAGTGAATTCGTTAGTGGTTTAACAGTTTCCCCACCTTCCATATTGTTCTAAGCATTCTACATTCAACTCAACTAATTTAAGTATCAATATTAAAGGATGAAGCTAAATTTGCTTGACAGACAGAGAACCCTGTAAATATGAGAGGATTTTCCAAATATCAAACTCTAATAAAAAGAAAGCAATCTCTTAGGCAGGACTTTCACCTTCTCCTCAAATATATAAAAAAAAACCCCAACCCTAAATACAAACCATTGAGTCATAAAAAGGCTTATCTCAAAGCATAGGCAAATTACATCAGAAAGAATTAATCCTCAAAACACTTCAAAATGTAAAGTTACTGAATTTTTAAATACAAATGAATGTGAGGATGGTGGAACTAATTTAATGATACATTTCAGGAGTAAGGAGCTCCATATCATTTGTCTTGTCAGAGACGTACAACATGGTTTTCATTAATTTACCCACAGCTGGCAAAATTAAGGAGATCATCTTAAAATTTGATTTCTTGGAATCACGGTTTTGGCTTCAAAGCTTTGCAGCTGCTAATTTCAATATTTTATTGCAAGCCTCCCTACATTCCAAGGCTGTTTCTTTTTCTTGTCCCATCACATAAACATTCCCGTAAGATACCACAGAGTGTGTTTGATTGATGAACTTCCTACAGAAAAGAAAATGTACCATGAGGAAAATCCGGAAAGTTTCTCATCACAAGAAACCTCTTTTAGAAGTTAATATTCTATATCATTATTTGAGAATCCCTTAAAAAAAAAAAAAAAAGTAAAAAACACACAGATAAATAAGTTATTTTCTAAATATCTCATCACACTACATTTATATTCAATGTGGCTTGACTTATGTGGCCATCAACCAGAAATGTTAGCCTCCATAATATTTTTTTTTCAACATTTGAACAAGTATTTTTCCATCTTTTCTGTTTCTGGTCTTTGTGATTGAGAAATCTCCGTAAATATCACGTTACCACCTTTTGAAAAATCCTTCTCTCATTCTCTCCTTTTCCATCATTTGCAGAGAAGCTGTTAACCTGTTATGTTGATTGATCTTACATCCTCACTTTTCTGCCCATAGCTATTTGTTATTTTATTTCTTATACAGACTGTTCAGGATATGAGCCATCTTTTTGTTTCAATATCTGTACTAAATAGATTTCTGTGGTATTGTAATTGTAATTCAAGCAACAGAAACAAAACACACCAGTAGAGTTTTGAAAAAGACCTTTTAAAGAAACATCTTTTGAAAGAATAATTTTTTTTTAATTGCATATTAAGAATAACCTCGTATTGTCTGTTGCCAATAGACCACTGTCTATTTCTCAATGAGAGAACTACTCTGGAATTCTAGTATATTTCTGATGTTTGAAATTCTGGAAAAATGTTAACTGTCTAACTTGGACAGCATTAATAAAGAATTATTTGTAATAGAAATTATTTGGGGATGAAAATAAGGATTTTGGAGATAAAGAGTGAATTTTGGGGAGCTACAGTTGAATCTCTCAAGATTCTAGACTGAGACTGGTAAATGACTACTTCTCCTAATGATCTAAACCTTGAAGTACATAATAAAATGTATGCTAAGTTGCACTTTAAAGAATAATCTGAATAGATTTGAAGCTGTAGGTGAAAACTAGATTGAGTTACTTCTAGTTTTTAAATCTTTACAACTATCAATAAATAATACCAAAATTAGTTACACTCCAAAACATGTTACTTGATTTGTTCGCAGAATAAGAAAAAAGTGTCTCTAAGTGCTATGAGAGCCATCATTTGTATTTTAAGTCTATTAGCAAACAATAGGATGCTTGAAATATACTCAAGAGTGGGAAAAGCTAGAATGCAGTACCACTGGATTTTATGTATGTTCATGATCAGTTAGGGGACAATGTGTCTCATTCAGCCAACCAATGTTTCTTGTATGCATTTTCACAAAGAATAACTCTCAAGATTTAGAAAAGATAATAGGAATACCCAAGAAATAAGAGGAAAGGGTGAGTGTATGTTCCCGGTCAGATCACCTTAGTTTAAGTGAGCCATAAATTAAATCTACCAAATGAGGAAGTGTATCAAGCCAGTGAATAAATCACATCAAGCTGTCCTGTTACACAGGATGTACCTGAATTCAAAAGTTTCTGATTTAAAGTGTAACCTCTCATATAATGGGATAATTTAGAAATGCCAATTTTTACCAAAAATGACCATCTGAAATTAATTTTAACAAGCAAGAGGTTCATTATAATTTTAATTATAATGAAAGGACCTCCAATATGCTTTTAAAAGTTGAACATAAATTTTCAGAGGGACTGAAATCTTTCCTGTTAGTTTGATCTTGACTAAGTGTTACTGCACAGACAATGGTCACTAGCAAAAACTGTGCAAGATCCAGTACTTCCTTGAACAATTCCTGGCATTCTTTTACAGCCCTCCTTTGGTCATTTTATTAATAAAAAAAAAAAAAAAAAAAAAAAAAAAAATTAAAAAAAAACAAAAACAAAAAAACAACCTTGAAAACCCAGTGTTATCCAGCACAAGTTGTTGCCTGACATTAAGGTAGTTGTTTAAAAGAGTAGCTTAATTTATCTTCAAAAGGTTCAACCCTAAGCTAACTCAGTCTATTGAATGTGTAATTGTGTCTGGTCCTTTTCCTGCTCTTGTAAAATATAAATCTGAAATTACTTTTCCCTCATCTCTGAAGAAAATTACATTTTTTTTTAATGCGAGATATTTTTGTTTGCTCTTACAAAGTTGATGGGAAGCTGGTTTCCAGCATAGTAATGATTAAGCTAACATGGTATGGACTTATCTGCCAAACCAGTCCACTTGCATAATGAATCTTTTGACCTCTGTTAAGACATTCACCATTATATTTCTGATTTTTAACATCTTGATGTATGGTAGAGAATTCTTACAGGGTTTATTTAAACTGTAAGAAAAAATAAATTCTTAAATCGAAAAATTAGATTCAGAAATCCTTAAAAATACACGAATAATTTTCCTCCATTAAAAATACATGTTTTTGTCAAACAACCAAACTGGACGGAAAAAAACATAGGTATTTTTTAGAACTATTTGTTCTGTGATTTGTTTTTCTTCAGATCTAATTCATATCTAAGTACTTTTGGCTTGCTTCCAAGAAAAAGTATTTTGCCTACTGTGAGGTTTAATTAGTTATGGCTTGAACAGCATTTTGAAGATATGAAGTATTCTGTCCAGCTTAAGTTACCTTTATTGTCTCTCATTTACTCCCTGGCTAAACTGAAATAACAAAAATATTATACTATTAACCAACCTTCCTTCCTTCCTTCCTTCCTTCCTTCCTTCCTTCCTTCCTTCCTTCCTTCCTTCCTTCCTTCCTTCCTTTCCTTCTTTCTTTCTTTCTTTAAAAAAAATATTGTCCTAGAAATACACATCTCAAATACAAGGCAAAATAGTTTTTGCATGGTGGAAAGGTATTATTTCACACTCACTTACTGTCTCAGTCATCAACAGCAGAAACACCAGGCTTTTCACTGAGTGCAAAGAAAGCCAATATGACATGATTTATTTTTATGAGTAATACTGAACCTGACTTAAATCACAGCCCTGTACTAGACATTACATATACACAATCAGTCCCAATCTGAAAATCTTACAATCTAAATGGACACAATAAATTGGGACATGTAGGAGGGGAACTGAGGCAGAAAGGTCAGTCAAACAGGAACACTTGTCCAGTTCAAACAGCAAGATTTGTAGTAGAACTGAGATTCAACCTAGATTCCTCAAGGTTCAGATCATGTTTTAACAGCAATACTTTAGGTTGGCACATATCAACTAGTTGAGAAAAGAACCTGAAGATTTATTGTTAATCTACAACTGAGTACTTCAAACAACAAACGAAAAGTATGGATGTGTTGAACAGAGCAAATGTAATCCTCGGATGCATCAGTAAGTATATGTGCAAACCTCAGAAGTTCATCAGCTCTGGGAAGACCTCAGCTGGAATCAAAATCCATGTTAAGATACTTCAGGAAACCTGTGAATCTGTTAGTGTGGAGTAAGAAAAGAGGAAGGGTTCAGAACACACTGAAAACATAATTCACAAGAAAATAATTATGCACATAGATTTATTTAATCTAGGAAAAGAAGAGTAAGGCTGTGGTGGCTTAATCTTGTCTGGCCACCATATGCCCACCCAGTTACACTCTCAGTCTCTTTCCACAGCAGGACAGGGTGAGAAAATAAGATTAAAAATTTGTGGGTCAAGATAAGGAAAGAGAAATCACTTACCAATTACCATCATGGACAAAACAGACTTGGGGAAGATTCATTTTATTTATTGCCAATTAAAAATAGAATACAATAGTGAGAAACAAATCAAAATGAATGACACCTTCCACATTCCCCACCCCCACTTCTTCGCAGTTCCAACTTCAGTCCTTCACTCTTGTCTCCTCTATCTCCTCCCTTCCCCAAGCAGCACAGGAGGCATGAGGAATGGGAGTTGCAGTCACTTCATAACATGTCTTTGCCTTTCTTTCCTCACACTTTTTCACTGCCCCAGAGTGGGGTAGCTCCAATGTGGACTCTTTTCACAGGCTGCAGTTCTTCAGGGCATATCCACCTGCTGCGTTACAGAGTCCTCCAGAAGCTGCAGAATAGACAGATGCCTGTTTTGACATGGGCCCCCACAGGCTGCAGGGCTGTGGGGAATAACTCATCTGGTTCTTGGAGTCACTCTTCCTCCTCCTTCTTCACTGACTTTGGTGTCTGCAGGGCTGTTTTGTTCACACTTTTCTCAATCCTTTTCTCACTGTTGTGTTCTAACCCCAGATGGCAACTAAACCTCACCCAGCTGCTTGCTGACTCCCCACGGTGGTGGGATAAGAGTGAGAAAACTCATGTGTTGAGAGACAGTTTAATAGGCAAAGCAAAAGCTGCACACACAAGCAAAGCAAAACAAGGAATTAATTCACCACTTCCCATCGTCAGGGAGGTGTTCGGCCATCTCCAGGAAAACAGGGATCCATCACTTGTCATGGTGACTTGAGAAAACAAATGTCATAATTCTGAACGTCCCTCCAGTTCCTTCAGCTTCCCCCAGCTTTACATGCTGAGCATGAGGTCATACAGTATGGAATATCCTTTTGGTCAGTTGGGGTCAGCTGCTTCAGTTGTGTCCTCTCCCAATTACTTGTGCACCACCAGATCACTCACTGGTGGCATGGCGTGAGAAGTAAAAAGTTTGAGGAGGTGCTGTGTGAGCACTGATCAGCAGTAGCTAAATCATCCCTGTGTTATCAACACATTTCAGCACAAATCCAAAACATAACCCCACACCAGCCACTATGAAGAAAATTAACTCTATCCCAGCCTACGCTGCTACACAGTGTTTTTTACCCTTTCTAAAATGTTATATAGTAATAACATTATATATTATATACTAATAACAAAGGCACCACCAGCATCACGGATGAACTCAGGTTTGGGCAGCAGTGGGACTGCTTTGGAGCCAGCTGGGACTGGGTCTGTCTGACATAGGTTCAGCTCAGGATCTCTTCTGACAGAAGCCACCCATGAAGTCCCTCTGCTATCAAAACCTTGACACTTAAACCTAACACAGAGATGAAATTGCTAATTCTTCAACTCTATTGAAAAGTAGGTAATGAAAGTTACTGTAAAGATAAATGACACCAAACTCAGGGTATCTCCTAACAGGAAAATACATGAAGGCTGAAGAATCATTAGGGATAAATTACAGATGCTTGTCCCACTCTCATTCTCCCATATCCCATACCTACTACTCTCTTATTGAAAAACATACATGTTCTTTTAGACTGAATACTGGTATGCTCTGAACTAGAGCATCTCTTCTTATATCCATATATTCAGAATTTTATAAAACCAAAACCACATTTAAACGTTTTTCTCTTTAAAGTCACAAACAGAATTCAGCAAGATACACTCATTGCACCATTAAAATCTGGAGATATAAAGAAATCTTCTGTATCAGACTGAAGACTTTTCAAAGTACACAAACGGTTGTAAAATGAAGTGCTATTTACTCAGAACACCAATAATACCCATTAAAGTAGCAATGCCTCAAGATGAATGCAATCCTAACCTAAGGATTGTTCTATGTTCAGGGATTAATGAGTCTTCCCTGTTTCAGAAATTCCATCCTTACTTGGTAAGGTTGGAAATGGTAAAATCTTACTGAAATGCCTTGAAAATTTAGACTGGTCAGAAATATCACCACTGCACCAGTACATGCCCTTTCACTTCTTTAAGATTAAGTTTTTAAGGAACAGAGCATTTCAAATCTCAATGGAACAAACTGAAAATGTTTTTGAGGAGGACATCTGTGCCTTTATTCATGTTCTTAAAATGAAACACATGTTTAAAATGTTCCTGAAGTGTGTCCAGTGCAAACAGGGGCTAAAACTTCAACCACTTCCTTGTGTAAGAGAAACCATTTTAATGAACAATCTAAGAACAGAGAAAACGGAACAAAAGACACACTTGTATTATGATTATGTATATTGTGCCACAGGCTAAACATTGAAATTTAACTTAAGCTGAAAATTTACTGAAACCAGTAGGGACACATAAGAAAATTTTTTAAAAAGTTTAAGTAGATCAACAGTCAGGTTTTCCACACATTTCATAAAAATATTTTTCTAAAAGGTACCTGCTGGATAGGAAGGTAAAATATCTTTCCTTTCTACCCTTCTCAAGTAACAGAATTACAGAAGCAGCTCAGGTCAAGCCTCTTTTAATGCAGTATTTAGTAATAAATGGCACTGCTATCCAACTTTTTAGTGCTACTTACCATTTGCTTACCACTTCTATAAAGTAATGGGTCCATGAAGTTCTGTTCAAAAATACGCAGGGTTTGGTAGCTCAACTGGAAGCAGAGGAAGCTATCCAGAATGCATAATTGGCATTAGATGAACACAAAAGGATTTAGAAAATGCTTAGCTGGTGCTTCGTTGTTTTACTGAAAAAGTAACATAAATTACACAAATATTTATTTTCACAGCAAAACACAGGATGATTGTTTATTGATTATTTAATAGTTATTAAAGAAGCAAACTCAATCCCACAGCAACACACTTTCAAAGATTCTTCTTTTCTCTCTCTTAGTATGTCCTTTTAAAGTGTGGTCATGCTTTTGGCATACAGGCAGAAAATGCCAAACATCTGAGCCTTAAATTCAGTGAAATCTGAGTTCCCCTTTTACATTCCACACTCCCCAAAAGAAATTGGAAGCTAAGATACACCCACTCTCACAACTTCAAGCTTTTCTTATTATGCTTCCAGGAACACTGTTGGAAGTCTTAAATCATGTTAAAGTTGGTCTCTAAATAGGATTTTCAAACTTCAGAAGAAATGCATAAGCAGTGTAATGCTCTTTCTTCTTATCTTGCATCACCAGTGCTTACACTAATTTCAACAAAATAATCTCTAAAAGGCACAGATTTCATAAATTAGCAACACAGTACCCATTGGAATCCATCCTTCAGATCATCTATAGATTTTGCATTAAGAAGAGGGAAAAAAAGAGTATAAAGGAACAATGTAAAAGTTAATCTCTGCCTGAAGCACACAGGGTGATGTGAGTATTGATACTAGACTGTTTTTAATGAAAAGCAATTTAAGGAAGTTCTTTATAAAGTAGATCAGTGAGGCTGCAACTGAACAACATAATGGGCTTTTACTGCACTATTTGATCCTGTTGCCATACTCTTGACTAGTGTTTTTTAGGATTTATAGGACTTTCTTGGAGGTCTTTCTCTTCAGAGTTCTGGATTTGGGGGTTTCTTTGCTTTTCTTCCTCCTCCTTTGTAAATTACTTTTGTCATGTCATGGGACCACAATTGTTTATTGTCAAAAGTCACTAATGAACAAATGACCCTGCCACCTGGAGCACTTACAGCCTCATGTTAAACTTCAGCTATATAAAAAAAAAATCTTCCCAGGCTATTGATTCAGTGACTGTGTTTGATTGTACCCTGGAGGCAGGTGACAGCTAGGCAACCGGGTTCTTACTGTTTTACACTTCCTATTACACAAACCAAATAAATCTTCTCCAAATGAATTCACTTTTTTTTTTTTTTCTCACTTCTCTGCTATGTGACAGTTCAGTATTGAACAATCTGTATGTTGTCTCCTTCTGGGATATTGAAACAAAAATGCTCATAATATGCATAACAACAAGTTTCTAGAGTCTCAATTTAGCTCCAAGATAGTGGCAACATTCACTGTGGTCTACTGATTTTTGAAGTTGTCAGGTTCAAAGCATGACTTCTTTAATACTTACCACAGTCTTCTTGTGTTACCCTGATTATACCATTTTGAAAAAGATTTCCACTAACTTGAAATATGGGCAATACTTACAATATCAGCTCTTTTTTACTGTGACCATAAATGTGGAAGCTGGCCTCAGAGGGAATGAAATGAGATTTTAGGGATTAGTCTAGTCTAGAATATGAATGTCTTGAAGGAAAACTGAAAGATTTCTCAAAAAAAAAAAAAAAGGTCTTTATATCTTGACCAAAATTACATTAACTAGCCAGCTTCCTCAGGATGAAAACCACCCCCAGACACATACCTAATAACCACAGCAGGAATAAAAGCAAAGGATTCCAGAGTCTGACTGGATTCATGTACTAAGAGGTGCCATGCCAACACAGAACATGGGATTTATTTTTTTAGTTTGAAAATTTCATTCAATTTAGAGTGCACAGTATCGTTTACTCCCTAATATATACTATAGTGTACATAACTCTGGTCTTAAGAACATAATCATCTTAATAAAAATCTGGAGGAATGAATAAGCAGTGATTCCAAAGGACAGGAACGGTCAAATGAGGAACATTTGGACATTTAAGACAGGTTGTCTTGAAAGACTTCTCTTCTGATTGTCTGTTTTCTTTAGCTCATTCTCCACTGTATTTTAACCTCAGTTTTACTTTGTACCTAGCCCTGTGATCTTCTGGTCATCTGCCCTCTCTCACACCTTTTCTTGTTCCCTTGTCATTGTTTATGTCTTTCTAATTCGCTGCCTCTGAATAACTGTATCTAAACTGGCTTCCTTGGCATCACAAACTATCACATTTCTTTATCTTGAAGACTTTTTTCAACTTGTATCTGTCATCTTTGTTTCTATGACTAGGTATCATCTGTGTCTGTTTTGCTGTCTCTCCATGTGACCAGCTGAGTTTGATGATCAAACACAGGGAACGGCTTCTCAACAAGGAGCTGTTGGGTAAATTAGGACTCTTCAATCTGGATAAAAGACATTTTTAAGTAGGCTATAAAAGAGAGTTTCAAAACACTGACTGATGTGGGTGGGTAGGGATTGACCGGTCCCAGAGAAAACAAGGTGCCACCAATTGAGGCCTCTTCTAGGAGCAAGGCTGGTCAAAAGGCAATAGTCCTTCTTATAACTGGAAGTAGATCTGGAGAACCCTACCAAGTACACTGTGGCAGGAAAAATGTGTACAGTATCTCTTCTGTTCATAGTCACTGTTAGATACAGAATGTGGACCTGGTCACAGCCAAAACAATTCTTTACATGTGTACATAATGCTAACCACAGTGGGATCACTCTCAGAGACTAGCAATATAAGAACTTCCCAGTAATAATCTTGCCATGTTCCCCTGCTCACAACACAAATGAAATTCAGCTAGGTTGGTTTGTTTTGTTTTTTTTTTTTTTTAATGAAATTAATCATTATTTAATTTTCCATTAAAAAAGAAAAAAACAAACCTTGGATGGAAAATTTTATGGAGTCCTACTCAACGGACTATAGTTAAATTAATTAATTAGACAACCAAAAGATATTTTGCTGCATAGAAGAAAACATTCTTTCATTGTGTCTTTTGCAATTATTTCCATGCCTATATTTTTCCATATTACTCTCACAGTTGTAATATTAGAGCTTGTCACCACATTTGAAATTGAGGTTGTTTGGACCGACTAGGTCATTTAGTACACAATGGAAATTTATGACCTTCTGTCATCAGTTCTGTCTTAATATTATGTATATATTTTAATTCTACTCTCTGAAGTGCCATGTTTTTAAAAAAAATAATAGAAATATTTGTAATATCTCTTTTTTATGCACACTGCTTTTCAGTTACACTACTGTATCATTGAATATGATACTAGAAACAGACAAGTTGCTCATGTTTTTCCCCTTACATTTTGAAGAGGCATCTGCCACAGGAAGCTGTGTTAAGTATAAGATTATAGTAACCAGAGAATAGGAAGGATTTCAGTCCTATGTGCTCCATTTGCCTTCTGTGACTATTCACTATATCTGCTTAAGATACAGGGTAACTGAAAAAAAGGAGTAAGTCCTGACTGGATCCTCATTGCACTTAATTCTAAATAAAAATTACTATCGAAATCCTAATTCTGTTTCAGTAATTTATACTTTTGAAAATAGGCTGAGTCTTACCTTTAGGCTATACATGCCATTAACCCTTACTTCAAACTCAAATACTGAAGCTTTTTGCCTTGATTTATAATATAGAGGAGACTAACATAAACTCAATGATGAATTGGTACCAAGGTTTCCAGCACTGAAGTGGAAACCCACAAACACTTTTAAGTTTGGGCTTGCTTACCATGGCAAGAAATGCTTGTATGTTCAAATGAAGACTTAGAAAATCTACTGGAGCCTTTGAAGCCTGTGATTTTCCAGGAAGGGGAGAGAAGGATAAAGGGTGATAAGTAAAATTCTCAAATGGGGACATCCTATGAAAGGAAGAAAGCATAATACATGATTACTTAAGGGAAGACTATACATTGCATTGAGGTGTCAGCAAAGTAGAAGTAATGTTGCTGAGGCCACTTTACTCTGGATGTTCTCTTATTTCTTATAATCACAAAGAAATCCCAATAAAATACAGAAATATTTGTAGTTATCTATGTTTGATGCACACATATATGTGCATATGGCCAGAAGTATGCATTTATTTTTATACAAAAATCTAGAATCCACAACCTCTACTTCTGCAAAGAAGTACCTATGCATTTTTCTTGAACAGATATTTTACATCATCACTTTTCAAATAATTGAAGTACTATCTCCTTTAGCACTTTCTATAAACTTCTCCCTCCCTGCATGTAACCACTAGGCAAGGAACAGAAACATTCAACAGTTCCTTAGTCCTTTCAGAAAGGCCAAACAAAAAACTGTCTGTAACTACTAGTGGCAGACTAAAAAAGTCACTCTCTATCCTCAGGGAACCAAGTTGTGTAGGCATTTAAAAGCCGTTAACTCTTCTAACTAAACATCTGCAGTCACTTCTCATTACCCTTCCCCGAGGAACTCAGTTGCTCACAGTTCTAAATCATCATAATTAATTTGCAATTTAAAAAAAAAAAAAAATTAACAGCATTTCTAAGCCAATTTTATAATTAAGCCTTTAAAACATAAAGAAATGCTTTCCTCTTTTCACCCTTACAATCTTTTTGACCTGTCCTGTGACCCTTGGGTGTTGCAGCCCACAGGGCAAGAAAGCTGCCTTGTATCAATAGAAGGCACTCCACAAGGAGCAATGGCTTCAGAAGCCATCCTTCATTTTGTAGATCAACCTTAAGCTAACTCAGTTCAAGCTTCAGAACATTTGTAAATGCTTATCACGTAACTTTATAAATCTCAGTGTATTACACCTTTTCCATTTGTTAAGTTGACATGTTACAGAAGAGACTTAAACCTCTCAAATCTGAAAGCAGAAAATCTGTTAGCCCAAAGAAAGGGTGCCTAACGGTGTTAGTAAATAACCTCAGGTGTTCTGCAGACTCCAGGAAAAGGTAACATAGTCCAATAGACTTGTTATGTAGCAATACAATTAATATTATTTAGCATAATAGGTTTCATAGTTCAGATATATAAACAACTACAACTGACAGACAAACATTACAGAGGATGCATTGCACAACTATGTGGTATTCTAAAATTGTCTTTCTTGGAAGAATAAACATTTAAACTCTTCTTATGTTAAGATTAAAACCACTGAAATGTGAAATGGCTGGTATAATGTTAAAAATTATTTATTCTTTCTTCATTCCAAAAAGCAATATCCCATGGGGGTTTTTTAGGGCTGGTGACATTTAACTCTGTGTGTGCATGTCCCTTGTTCTGACCACATAAATGCTTTTTAATTAGAAAGACCGAAGGAAAAACCACACTAGTGATTTATGAACAGTCAATTATTATTAGGTGGCTTGAAACTTAAATAAAACTGTCTTGACTTACATGAGCCAGGAATCTAACCCTAAAACAGAAAACAACCCCAGACTTTTCCATAATGAAAGTCTTCTACTGTGCCATGTGAGCAGTTATCCTGATTTAAAAAAAAACCCATACTTTTAGGGAGAAAAGATGGAGATTTGCTATATGAACTGAAACTGTAACTCAGTTTCACTGGCAGAGGAAGAAATATTTCAACAGGGCATTTTTTAAATTGAGTGATTAGTAGAGTAAAACCTAGCCCCTTATAACTGTGACTAGACATGAAATGACAAGCAACATGGACAGCTTCCCACAAGATGCAACACTTAAACAGATGGCATGCAAAAAGTGAAATTTCCAAGTAGTTTTAAAAGACCATGTAGACAAAACAGTAATCTAATATGGAATTCAAAAAAATCTGTTATTTGTTTATTTATTTAATGGAGAAAATCTCACTTTAAAAAGTATTCCTTCACGACCACTTTAGTAGGTCAAGGTTAGGATAATGAAAAAGTGCAAAAACCATGTAAAAGTTTTCCTATTTAAAAAAAAAAAACAAACAACAAACTAATAACAATAAAAAAATCCGATTTCTACTATTTTATAGTTTTTCTTCCCTCAGTCATCCCAGCCATAACCATAGTCAGACTGACTTTTCATCACATCTCCACTCTGAATCAGTTTTTCTCCCAACAAATTTTTCTGGTTCCTTCTTCTACTCAAAGGTCAAGGTTATTCAGGTGTTGATTATTTCTGAATTTCCTCTTCCATTAGGTGGCACACCCAGGCCCTGGTACTCTATACCCCCTCAGAAGGAGAATCACATGATTACAGTGCCTCTCAATCCACACAGTTGTGGTGGCTTTTAATACAGAGTTTGAACTTCCATAAGTATTTTCACAAATGCAGACTGGAACCTCTGAATCTCTCACATTAGTCAGATGAGTATCTTATTGAAAAAAAAAGAAAAAAGAAAAAATAATGTAACAGTGTATATAGTGTAAATAACTGAGTTTACATCTTGTTCACACAATGATGAACAACTGAGTCATAGAACATTCTAAGTGTTAAAGTGATATAATATTGTTATAATAGTGTGGTGAGTTGAACTTGGGTGGCTGTCAGATGCCCACCAAGCCTCTCTATCACTTTCCCCTCCATCACCAAGACAGAGGGAGAAAATATGGCAAAAGTTCATTGGTTGAGATAAGGACAGGGAAATTACTTACCAATTACCATAATGGACAAAGCAGAAACGACTTGGGGAAATAGTTTTAATTTATTACCAATAAATAATGGAGTAGGATAGTAAGAAATAAGAACAAATCTAAACAGCACCTTCTAACCACCCATTCCTTCTTCCTGGGCTCAAATTCACTGTCAAGTCTTCTACCTCCTCCCCAGGAGCAGCACAGGAGAATGGAGAATAGGGGCTGCAGTCAGTTCAACACACACTGTCTCTGCCACTCTTTCGTCCTCACACTCTTCCCCTGCATCATTGTGGGGTCCCACCCATGGGACACAGTCCTCCACGAACTTCTCCAACGTGAGTCCTTCCCACAGGCTGTGGCTCTTCATGAACTGCTCCAGCGTGGGTCCCTCCCACAGGCTGCAGTCCCTCGGGAACAGACTGCTCCAGTGTGGGTGCCCCACGGGGTCACCAGTCCTGCCAGCAAACCTGCTCCAGCGGGGGCTCCTCTCTCCATGGGGCCACGGGTCCTGCCAGGAGCCTGCTCCAGCGTGGGCTTCCCACGGGGTCACAGCCTCCTTCGGGCATCCCCCTGCTCCTGCGTGGGGCCCTCCCCGGGCTGCAGGTGGGTCTCTGCCCCACCGTTCCCCTCCCTGGGCGCAGGGCACAGCTGCCTCCCCATGGGCTGCACCACGGCCTGCAGGGGAACCTCTGCTCTCTGCCTGCAGCACCTCCTGCCTCCTCCGGCACTGAACCTGGGCTCTGCACAGTTGGTTCCCTCACATATTCACACTCCTTTCTCCCAGATGCTGTTGTGCAGTATTTTTTACTTTTTCTTAAATATGGTATCAGAGTGACACTCCTAATGTTGGTCAGACGCACTCAGTGGCAGGTCTGTCTTGGAGCTGGCTGGCACTGACTCCATCCCACATGGGAGAAGCTTCTGGTGTCTTCTCAGAGAAGCTACCCCTGCAACCTCCCTGCCTCCCAAAAACCTTGCCACAAAAGCCAGTACAAATGCAATATAGTAAATGTATCACATTGCTGATGTAATTGACTTCATTAATATGAGATTTCAAAATCTACACTAAATAAGATTAAGATTTGTCAAAAAGAGGCAAAAGTTAAGAAATTCTTGGATATAACTGCCTTTTTTTTTCCTATAAGAGTTGTCAAGGTTTTCTGGAGAGTAGTATTTGCATATCATCCCAATTATACACAATGCAGTACCACACACATGAAGTAAGCAAAGAGAATAAAGTCAAGATTTTATATCTTATGGCTTCACTTCGCTTTCATTTAAGTGATTTGGCTGCATCACAATGGTACAGAATTGCACTAAATCAAAATGCATCTAAGTCACTGGAAGGATAACTATTGATTGCAATGGCCTTTGCATGAGAAAATGAGTGAACTTAGTTGTAACTTCACAAAGAGATTACACTGAAAACAACCCCAAAATCATAGAAATTAAAATGTCATCAATTTTTTTTTTCCCAGCTCATTCCTTCATTTGTAATACCAATTAAAAAAAAAAAAAAAGTTTAATAGTAATTATCTGAAGAGCAAATGCTTCAAATAGATAACATGCACTGAGACCAAAGAAGAAAAACATTTGCTTTCATATATACAGTATAAATTGTCATAATATTAATGTAAAAAAATTGTTTTGGTGACCCTTCATTAATGGAAATATTCTGATAGTAATGAATCTGGGCAAACAAAGTTAGAAATCTGAACCTTGGAAAAATTTATAGTCATATCATATATGTTGCTATATTTATTACATGGGAAGTGGGCTTGATGATTCAGGCCTTTGGAGTCAATATGGTAAAAATCAAATATCCCAAAATAAAAGATCTGGTCTATTGGAGATGTTGAGTTTTGTTGTTTCTTTTTTTTTATTATTTTCTCAGAAAACATGCTCTGCAATACCTCATGGAATAATTACTAATAACCAGAAAGTAATTACAGTTCAAGTGCTAACCTCTAGGGTTTCCATTGTATTCACTGCTATTTATATAAAAAGTTATTCTGCCACAGCAAAAGGATAACATGACTTTTCAGTGTATAAGGCAGCATTAACTACTCAAATGCTGTGAAAAAGACACAGCCAGTAAAGACTTATGTTTTCCTGCTTCACATCTAAGCAATAATATACTATCAAGCAAAAAATATTTTTGTATTTTAAAATGTCCAGAGATAAGTTAGTGCACTGGAGACTGATTCCTATCTTAGAGTTTGCCTGAAGCTGAAGTTCTAGCCTGCATGAAAATGGATAGATTTAGGCCACAGGTATCATTCTGTTTCATGGGACATTCATTTATGTCAAACCTTGCTTTCGTTCTGATCCAAAATGAATCATCAGCTATAATTTTCTACACAGAAGACAGATCCCAAAGTGGATTTGGATACACATTTTTAAAACTAAAAAAAACCCAAACACATTTTCATATTATTCCACTTTTTTAAAAAAATTATTTTCCAAAAGAAAATTTCACTGAAATAGACATATGTCCCCAGAAAGTTTTGTTTCAGTTTTATCGGAGAAACATTTCTACACAGCTCTTAAAATAACAGTCTGACTTTGAAAGAATATTAGCTTGAATAACTGATGCTAGTTTTGCTTTTCATATTTTTTTGTATTATTGCTACTCAGCAGCCCATTTATTACTACAAAAGTTACTAATATGTTGATTTATTGATCTGTTTATTTATTTAGTGTTACATTCATGACCTCCCAAAAATGTGCATACAATTCCCAAAGAAAAATTAAACCTTAATTTTACTTTTCCATGACTTCTCTGCAAGCCAGATCACAGAATCATCTAGGTTAGAAAAGACCTTGAAGATCATCTAGTCCAACCATTAAAAATCAAATATAGCTTTTCCAGTAGAACAAATTTACAGGACAATTCAGAAGATGTTACTATATATAAAACTAGGTTGAAAAACAAAGTCCACAGATGCAGTGTAAATTAGGGGTTTGATGAACAACTCACCTGTCATTGAATTCCATAGGCTTTAGATCAGTTCTGTTAGTCAAAGTGTTAGATATCTCTAAAGAAGATGGAAAGTGTTTCCCTTTGGTATTTCTTTAAATTTGTCCTTTACTAGACTCTATTATATTTCTAGTAGAGCTTTTGATTTTACGACGTCTTTGAGTGACCAAGGATCAAGCACAAGATTATAGTCTCTTAGCAGCATCTGTGACAGAAGTATTTTGAATTGTGTGCTTACCAGTGTCATGATTTAGGCCCAGAGGGCAACTGATCACCACACAGTCTCTTGATCACTCTTCCCTCAGGGGAATCAATTTATTTTGGCCACCACCATCTCCACTTAATTTATCAGTCAGAGTAGGACAGTGAGAAATACAACCACATCTTAAAAACACCTTTCTCCCACCCTCCCTTCTTCCCAGGCTTAGCTTCACTCTTGATTTCTCTACCTCCTTTCCCCACAGTGGTGCAGAGTGATGGAGAATAGGTGTTGTGGTCAGTGCATCACCTGTGTTTCTCTACCTCCTTCCTCCTCAGGGAGAGCGCTCCTCACACTCTTCCCCTGCTCCAGTATGGGGTCTCTCTCATGGGAAACAGCCCTCCACAAACTTCTCCAATGTGAGTCCTTCCCGTGGGCTGCATCTCTTTACAAACTGCTCCAGTGTGGTCGCTGACAGGAGTTGTAATCCTCCCAGAAATGTACTGCTCCAGTGTGAGTTTCCCTTAGAGTCCCAGACTTCTTCAGGTGCAGCCACTTGCTCTGGTGTGGGGTCCTCTGTGGGCTCTAGGTGGAGATCTGCTCCACTGTGGACCTCCATGGGTGGCAGGGAGACAGTCTGCCCTCTCACCACGGGCTTAAGGGGAGTCTCTGCTCTTCCGTCTTCCTCCTTACTTCAACTTACTTCAGTGTTTGCATAAGTATTTCCCTCACAACTCTTCCTCCTCTCAGGTTCCCCTTCTTATGTATGTTATCACAATGGCACAGCTACCATCTCTAACTGGCTTGGCCTTAGCCAGAGATGGGTCTGACTTGGAGCTGGTGGAGTTCTGAGAAGCTTCTTACAGGAGACAACTCTGTAGCCTCCTCCCCTGCAACCAAAACTCTACCACACACAAACTCAACACACCCATAATGAATGTTTCCTACACAATAACTAGATTTTCCTTCTAATAATGTCAGAAGTGGCATATTATTACTTCCCAGTAGTTATTTCATATATGTATATGTGCATATATATGCACATAGATATTTGTGTGCAATGTATATATTTCAAATGCACACACATATCTATTGTGTTATAAGCAAATTTCCCTGTGATAGAAATTATTTTAGTTGTGTTTGGTCTTGAATCATGCAATAATTTTACTTAATGCACTTCATTATTTTATAGAAGGATTCAGCAGTTTCAAATGTCTGTTTTTCCTTTTCACTCATGGTAGAAACAATAATAATTTTATTTTATTGTACAAATTGTTACTATATATTACTTTATATTGTTATGATGTTATGTTGTTATACAGTCAAAGCCCAATCATCTATATATCCATTAAACTCAACTTAACCATTAGTTTTTTGTTTATTCTTTAGTAATTTAAGAATAAAATATGCCTTTTATTATCTGTTACGTTAATGTATAGAAAATGCAATTTTTACTTTAGTTCCCAGTTTTAAAACCTAAAGACTGCATTGTACAAATGATTCATGATAGCCTAAAGAAAGACTTCAAGCATACTAATAAAATTTGATTATCAGTTTAAGTCTTCCTTAAAAAGCAGTCTTTAGTGCGTCCACCTTGTGTTAACGACCTATCTCAAAAATTCCCTAATGGCTGAGTAAAATCAATCATTGTGCTCCTTTTGTTCTATATCTGTGATAAGTATATAAAAACTCCAGATTTTAATAATCAGCAGGGCCTACATAATGAGACATTCTCAACAAAGAACAAGCTAATGTTATGTCAAAGCAATTTCAGTGTAGCTGCTTCTCAGGCAGCAGAGACTGGGAGATGTTGATTCAGAAAGAAGATTTTCTCTTAGCCTTCCCTCTTGCAAAAACAGGTCTTGACCTCATCAATACATGCAAATATTTTTGCCTTAAAACTTGTGTTGTGTCCCTTTAGATTTCCCACCTAGGCTAATATCAGTGGGGCATATCCATTACTATTTCTGTATTTAAACTGTTTAGAAAAACAATTTAAGATCTTTACTTCCTTCTACTACCTGAAAGAAAAAAATGTTACATCAACATTTCTGCTGACTAAGAGTCTTGTTGATCATCGCAGTGATCACTACCGCCAATCTACAATTGTAATATCTACAGCTTAATCTAAAGAAATAACCCACTTCTGTGGTAGCTAAGAAGTTTGGTCACTTGAGCATCATTCATATACTAATTGCAAAAGAACAATAGATAAAAACTCTGTGTTGGCTGCTATTTTATTGTTGCTTGGTGGTTTGTTTTACATAACTCGATTTCACTCTTGCTTTGAGCAGAGTGTTGGAAGCTATAGTGAAGAAGATGAAGGAAAGGAATATAATGTGTAATATCATTTGAAATCAGATGCTGTATATTTCTCTTTGGTTTTTGCAGAGCCAAGTACAAGGGATGCCAACTGAGATGGTTATATGTAAAAGTTGTAAGAACTACATTATAAAAGCATGCTACAACTTCCAAGTCAAACAATGTGATATTGTGAAATACTAAAAATAAATGTATCTGCTCCCTCTTCCTTACAACACTGGAATCTTTTGGGAATTCAATAGGGAATTAAAGCTCTCCTGAGGCCTAGCAAAGGATCTCACACAGAAGAGGACTTTTATTTCACCTCCTCTTTTATAATTTACTGCTTGTACAACCACCAGTGTCCTTGCAAAATTGTTAAGTCTGTGGTCATGAAGTTAAAAGCCATTGCCATAATGAATCCACAAGCAGAAGAGAGCTGTCTGCACCAGTTTTAGAAATCTGTCATGGGCACAACAGGCAGTGTGACTGCATCTCATCTAGTTTCTTCTCAGACTCCCTACAGTCTGTATGAGAAAAACTGATGCAAGCAGTTGTGGTTGCCTATGCAGATTCTAGACATGCTCAGCTATAAGGAGTTTTCTAATGGGTCTTCTCCAACTGCTTGTGGTTATACAAACCACAATCACACAACTTTTCTGGCCTTGAGCTCAGCCTGGGTGTAAATCTCAAGATGAAAAGTACACTTAGCTAGAGAAACTCTGGTCTGTAGAGACAAGGAGTATAATTCTTCTATTTCCAATAGCCCCTTGGTACCCCTTTGGCAACAGGCCCTAAACCAAGCAGTTTGATCTCAGAAGAGGGACACAGAGAAGAAAAGAATATCAGGGGATGGAAGAAACTGCTCTAAACAGAAGGTGAGGATAACATCAGTTAGAAAAGCCACCATGACCTCTGGATGAGTCCAGAAATGGGAAAGTATAAAAGTGTTTAGTCATCTTCCCATTCTAACCACACAAAACATCGCACAAAATTTGACCCCTGCTCTGCCAGAAACATCAACAATCTAATTGCAATATAAGCAAAATAATGCTTGCTTACTTTCTAAAATAGCAAGATGTGGCTGTGCTCTGCAAGCCTTGTGAAATACATGCAGTTGAAGAGCTGGGACTACTTAGATTCCTGCCAATGCCTTGAATCGCATCAACCCAGAAGCCAAAGTTTGAATCCTGGGTCCTAAGTAATTCTCATCTTATCATGAAAGAATCAACACGCAGCAATAGTGAATTCATTGGGGTAAAACACTTGGACATTTTAGCAGAGAGGCCCTCACAAATTAAGTTATATGTGTACTAGAATGTTCATATATAGCCGTGATGGGTTTTTGTAACTTCATACAATGGTATCTTTAAAGACTGAACCTCTGACCTATACTAAGGCTCACATTCCTGTGGTTAAATCCAATGAGGAATTGTAACAACTTTTCTTCCAAAATGTAATTATCTGAAACGATTACATTACTGTTCTTCACACACCTGGAATTTCAGCATGATGCATCAGAAGTGCTAAGTAATGTCAGCTGCAAATGAAACTCCCATACACAATATATTCCCATCTCAATAAATGATAAAAACCTTTTCCAAGTTCCATTCCTGAAATTCATGCTTCCTGCCTCCCAAAATGATTGTCCAAAACACCTTCTTAGAAAGTGAAATTTCTAGATATTACAAAATTACAATTATGTATTTCCCTCATCCTTCCCACCCCAATTTAGGCCAAAATAAATCAATCACAGGTGTGGAATGAAAGTTCAAATGTGTCATATTGAGTAATCCCACCTTTTAAACATCAAAATTACACATTTAGAAATCATGATTTGTCACAAGCTGTCATTTAGGAAGAATAACACTATTAAAATACAAAAATCAACTTTTTTCTCCCTTGCATTTATTTATTTCACAAGAATTTTATATTTCATTGAAAAATACTGGAAAAGGTTTCCCTGTGTCTATTATTCAGAAATACCTATTCATATGTCCTGTGTGTGTTGCCAACCAGGGGACTTTCAGAGAATATTTCTCACTTAATGTGGACATATGAATGTGCCTACAATTTCCCTCTTTACACTCATGCTTCAGTTTTCCTTTCCAACCAGGTTCAAATAAGTTTCTGCATCATGCAGAAACTATTCTCCATTATAAGAGTTTTCATCTATTGCCTGTTCTTCATATAAGTTTATAAAAAAAATAGTAACCAGAGAATAGCAATTTTACAGGAGTCAAATACTTTAACATCTTGTGCTGAATTATTCACTTACAGTAGCGTGGTTTTACAACAGCATACAGGGCAATGCATGGTTACCTGAAATTTTGGGGTTTTTTAGACCTTTGAAAGGACTGTTTTGAATAACAGAGATTTAAGCAATATTTTTCATTTATTTTAATAAAAATACTTTATCAGCTAGTAAGTTTTTCATCAGCTAACAGAAGCAGCATGTGGAAATGTGATTGTGTATGTCTGAGTATGCAACACTGGTTAATACTTTGACTATCTACAGACCATGGTTTGGTTACAGTGTCTCAGTAAATTGCAAAATCACCATAATCCACTGCCCTTAACCACTGGGAAAAGCTCTTGAAAGTAAGGGAGATATATGCATTAAAAAAAAAAAAAAAAAAAAAAGAATGCATTCATGAGAATAAGAATGATATATATACACAAGGTTTACTAATGACTGTGGCTTTTATCGAGAAGTTGGTATCAGCTAGATAAATCATCTGCATTCCATTTTATCAGGCTTTCAAATGTAATTGATATCATCCATCTAGACCACACAGGTCTATACTTCAGGTAAAAATCAAAACAAAGCTGTGTGGTCTAGTTTGTTAGCAGTGTAAAGACAACTTATTGTTAACCTTAAGATAAGCCACTGCATTTAAATCTATTTATAGCCACCTTCTGTAAGTATGCCTGGATTCTTTTCTACTTTCCAGGTCAAAGTCACAAAGGCTGTCACAGGAAGGTGTAAATTATACTTCTTTGCATCAGCAAATCCCTCTGTTTAAGGGATGGAGCACATTTCAGCTGAAAACAGTGAGCTATTTCACTGCTACCTTCTCTCAGGATTCCCACCACAGAATAGAAGAGTGGGCAATCTAATTTTGATAAAGCTGTCAGTAGAAGTCACTGAAGAATCCCAGACCTTGACCACCCTACTTTTATGCCAGAATTGCCTACTTTTAAAAGCTTGTACTTGCCCTTCATGCCAGGTAACAGGAAGAATTATAAAAGGAGATTGCAGCTTGTTTGTGATCTCATTCCCTCTAAGAAAGGGAATTAAAATAACTTCCATTTGCTTCCTGTGGAAGAGAATCAGTAAAGGGAGAAGAGTACTGTATGAATCCAGCTATTTAACTGCTCTCATGGAACAAACCCAACCAGCTTGCAAATATGGAAATAATAATAATAATTTAAAAATCTATCTCTGAAGGCCTATCTAGTTTTAATTCTGGCATCCACAACAATATAAATTTATTCTCTGCCTTGCTAGCCTAATTCTTGGTATATTATTCCCTGCCCCCACACACTCACTGTCTGTAGAGTTATTCCCAGTATAATCAATGTAACAACAGAGAAAAATCAGGCTTCCCAATGCTTCACAAAGCCAAAATAGCTTAAATTTAACCTATCTTGTTACAACAGAAGGAACTTCCTGAAACCACCCAGAGGTACTCAAGGCATCGAAAATGATTGCTTCTGAGGGAGAAGGGACCCAGCTCTAGATCCATCCCTCAGAGCCCTCTATTAAAACAAAGCATCCGTAGCTGAATTTCCATGTGCACACTGACATGTTTCAGAAAGCCTGGACAAGGGTCCAAATGCAGTTTACAATCCTTCTTTCACAATTACAACTGGTCAAGGAGGTTGACTTATGTCTGCTATTTATAACTTATGCCCCATGGCTTCTTGTTAGAGAGCAGGCTGCGCTCCAAGCCGGGTGATTGATAGTGAGTTAATGGTTCCATTGTCTGCAGTAATGCAGAAAGTACAATTCTCATGCATCAAATTGAACAGGAGCTTTATCACTGAGGCTCTGTTCTTTTAAGTGCTGCTGTCACTAATACTTCTGAAAGGAACAGTAACCAGGACCGGAGGCACTAGGATGAGTCTTTTGATATGCATGTTATTAACACTTCTGTTAAATCCCCAGGGTAGAAAAGTTATGGAAGAGTTGTTGTTATTATGAACACATTAGGATGGACAGAAGGGCAATTTTTCACCTTGCCTACAGTAGTGTCTTGTTTTTTTTTCACCACTGCAATTAAGTGTTTATAATCAGTTATACAAAATAAATGTTACAACTGTTTTAACTACTTTTTATTTAATGCAAACATTGCCTTTTTTACCCCTGCTTTACCAGGCCTACAACACTAGACTTCCTCCATGATAGTCCCCCTTACCGAAGTGACTGGCAGTGTGCACACCAATAAGAGTGGCTTAAAATTCACATGTCTACTGAAGAGAAGAAGCACTCATCATTCTCCCTGATCAGTTTCAGTTCTGTCTTTAATAGGTGAGGAACTTTAATTTCACTGTCAGCATTCTGCATCCCCCTTTGAAACTATTCACAGACACCAGGTCTTATGGATTCTACAGCGTGTGTTAGGTACAAATAAGGAACTGGAAACCATTTGTTTTACTGGCTTCCACCTGCCTGCAGAGATTCTTCACATCATATGGCACTGCTCCTGTTGGAACAGTACTACAGCCACTTGCATTGGGCCCAATGTGATGCCTCCATGGGTCTGGAAATGTCACTGTAAACTCAGATGTGTACAACTACACATCTACTCTACCAAGAGTGTGATCTGGTGAAAAAGGCAAAAAAAGCCTCAGTACCCTAGATTTTATTGCTCCATGCTGAGATCTGGGATTCACAGAATCTTCCCTGTAACCTTAGAAAATTCATAGATTTTTGTAGATAAATGCCCCATCTTTGTATTTTTTGAATATTTAACTCAGTGAGTAAGATGCAAAGCTTACAACAGCCCTATATATGAATAGGATTTAAGTTCCAATGTTAGCTTAACATTTTTTACCAAAATAAAGGCAGTAAACTACTGTGCTTGCTCAAATGGATCTTCAGTCTTATTGCCTTCTCCCTTAGACTTCTTCTCTGCAAGACTGCAAGGGCTTTGAAGACCGCACCCCAGGGAATTAATTGATTGGCCAAACTGGGAGGAAAAAAAAAAAAAAAAAAGGAAAAAAGAGTCTACTGAACTACTATTGACTTCCAGGAGGACACAGCAATTCCAGTTCATAACTTCGCTGTCATATGTAACAGCAGATAACTCCTAGGAAAGACACAGCAAACACAGAATTTGGATGATGAAGTAGTGTTGTCCTACTTCTGACAAGAAATCTTAGAAATATACTCCGAGGACTTTTTGCACAGAAATATATGGTCCAGTATTGTGTAGAGCGTTGGATTTGCACATGAAATTTCCTGTGTGTGCACTGTCCACCTGTGAGCTCAGACACAGCAGAGGTGTTAGATCCAGCCTGCGTTTCCCACAAAAGTATCCAGTTTTCAATTTCTGACCAGAAACAAGTCTCAGACAAGCAGAGGGAACATCTTCAGGGAAACCTGCATGGATGATGTTCCTAATAAATATCAGTATCACAGTTTGTATTTCATTTTTATTTGCCCATCAGAATTTTACATACAATTTTATCTCCCACTGTGAGGAAAGGCAGTCCTGAAAAAATTCTATAAACAACAAGATGTGCAGTTTTGTGTGTCATGATAAAAGCTGATCCAAAGCCCCAGTGTTGACATTACTGGTGCAGCCATATAACAGAAAATAGAGGTTTTTTGAGCTAATTTCTAATGAAATTTTAATACAAAGCTGGATAGAAGTTATGTCTGAATAAAAACCTTCATATGTAAATCCTAGAGTGTTCAGAGTGATAATCTTCTTAAAACTATATACTTCTAGAGAAGGTGCTGACACTGATTCCTTCAAACAGTGCATTCCACATAATTTGCAACAAAGCAAAATACGTGGTAAAGTTTAATTAAACATTGCGACACTGGTTGTGCTTTTCATAGAGGTGTAAATGGCAGCACATCATATAGGAAGAAAGAGAAACTGTCCCAGTTACAATTTTTCAGTCATCACCAGTGGAAGAAAATCAAGCCATTATCATATATCCTTGTTTAGCTAATTATTACCACTGTTTGTGATGGCAAAGAAAGGAAACCTCGACTTTCTACCAGAAGGGAGGTAGTGTGTATATCAGTCAACAGAAGAACTTGCAAGGGACTAAAACAGATGAGAAGGTAGTAAAATAAACACTGCTGATGGTTTGTTATACAAACTTCCTAACTCTTCCCTAAGTATTTTTCGTCTTGATAACTTTATCTGTCAGGTCTGAAATGTTGTCTATATTTTTCTGCTTTCTGAAGAGTCTTACATTAAATCTGCTCACTTTATAGAAAATGTATATCTGGAAGCAGTCTGAGATTAACTTGTACTATGCATGATTTAAAAGGAGTTCAAAATCTGGAATGGAGTCTAGAAATAAATACTGATTTTTCTTGGTTGAACCTATAAAATGTATAATGTTTTGATTAGTCATTCATGCAGACAAAACTAAGGCTGGTAGGAAAAATTACAAAAGGGCTCTTTTCAGAAAAGTTTATCCTGATAACAAATTAATTAAGAGGTTTCTTTACCTATGGTCCACTACGAAAAGGCTAGTGAGGAATTTAAGAATGTGGAAGCTTGTACTTCATATTCAGTGATAACATTAAAAATGTTAAATTCCCAGAGCAACAATATTTTATTTTACTAATTTGATCATCTGTTGCTGCTTTAGGATGATATGCAGATATATGTGTTAAGTTCTCATTTTGCTCCACCACCCAGTTATTAAGAACTGTGAGGAAGTTAAGACAACCTAAGTTCTGGTCTAGTGTTTCTGTAGATGCCAAATAAAGCAAATAAAGCAGTGAAAGACTTTCCCTTCACAGTAGCTTGCTTTTAAAAGTTACAATAGAAACTTACTTCTTGGCAGTGCTAGTAATGTTAGGACATCACCTTAGCATAACAATTTTAATTGTACAGCCATAACCCTTCACCCCAATTATGTTCAGTCTTGCTTTATTTATTACTGATGCCTGGTGCACTTTAGGTAATAGGCTTTTTACTTTTGCCTTGCATTTTTTCTAACAAAATATTTTATACTCCACATATATTATCATTAAAGGTCCCTTGATTAAGGTTCTTTGTCTTTGACAAGTCTAAATGCAATTAAAGTGCAAGAAAGTCCTGAGAGAGCTATTTCTTATTTCACTTTTATTTGTCCATCATGGCTTTTCCTTCTCCCTTGGCTATATAATGTCACCTTCCATCTGTGAGGAAAAGCAGCACTAAAATGATCCTATAAAGACCTACAACTTGCTGAGCAACGGCCATTTAATTTGGTATCAAATTACAAACTTAACCCAAAACAGAATAAGCTGAATATATTGTGTGACCTAAACTAGTGCTTATTAATTATAGATATAAACCAAAACAAACCAAAACCAAACCAAACACCTTTTCTCAAAACACTTGGTATCTTCATCTATTCACTAAGACTAAACTTGATTTCCCTGTCTCCAGTATTACACTGACTTACTGCACTGACTTCAGTTACGATGATCTCAGTATAATTGCTGGCTGTATTTATTCCTGAGTTATAGGAAGGCAATGCATAAACTCAAAACTAGAGAGCATTTACTTACTCCTTACCCTTCTTTTCAAGGATGTTTCTGTTACAGCATTTCTAATCTTGTTTGAAGACTTCATTCAATCTGAGAATACAAGGCAGAGAGAACATACCTACTTTCCCATACTATAGGCACAATACATAAGATCAATCACTGTTTAATGAAGCCTTGTTCCTATCATCCTACAATGTGCAGTTAAAAGCTGCACCCACATGGAGCTTGATTTACCTCAGAGGGCTTTTGCACAGGCACAGCAATCCACTGGTGACCTGTAAGTAAGGATGTTTGGTCCCTAGATCCCAGTTAATCTAACATCCGTGCCTACATGTGTCAGACCAAAGGCACAGACAATCCAGCATCTCTAACCAGTGACAGAGAGACCTTTTACTGGATTGTCTTAAGATGACTCTATTTTGTGCAAACATCACTGATTTCAAAGGCAGAAAAAAAAATACTGCCCTGCAGATATGAAATTGCAGACGTAGTTAACATAATTTTTTTGGCACCAAGTTTAATTCAAAAGGATTAAATAAGTGTATTCATAGATTTTTAAACCAATCAAATCTAGAAGCTATTTCCTGCATTAATTTTCCAGCTAACTTAATTATTCAGCCCCAGGCTCTGGCTCATGATCAATTAACAGAGCTGTAAAAATCTGGAGCCCAAGTCTACCACATATTAATCACCACATCTGATGTAAGGAAAACAGCCTTTATTGTGGTTTCTGGATTTGAAATCAAACCAGTAACCACAGCTGATGTAGCTGTACTCCACTTTAAAAAAAAATAAAGATTTTTTTTAATTAGTATTTCTCATGACTTAGTAATGTGTGGGAATGATAGATTGTCATATGCAAAACAGGTCTGAGGAATATTTAAAGCAGAATAATATGTTCATTGTAAACTGCTAAGGAAAACTATGCATATCTGCTTATCTGAAGAAAAAGAGTTCACTAGTGCTTCCCACCACATAGTATTTTCTGTCCAATAATACAACTGCTTAATTGTTTTCCTTATAATGATGCAAAAATTCTTTAGTTCATGCTCTTCCAGAAAATTTATCATAACTGCATGATAAGCAACTTAGCCACAGTTTACCAATTTGAACATATATTCCCTTTCTGCCCCACATATATCTCAAGATCAACAGTGGTTTGCTAGGAGAACGGGGTGTGCAACTCTTATTCAGATTTTATTTCTGTGTTTTGGCAAGAGAAGAAGCATGCCAATATCAAAACAGTCTGTGGTGAATCACCCAACAGCTGTGGCAATCCTGTGAGTTCACTGTAAATTCAGGTGGATTAAGACATGTTCAGAAGGATGATACTACCACTAAGGTACAAATGGACTCTTCTATGAATATGTAACAAGAGTATAGATAGTTTTAATAACATTTAGGGGGGAAAAAACAAACCCCGAAGTTTTTCCTGGCAGAACTTTTCTGTGGCCAAGCTGATGCATAATGTGAATATGTAATAGCTTGACTGAATAACCAAAGAAGAAAATCCATGGAAAAGAGAGGGAATTAAATAGCTCCAGACAAAGGTTCCAATTATACTGAAGATTACTAAAATTTCCTTCAGGAGAATATTTTCAAAGTGATGTCTTCAAGGTTTGATTGACAAAACAGCCGTGCCTGTTAGACTGCGCTGATCGAAAGGACCTTTGGAAAGGCTTCCAGGGATGCCCCTGAGCAGTGGATCAGGCTCTTCATTTGCATACATTTAAATGCTATGTTGAACTCGTCTACAGACACCCTGTAGAGACCAAAGGTCAATCATTATATTAGAATATACTCTTATGGTACAGCTTTTCCTGATTTATTTTGTTAAGGTTGCACTGAAATATCTTGTGTGTTTCTAAAAGGTGAAGCAGTTATGCTTGTATCTGAGTTAGCCATTATTAAGCTATATTGCTAACTCAGTTTTAATCATAATCTTTCTACAATTAACCATACATATTCACAAAAGTCTCACCCCCCTTCCATCTTTAAGATAATACAATTCAGGTAGCAGTATCTGTGCCAACTATAGCACAATCAATATCTTCTTTCCAACAGAACAGTCATGTTTACATTTCAAGGTCTAAACAGCATTTTCCTACCTATGGTCTACTCTCAAAGAGCAAGTTTGTTAAACCAGATTCAAAGACACCTACGTCAGGTGTTACAATCCTCTCTGCCCTTTTTACTAGCAAATCATTATATTACCACTGTCATTATGCTGTCCTTTCTACTAATCTACCCCTGCATTAAAAATCATATCCTGCTCTCATATCCCATCTCAATTATAGGGATTTCCAGGGTATAGATACAAGAAATGCCTCCTTAAGACTTTAAAAGCTATATCCTATATGATAAGCAACTACAATGTATTAGGGGAATAAGCGGAACCATGGCCTGAAGATAAAAACCTTAAAAAGACCCATGTTTAGTTATCTTCTAAATGACTGATAGAATGTGTGAACTCCACAAGTTCCTGGGATGGCTGGAGGTTTAGATCTGTGAGACCCCTTGCTCAATTAATCCTAAAGTTACATAGTTAATGTATCTTATTATGCTCCAGTAAGGTAGACACAATTTTAAGAAAACCTCAGTGAACACATATGTTTTAGAGAAGTCCTATGTTTAAATAGGCATGATTGCTTAGGAATAACAGTGCTAGTTTTCAGATGCTTATGACATTTGAAAACTTTTTTTTTTTTTTTTTATAAATAAACACCTCAAACACGGATTATTTTTGGGGGGGGTGAGGGAGGAAGTAATATGCTATGGTTCTCAGATGACTCAAGGATTATGACATGGCCTCTTCATCTGAAGGGGATACTAATACAGATTTAAAGAAAAGCATTTTGGTAAAAATCTCTTTAAACTGTCTAGAAAAACTTAGAGGTACATAAATAATTGAAAATCATTATGAGCTACATAAGAAGGGGTCCCAAACCACTACTCCCAGTGCTCAGGAACATGACTTAACCATCAGACCTGAAACAATGAGGTGTGAGGACACATTCCACCATTCCTGCTGATGTTAGACACTACACAAAAACCCCAGAAAATTTATGGACATTTTGCCTGATTGATACAAGAAGCATGCTCTTACAGAATCACAGAATCATCTAGGTTGGAAAAGACCTTGAAGATCACCCAGTCCAACCATTAACCTCACACTGACAGTTCCCAACTACACCAGATCCCTCAGCGCTATGTCAACACGACTCTTAAAAACCTCCAGGGATGGGGACTCCACCACCTCCCTGGGCAGCCCATTCCAACACCTAACAACCCCTTCTGTAAAGAAATGCTTCCTAATATCCAGTCTAAACCTTCCCTGGTGCAACTTGAGGCCATTCGCTCTTGTCCTATCGCTTCTTACTTGGTTAAAGAGACTCATCCCCAGGTCTCTGCAACCTCCTTTCAGGTAGCTGTAGAGGGCGATGAGGTCTCCCCTCAGCCTCCTCTTCTCCAGACTAAACACCCCCAGTTCCCTCAGC
>NW_020799097.1:18931797-18961435 GCF_003259725.1 Athene cunicularia
GTTCCCTCAGCTGCTCCCTGTACGACCTGTGCTCCAGACCCTTCACCAGCTTCGTTGCCCTTCTCTGGACACGCTCGAGTCATTCAATGTCCTTTTTGTAGGCCCAAAACTGAACACAGGAACCGAGGGGCGGCCTCACCAGTGCCGAGTACAGGGGTCAGATCCCTTCCCTGTCCCTGCTGGCCACGCTATTGCTGACACAAGCCAGGATGCCATTGGCCTTCTTGGCCACCTGGGCACACTGCTGGCTCCTGTTCAGCCGGCTGTCAATCAACCCCCCCCAGGTCCCTCTCTGACTGGCAGCTCTGCGGCCACTCCTCCCCAAGCCTGTAGCGCTGCTGGGGGTTGTTGTGGCCCAAGGGCAGCCCCCGGCATTTGGCCTCATTGAAACTCCTCCAGTTGCCTCAGCCCATGGCTCCAGCCTGTCCAGGTCTCTCTGCAGAGCCTCCCTGCCCTCGAGCAGATCAACACTCCCACCCAACTGGGTGTCACCTGCAAACTGACTGAGGGTGCACTCGATCCCCTTGTCTAGATCATCAATAAAGATGTTAAACAGGAGTGGCCCCAAAACCGAGCCCTGGGGGACACCACTCGTGACCGGCCGCCAAGTGGATTTAACTCTGTTCACCACAACTCTTTGGGCCCGGCCATCCAGACATTTTTTTACCCAGCAAAGTGTGTGCCCATCCAATCAACGAGCAGCCAGTTTTGACAGGAGAATGCTGTGGGATACAGTGTCAAGGGTCTTACTAAAGTCAAGGTAGACAACATCCACAGCCAATAAGCAGGTCGCCCTGTCGTAGAAGGAGATCAGGTTTGTCAGGCAGGACCTGCCTTTCATAAACCCATGCTGACTGGATCTGATCATCTGGTTGTCCCACATGTGTTGTGTGATGGTACTCAGGATGAGCTGCTCTATCAACATCTGCTTAGGAGCCCACAGAAGAGACTTTGGATCTAGGAGTCAGATTCTGGGCTCTGGTCCAAGGACTCCTACAAGCCTTTCTTCTGTCTCATATTTAGTGCATTTTTCTTGGAAGTGAGAGTTTGATCTCCCTCTGGAAGACACATTTCACAGACAAGCTTTCAAACAAAAAGACTGTTATAAACTGATAAGGTTACAACCATTGGACACTACTCCTGCCATTATATTTTAGACTGTATCAATTACACAATGTTAACAACAGAACCTTAAATTATGTGAAAGTTTGAGGCTGCAAATTTCAGCTTCACAGACATAGAGAAGAGAAAAAAACTCAGGAGAGAAGTGGATTGCAGAAACACTTTAGTATTCACCACTTGCTGATTTACATGTTCAATCCTATGCAATGCCAGCTGTTATGAACTCAATTCCTTGGCACCTGATTATCCTATACATTTCTCATGGACTGTAAACACCTAGCTAGGGTTATGAATTCAACTCCACAAGGCAGACATGCCAGAATGCAGCTGAATTCTGTTAGCAAGGATAGATTTTGGTGAATGTTTTCTACATTCCAGTTTACAGTTCCTTACTAATAAGGTTAGGTTTCCCAGATTAGGAATTGGAAGGAAATGTCAAAGTTGCCCTGAAATCAGAGATCTCTCTGCTGTTTCAGCTTCAGAGATCTCTCTGTCATTTCAGTTTATAACATGAAATAGAGCAAGTGAAATAGAAGGACATCTTGTTCACCTGCATTTTGGCAGAAATGCACGAGAAAAAAAGAATTGATAAGGATAGTCATCCAGACTCTATTATTCCCCAAATCCAGATATACTCATTGTCATGTTTATTTTCTTTCTCTGTGACTCCTGCTCCACTACTTTATTCTTCCACCTATTTTTCATTACTAACCTCTCAATTCTTTTATCTTAATATAGTTAAAAACCCAACATGCTTTACTACTGTACATCTCTGTTCCCAAACAACTAAACCATCCCCATCAGTTACATGTGTAATCCATTTATTTTTGAAACAATCTGAGCAATTTCTGAATTATTTTATTTACTCAGATTATACTCCATCCCCAAATTAATCCTGTGTCCATCCTCCATCAAAAGGAAATTTTAATGCATTCTTAAAGAAAACAGGGGTCACAGCCTCCTTCGGGCATCCCCCTGCTCCTGCGTGGGGCCCTCCCCGGGCTGCAGGTGGGTCTCTGCCCCACCGTTCCCCTCCCTGGGCGCAGGGCACAGCTGCCTCCCCATGGGCTGCACCACGGCCTGCAGGGGAACCTCTGCTCCGGTGCCTGCAGCACCTCCTGCCTCCTCCGGCACTGAACCTGGGGTCTGCAGGAGTTGTTTATCCCACATATCCTCACTTCTCTCTTCTAGCTGCTGTTGCACAGTGTTTCTTCCCTGTCTTAAATACATTATCCCAGAGGTGCTATGATTGTCACTGATGGGCTTGGCCTTGGCCAGCAAGCAGGTCTGTTCTGGAGCCAGATGGCATTGGCTCTGTTCGGACATGGAGGAAGTTTCTAGAGGCTTCTGATAGAAGCCACCCCTGTAGACCCCTGCTACTAAAACCTTGCCACACAAACCAAATACACAGCTATTCAAGGCTAAGAACTTTGCCATCAGGTCAATACAGCAGCAATAATGGCACCAACACTGCTGACTTTGTTCTGTGGACATCCAGAAGCTTCCAAAACTGTGGAGTGAACATTCATAATGCAAAGAAATATTTTTCTATCTCAGTGTATTCCCAAAGGGCTAGAAATTTGAATGGTTTGTGTCGCTATGAATCTGTCATTTCTTAAATTTCAAACATCTGACTTTCTGACCCCAGTAATATTATTTTAATCTATCTGACTGTATAATACATTAGAATTTCACATACCTTAAGTATACTTTCATTTCTTCTGTTATCTTTTCTATGCTGCTTTTCATCTGAGATCAAAAAGTTGCAAGTGAGATCTTAGCAGATGCCTAGTGATGATAATGAAGAATCAGGGCCAAAAAAAATAATTTTGAGTGTATGAAAACTGAAATAGAAGAAGTATTCATAATGTGTTGAAAACCTAATGCACTCTGTGTTGGGGTTTTTCTTAAGAAAACTGGCATGAGTTTGTTGCATTCAATTATCAGGCTTCAATTCATTACACTGAATCAAGGCAATATGCTCTCAGGTCTAAATGTTGCAAAATTAATTTGTCTGACCCAAATACATGTTTTGACATCAAGCAAGTTCAGAGTTGTACATAGCTCTTTTTAAAATCTATTAGCTCCATTTAAAAAAAAAAAAAAAAAAAAAAAAAAAAAAAAAAAAAAAAAAAAAAAAAAAAACCAGAGCAACAGGCTTAGAACTTCAAATGAAAAGCAATCTTACAGATACATCCAGGTAGCAGTTTTTACTTTCTCTGAAAGCACAGAACAGCTTATTAATAGAAAAGAACCTTATTTCCAGAGGTTTCATGCTGATAAAGTTAGGCTGGTTTGGTTTGGTTTTAACAGTACCTATGCACGGCAGAACTGATTGGTACAGAGCACAATGCTGCACCAACTGCTCTGAACACTTAGAAATAAAATGGTATTAATAGCATTGTAAGCCTGAATAGTTTTTGTATAAAGGTACTATTTTTAAAAAATAGGTTAAAATTAGCATCATTCTACAAGTAATATATTTTGGTTTCACAAGAATTATATCTCCTTGTACTACTTCTTCACAACAACATACGAAAAGCTTTATTTCAGCATAAAAGAAAAGGACTTTCTTTTGACCTCAGCAGGAATAGCTTTCTGTAAAAGACCATTTGAAGGATTTTTAAAACGGAGTTATTATTTTTTCTTCAAAGATTTTCTTTGGGTTTTATTACATATGTACGTACATATTTGTATATAAATTTAAATTCTACAGATTTTCACTGAAGATTTCAATATGAAACAAACTGCTCATAGCTTGTGTAGTACAAACTGACTATTGCATTCTTAACCATAGCTATAAATAAAAACCAGCATCCATGTGAAACAAATGAGTCTGAATGACCAATTAGTCAAACTGTAATACACCACGAGGAAACCTGCCTTAAGATTTGCACAATTCCATTTTTTTCACTTTAAAACCCATGAAAAACCTTTTAGGTTTAAGAGCATAGTTCTGCTCTAGACTTCTGTTTTTTCCATTTCTGAATAGTAGCTTGGGCTTTGTTTTGCCTTTTGTAGTAACAGCCTTAAAAATGATAAACATACTGTTCATGCTAATGTTTTACATTCCTCTCAAGGGACTGAAAGACATTTTTAAGGGGTCTCCAAGATCCTTCAAGTGGATCAAAAGAAATCTAAGCAATTGAAACAGTCATTCTCTAGCACGCTGTTACTTGTTCCTGCTGAAAATGCTATATATATATATTCTATAGTAAAGTCTTTATATTCTGTCTATCACTCTGCAGGTTATTGTGTTAACTAATGTAGTGTGCTTTGGTGGTGCTCTGACACTATATCACTACACCACATGAAAATAATTTTGTAGTACTGCAGCTGTGCAGTATTTGCCCCTAAATTCTCCTTTTTGAAACGCAGTGCCTTTAACTATAAAGAATTCAGCTGCTGGAGATGAAACTCTAAGGGATCTCCCTAGACAGCAGCACAAAACTGTGCCATCACAGTTACCAGGCTGCTGGGTGGTACCTTGCTCATCCCCACAATGTAATAAAAGCACTGAAAAGTAGCGGTAGTGGCAGAAAGAGCCTGGAGGGTCATTGGAGCAGGAGGGGAGGGAAGACAGCGAAGTAGAGTAAAAGAACATCTGTGTCCGTCAGAAGCAGAGAATTTGTGCAGTGCTGCTGCCTAGGAGTGAGGTTAGGACTACCCAGCGCTGGTGGACAGCAGAAAATATATGGGTACTGCAATAGTGAAAATTCCCATTCCAAGAGTGGAGAACAGAACCTGATGAAAAATTAAACATCTGCTGAAGTGTCTAGTACAGCTCTTGAAGCACAGCAATAAAGTTTGACCTGTTTTTTCCACAATAGAAAAACATAGCAGAGGTTTCTCTGGCTGTTAACCCTATCTTCAGGTCCTGCAGAAACAGACAGAAGACGGTTTAATCTTAAATCATTCCTGTTTCCTAAAATCTGCTGTTTCCAAACCATATACACATATCCTTCACTGCTTGCTGCTTGTCTGCCCAGAACTCTTGTTCTTTAGAGAACCTCTGAAGAAAATTCAGGAGACACATGGACTTTCATTTTTTAGAAACCCACCATCTTTCATTTTTGCAATATTCTTGTAAACAGTACCTTAGTCTAACCTATTCCATTTATACCATTTTTCTCTCTTTCAAGCATGTTGAAAACATCCTTTAACTACACGATTTTTGCCCCTCACTTCTTTAAATCTAGCTTTTATTGTTCCCACTCACTTAAATCTCTCTGAGCATAGCTGGGGAGTCTCCACTGACCTCTTTTTGGTCAAGTCCAAAGCATGCTGGGGGAGAGGTCTGAAACCATCCATATGTATCTTCTAAAACAGGAAATGGGAAGAAGGATTTGGACCGCCCATTCTGCAAATCATACATCAATCTTTGGAAGATGCATCCTGATCTTGAGGAACAGATCTTATTTTCAGCCTACTGCTATTACCTAAAGAAATATGTCAGAATACACATCCTGGTCCCAATGACAGACACTCTGCTGTTAATATTTTCAACACCTGAGGTTTACTAATTCAAAGATTAAATTGGCCCACTGGTTTTAAAATACAAAATTTTACCATGCAAACACTTGTATGGACATTAAACCATCCTCAAACTTTGTTGCAGAAATAATTATTTTAGTTCATGATGTAATCTTTGCTACTCTTTCTAGCCTTTGCCCCTGTGAAAGAGACAGTGAAACAGATGGCATAAATCATCTAGATTAGTTTTGCTGGTCCTCACTGGATTTGTGACAGCAAGTTGGAAAAAGCTTTCTACAGTCTATTCCAACTACCACAAGTTCATTGAAAGAAAGAAAAATTAATATCTTACTGAGAGCATTAGGCTTCCATCTCTGTAACTCCATTAAAAATTCTATTTAAGAATTAAGAATTCTATTTAAGATTATCCTTGCATAAAAAATTCTACTTAAAATATATTTTTCTTACTATGCCTCCGTGGTAAAGCAAAATCTCTGGTAAAGCAAAATCAAACAAATATTAAAGAACATATTTATACATATTTAATGTGATGAATTTTTTAATGCTGTCATTACTCATTTTGCACAAATCTGCATTGACAGATAAATGTAATAGATTGCACAAGAACTCTGCAATTTCCAGAAACAAAAAATACTCTTTTTTATCATATATCTCTGTGAGAGTATTTAATGTTATTTATTAAGTCTCATCTTGTGTCTGAACAAAGGAGAATGTTAATCAGAGATTCTTATGTTGAGGAGAATCGCAGTAAGACTTTCACCACAAAAGCTGACTTTTACCCTGTTCATTGCTTTTTATGCACTTTATGCATGAAGAGGAATAAAAGTTCTGTTTGGAACACAACCTTCTACTTAAGTTTCTGGCCACATCTTCAAAAATAATTCATATATGTCAGAAAAATACTGTTTAAATGCAGGTTAAATTGAGTCTAGAGGCTCCTGGTTAAAGATAAAACTAGAGCAAGAGTTCCAGTTTGATGATATCAAAATCTCATCACTCGCTCATGAGAGACTTGGGCCAAAAATATTTTAATTGCCATAGCATTAACTCCATTTCTATCATCCTGACTTTTGAGATCAGTTCTCCAGACGAATCTTTCACCGTCGTGAGCTGCAACATTATTAGATTCAGAAAACATGTTCTTCTGGGTTTATATCTGATCTGGAACAAATCCTCAAGGGACTACCAAGATGAAAATGTGAGGATATGATTCATACAGAAGCCTATAAAAATACAACTTGATGAAAGTATGAAGCATGATGAAGGGAAGCAGCAATTACTAGAATTTTGTCTATATGTATGATCAAAATCACACATGAGATAGAAAGAAAGAGTAAGCTACCCATTCAGATGAACACATTCCACAATTTCAAAGGAAGCCGTGAATACAGCAGTATTTGAGACCCAAAATGACATTTTCCCTCTTATTCATTTTCTTTATAATCACACCACCCTTGGGAACATAATTGCTTCAAGGTGTGAAAACATATGTAGAAATGAATATTTTTCTAGAATATATTTAAAATAAATCACATTATGCATACTCTGTCTTTAAACTTAGGGAGATCAAAACCCCAATTCAGTGGACTGACAGAGAATGAGAGAGCTGTAAGACTAGATTTCAATTGAGACCAGAAATAGTTTGCTTACAGAGCTAGTGATTCATATTTTTTTCCTGGAGTGCTGCCCATTCTAGGATTTTCACACTTCTCTGTCCCCCACAAAGGATTAGCCAGATGTTCAACAGCACATGTGTAACACACCTGCTTCATGCTGAAGCATTTGGCTTTGTTGAGGCCAATGAATGGGAGGAGATGAGGAGGAACAGTGGGAAGGAAAAGAGGATTGCAGATGCTCATCGTTCATCATTCAGGGCCAGGCACCCTGCTGGGAAACCCAGACATTCAGAAGCAGGAGATAGTGGTTACTGGACAGAAAATTTACCACCTACTGACACTTCACAGGGGAGCTTTGGTCTGGGACAGTCTAGCTGCACATTATCCCTAGGGAGGAGAGAGGCAAGGCTAAAGATTAGTCAACACAGAGAAACAGCAGTTGTCCGGATTGAGCCTATGACTGGGGTAGCTCTTGCAAACAGGAACTCTGGGTTCCAGTACCTCTGGAATTTAAGATGTATTTTTGTGCTTTAACAGCAGATCAGTCAACTGTTGAGTGAGGGGCCAAAATGCTACTGGCCGTGACAATCCCTAGACTGTTTCCTGAGAGGAAGAAAAAGTGACATTCTTCATCAGTGATGGAGGGTCAGGGTGAAACGTGATATGTGTAATGGTCATGCCAAAGAAACTGGGAATTCAGCCTTTAATAAAGGCTGGGAATGCATATGCATATTTGTTTCCTGAAGTTTGGAAGTATAAGTTTAATGTTATTATGCTTTAATTAAATATACATAACATCACAGGGAAAGTCTGGATATAAACAAGCATATGTAGCATTGTTTAGAAAAAAGAAAAAAAAGAAAAAAAAAGTACTATTAATATTTAAAATACTAATTATCTACACTATTTCCCATTTATTTTACCAAAGAACATGACTGAATACCCAAGCCTGTGACCATGTCAAAGAATTTTCAAACTGGAAAGGCTTGGTAGGGCTGATATTCATCATCTCCCATTTGTTGCCCATGGAAGAGTATCTAGAATTTCTGAAGAGCTGAAACCCTGGTTGTTTTTCATACTCTAATTACTTGAGTGTTAAACTGACATTTTATGAAAAATTATCCTTAACACATCTGAAAAAAATAAGCATTCCGGAACCCCTGTCAGTATTGTATGACCTATAAAACAAGAACTAAGATAACACATTGCTTTTCTTGTTTATATTATTGCAAATACCATACATTTTTCAGTAATATTTTCAGAAACTGTCTTGTTTGTGGGTAGGAACAGAATCAGCTCTAGCCTGAGTCCTCGATCTTTCATGTAAGTGAGTCAAACTGATCAGCCCCTGCCTTTACAAGAAGTATCTCTCCTACAGCACTTTGGGTGGCCTATGATCCCAGTACATTGACTGCCTGGCACCCCACACAGTTTTACCAGTCAGGTAGGTCCTTGAACCAAATATGCTATTTAGCAATACATTTGCATTTTCTGTGCCTCTGCTGAGCAAGTACAGGGCACGATTTATAAACAAAATTACTCTGATCAAAGAGGATCATGTTATGGACACACAGAACAGGAATCACAAAGTTACCAGCCTAAGGTATTAGCCACTATATTGGTGCCAAATTCCTTTTCAAAGACTGAACAACCAAGTGCCTCATCTGTGCCAGAATGTTGCAGGATGTTCTGTGTGAAAGGAACATGGAAAGTTTTTTAACCAAAAGAAAAAAAAAAAAAAAAAGAAGGAAAAATGCAGGCTTGGAAGCAGAGGTTCTATCTGGCTTATGTATATATTTTATTTATGTACTGTATAGTGTATATATTTTGTTCGTAGTCTCTAAAAGTAATCCTGTCACTGTGACAAGATGGTT
Organism: Athene cunicularia; assembly: GCF_003259725.1. Taxonomy (NCBI): domain Eukaryota; kingdom Metazoa; phylum Chordata; class Aves; order Strigiformes; family Strigidae; genus Athene; species Athene cunicularia. The sequence continues at coordinate 18,940,904 of NW_020799097.1, forward strand.
TGCCAAATCAATGTTACACACAGAGCAAAGAAAACTGTCTTATCCTGCCATTCCCAGTTTTGTCGTTTGTGTCTGACTCCCTGTAGCTGGGCTCCTTCAGTTACCCAAATACTTGTGGTTCTGTTGAAAAACAGCCAGGTTGGCTGTGCTGGCAATTAGCCAGCGGGAAGGAAGACTAATGGCCCAGTGATTATTAGAAGGGCAGCTGAGGAATATTTGGAATAGCAGCTACTCGGACAGCATTGTTCAAAAAGTAGCTTTTCAGACTTTAGCAGGGTGGTGCAGTGTGAAAGGGTGCAAAGGGAAACATTGATATCTTGAGGACCAGGGAAACTATTCATATAAGGCTTTGGGGGGTTGGGACTTTTTTGAACCCTTTAAAGTCAAGCTTGAAACAAAATCAAATGCTGTTCTTTTTTGGAAAAAAACCCGAACACATAATGTTTTAATTAAATTAGACCCACTGCTCATATCAGTCTGATGACAGGGATGTAAATATTAAGTAACAAATTGAGACAATCTACTAGTATCAGTGTTTGTACTACATGCAAACTGTAAGGTGTGGTGAAATGCTGGCATGTTGATCTTCCCCAGTTAATATATGGGCTATGATAATTTAATGCCTGAAAATGTTTGAGAAGGGTAGGAGAAAAGACAGAAACTTTCTGATACGTCCAAAAATGTATATCTGCAGTACTTCCAACCTAACCTAAATGATCTTCTACAGGACATATAAATTAATGGAACATAATTCACTTATTAAAAATAGAAGACCTGTATTTTCTGATTAGAGAGATGTTTTCTTTTTAAGCAACAAGCTAATGATACAAGTCAAGAATTTCTGTTTCATTAAGTCACCTCTTACCTTTGAAGAATAGTCCTCAACCACTAGGAAATATACTCATGGGTGCACATGGATAGGATGCTCATTATTTTCACATGTATCTACAGGTTTTCCACTCTACAGAGCCTCAATCACATCTGCTCACAAGGGCCGACAGGGATAGTGCACAATCTGTCGAGCAATTTGTACACCAAATTATCTTGGGATAAAACAAACATGCCTAAGCAATGTATTAGTAAACAAATAAACAAACAAAAAGTAGGATGTTGCATGTAAGTGAAAAATAGAAACTGGAATCCTAAAGATCATTGGTAGTAGATCCATTTCTAAGGATCTATTCCCATATGGCACCGCAAACCTTGAGCTATATAGAGCACTAAAAGGGTAATCAGCAATCAGATATCTAATTCCGAAGTTGTTTCCTCTTTAATGCTTACTGTATGGGTGGTTCCAGAACTACCTCACTGGACACAAAAGTAGGCTTTGAGATATTTTCTAGAAAGACAAGTTTGTATTTAGGGACACTCACTATTTAGGAACCCAACAGTTAAGGAATCAGATAGAAAGCACGCAGGAAAGATCTTCATGGTTCAGGCAGTCAGCTGAAGCAGGGAAAACGGGGTTTATGACTAACAATACTTTTCTTTATACCAGTTTTATTTTATCCTGCAACAGTTTACTATAAAACACACAGCCCATTTCCTCTCCTTTCCAAGTGCAATTAGATTTTCTCTTATTTCTTCAAGACCAGTGCAAACTCTGCAGCTTCTGCTGCCATATTCTGAAAAGAGCCTCAAGCCTTTTCCACAGGGAATCCTCTGTTTGTTATCCAGGTACCAACAAGAAGAGTCAGTCTTGTATCACTGCAATAACAGATTCCTTTGTGACTCTCTCAACACTGATTTTATAAGGAACATAAGCACTTGTCTCTGTGAAAGAGAGTGTTAAAGGTGCAATGAAAAACTTTAGTACCTCAGAAGAAAACATGAGGAATAACTTATATGCCTGAATTAGGAGTTCTTTAATAATCAGATAATGAAATATGAATCATATGAGAAAAAAAAAACAAGGAAAATCTTACTAAAATAAAAGTATTATTAAAAATTTTACTAAAACTAAAGACTAAGGAATAGCAAAATTATACAGGAACAAATAAAAATGTAACATGGAAAATGTATTACAATTATAAAAACCATGGAAGAAGTTCCATAAAAACCTTAGATAAATGAGAAAAATAGAAGCAAGTATAATGAGAAAGCCAAGCAATTAACAGACAGTTGAAGGAAACATGAAATGTTTAAAGCTCTGGTTCATTCTTCACAAAAAGGCTAACTGTGACCAGATGCCTAACTTAATTATTATTAATGAGGAAATAGGAACATCAACCTGAGAATAGAACAATCAATTAAATAAGTTGAATAATTAAAGTAATTAGGACTTGACAAACATCACCCCAAAGTACTTACATAGTTAGTCAAAGCAATTTGGGACCTTAGGAGTGCAGGAGAAATGAGGGAGTTTTGTGGAAGGTGAATAAGTTCTAGAAAGTCAGAGAAAAAATATGGGAGAATAAAAGGGACACAGGGAACTACAGAAGAGTCAGCTTTTCTTTGATAGAAAGATAACCAAAGCAAATTATTAAACAATCAATTTGTATTCACCTAAAGACAAAACACAACCAAAATGAATTTGTCAAGAATAACTCATGCCAATGGAATTCAATTTCTTTGACAGGATAACAAGATCTGGGAAAATAATAGATGTCAGATTCACATGACACTCATAAACCAACTGGGAAAATATGGTCTGAGTAAAGCTGCTGTACAATCTTACCCAGAAAACCTGTTAATAGCTTGTTGGAGAATGGATAGGATATATTACATAATGCCCTTCACAAGGCTGACCTGATATTGTTCAATATTTCAATGAAAAGTTCAGGTCTACTTAGAAACTTTGTGAATGACAAGAAGTTGTGAGGGATTTAATTTTGACAGACTTAATTGGAATTCAAGCAGATCAAGAGGTGTTTCAGAAAGATGAGATGCTGTGTCAGAAAAGGGGAGATATTACTTCTATTAACAGTAATGATACATATAACCGCTTGTAAAGCTTGAGAGTTGATTATGTCATTTTATTCTATTACAGCATACTGAAATGAAGTCCACATCCAGTGTTGGTGCACCCAGTATAAGATGGATTCAACACATTGGGACCCAGAAAAGTCCAGACATAGACAAAGAAAGGCCAAAAAAATTTCAAATAATTATGAAGAATGGTTGAAGGAAAGGGCTCCATAAAAGAGGGAACTGAGGGCAGAATATAGTATTAAAGAAGCAAGTAATCAGTCTTATTCACATACACTGAATCTGGGACAAGATTCCTTCCAAGCAAGGAAGATTTAAAATTCAGGTATAAAAAAATCCTGCAATAACAGTTATGAAGTGAAACTAGTTACATTGGAAGGTGTTGAAATCAACATCACAGGAGGATTTTGAAACATGTACATATAAAGGACAATCAAAAATAATTGTTGATTTCCATGCTCTGAGATGGAATGACTGCTAGATGTCACTTTCCCTCCACATTTCTTGGATTTCTTTAACCATATCAGATGCTGCCAGAGCCCAAGTTTCTAACCTTTCCAGTACTTATTAGTGATTTTACTTTCAGACAAGCAATGTAGCCAAATAGTCAACCAGCTGTCTGTGCAACCAGAGGTTATCCATAACCATTCAGAAAACCTTTCTTGCTTTTCAGACTGTTAATATATATGGCTAAGAAATGCTTACCTACAGGTTAGGTAATGCTGGGTTTTAAAATTTATGAAGTGCCATAAACATAAGAGTGACATATACATTGGATTCCTGAAGAGACTGAAGTTTAACAGCTTCATTGTACAGACAACAAACAGATTCTGAAGTTAATTAAAGTGTATCCTTCATCTAGGGTTCACCAAAAATTTCCTGTTATATGCATGCAACAGGCCTCTAGTTCACTTATAACTGCACAGATTTTTAGGAATCAATAAAAAACTTAAATTTAGCAAAACAAACCAAAAATCTTAGCCTATGACAATAAAAAAAGGAAATTAAACTGTTAAAACCTATTAAAAAAAGTACAACCAAGATCAGCCAAATCTGGTATATAAAAAGTTAATGCTGAAACACCTTCCAATGGAGTAACACCCAACAATATTTTAAAAACATTTGTGTGTGGCTTAATATATTTCATGGTTTTGTCAGATTTATGTGGTCTAAAATGCCTCAGTTCAGGGTGGTCTACAGATTTCAAGGAAATCGGTGTAGGAGTAAGCACTACCCTCCTTATAAATCTCCAGATCTGGATTGAGCTGCTGTTGCCCCAAATGCCACTGGTCGTTATGTAGGGACAGAAAAACATCTCAAAAAGGTAAAAGTAAGCTCTCAGAAAGTTTTTGTCCTATACCAATATCAACTCCATGAGTCACATCTATCATGTCTGCAATTCATCTTTACATAGAAGTCAATCACAGGTTAAGTCAGACAGAAACTCCAAATCAGGATTTTGTGGGGTTTTGCTCTAAAATCCCTGGGATGCGCTTCCAAAGAAAACAGATGAATTTAACATGGATGAATTCTGAGTGAACAGAAGATTTTCACCTGAAACCTTATGAAATGCAAAAAACTATCTAAAAATACTACTTTTCCTCCTTTTTACCAGGCTGCAGACTCTGCCCTCGCAATCCTGTACAACTCCCACAAAAAATGGTGCTGATCTGATGCCATACACACCTCATGTCCAGACCTCCTGTAAAAATGAAGTACTTCTGACTGGTAAGGAACAATTTATGCAAGTGTAGATGAGATTTGCATTTTCACTGTTTGTGTGAGATTGCAATGAATGTTGCAGGGAATAGTGAGTCAAATCCTCAGTAGCAGGCAGAATCTATTTATTTCACCAGACTTCACCCTACAAATTAGTGACTTCAGTGACCTGTATAAATTTAAGAGTGCCTTCAGGTCAGTAAACCTACAAGTAGTAGACATATGTAAAGCACTGTTCATTCATGCCTAAAACTTGCAGTCTAAACCCGGATCCAATTAGTAATAGCTAAAAGGATTTACTTCTCCAGCTTGTAAAGAAACCGGAACTGAATTAAAAAAAATTAGGAGTAACAGGAGTAGTAAAAACACAAAATAAAGCCCTCGGTTAATACTGTTCTTCAGGGTGCAAATCAAATAGGAAAAAAAAAATCAGGAAATGAGAAACATTTGGTGCAAATTCAGTTCAGCCCCCTTTTACATAAATCATGAGTTATATACTGAGAGATTGTTTTACTCCAAGGGTCACTGCCTCAAACAGTGGACTAGACCAAGGCTTCATACTTAGCAAGCACACATTTAATATTTTGTTTTACTGCAATGCTGACTTACAGTCTATGATCTTCTTCTTGTGTCCTGTCCTGAATATAAAAGTATTGAAGCATTTGTGTCGTATTTCTTTCCCTATATAGCTCATCTATGCAATAGCAAGTAGCACTCTCTCCAAAAAGCAGGAATAGAGTGGATTTCCCTTTACAAATACGTACAAAAAGTAAGAGATATTACAATGTAAAGTATCAACATAATCAGAAAATCTAGCATGCAGCCCCTTGCTTACACTTGGAGTGACCATGAAGAGGTTTGAAAACTTGCAGTCTGCAGCAGCAGATTTCTGCAATTTAAATTAACCGTTAACTGGAATATACTAGGAATTGAAAGGTCACTCACACTTTGTCTGTTGGTGTAATGTGCATTTGGTGGTCACAAAGAAAGAGGCTTTGGAATTTCAGATCCTTTTCCAAACTTCTGAAGATCTTAACCTCCAGGTTTCTACAAAGAAACACTAAAGATCCAGTCTCTTTGCTCTAGGGAAATTGTTGTAATCAAAATGGACCAGACTTCACTCCATAGGAAGCTGCCCAACTCTTTTATCTGAATTTGTTGCTAGTGCAATAATGAGGAAGATTAGCCTGAGGCAAACACCTGGTGTGGAAAATTCAACTCCACATTCCAGTTTGAACAAAAAATTATATACCATGAAAAACAGGATTTTATTGTAGGAAGAATCAGACTCTCTTAATAATTCTACCTTTTAAATACAACTAATGGAAAATAAGGTATTCAAGCTCCAGTTATTAACAGACAAAAATTGGACCAGTTAGAAAAAAAATCCCAGCTGAGTTCTCCTGTCTTTTTGCATCAAAAGTTTTTAAACCAATAGTGGATTCTGTTTTAAATGTAAATGGGGGTAACAGGTAGGTAGAAATCTTTAGACCAAGAGATCACAAACTGCTTCAGTTTAAATTTAAGGGACATCACAAGGAAATTAAGAATTTTGTTAGTAAAGTCAGCTAAAGAACCTGGGAGAAGACATGGTTACCTCTCAAAACTCAGGGTTCAAGTAATTGCCAAACCATGGTTTCTATGTTGATTAAAATTCTGCTGAAGGGCTCCAGGCCTACATAGATTAATTTCTACTCCCAGCATATTTTTGGAAGAGGGGGAATTTCTAGGAGAAATGGTAAAAAGGGGTTAACCAGCAAAGAAAGCTACATCTTGGGAGGCCAGAAAGGGAAGGCATAAAGTGAGAATTTCTAAAAGTCAAGCTGAGTTAGACCTTTCAAAGGAAATGAAAACAAGCAGTAAAAGGTTATTTAGCAATATAAATAAAACAAAGAAGTAGAGCTAGTAAGCAGTGCAAATGGATTTGAGATTTAAGATTTAATAGGTACAGACCAGAAGCTTAATGAATATTTGATTTCAGGTTTCAGGAAGGTGACATGACAGAAGCAACATGGATAATAGGTAGGAGAATTAGAAAAAGAAACACTATGAACTTGGAAGCAAAAGTCAAATCAGCACATCAGATTATTTTTGTCATTGAATATTGAATACTGCAAAACCTCAAATCTGAAAATGCAAATATGATAATAAACCTTTCTTCAGTGGGAACTGAAATTTGACCCTGTCCTGGTACAAACTAAATTGAGGCATCAGGTCTCAAATAGCTGTTAAATGATAATATCTTTTCTTCTGAAAAATCCCAAATGACTCAGTGTGATCTAACAATATATTACAAATGTAGATTAGAAATTATTTATCTTTTTGTGCTTTACTGGACTGTATTATTCTTGAAATATAGCTTTAAGAAGTGATGAATTGAAATAAAATCAGATTTTTATGTTGTTTCTTATTCATGGGAATTCTATTTTAATGCCAGTGTCACTAACAGTACTTGAATAGAATTATAACAAGGAACCGTAGCTGTCAAACATCAATGTCAAATGTTTTAGTTTTTGAAATAAGTTACATTTTCAATACATACAAATTTGCTAAACCACTTGTAAGACTACTAGTCATAATTTGCTGGTGACCTTGCTACCATGGGGACATTAACTTACCTAAGAAATTTGGAAAAACTAATGATTGCTAATGGGTTTCATATTTGGAAGTGCAAAGAATTATAATATTTAAATTTCTATTGGTGTCGACAAAAAATCTTGATGCTGAAAAAAAACCTAGCAAAATTTTCTACTGGAACCCAACAAAGATTGGACAGACTGAGAAGTGAGACATATTTCACTGAAAAGTAACTGAATGTCAACATAATGAAGTATAAAAACCAAACCCAGAACTCCTTACAGAACATAACTGCAAACAAGCAAATGTTGGATGATAATACCAGAGTATTTTGTTTGATAAATTTTTTCAACTATTTCCAAAATATTGTTTCTGCAATCCCACCTCTACAGAAAAAGTTACTAAGTGAATTTTATAGCAAGACAAAAAAAGAACCCCCAGAAACCACTACACTGAATTTTAAGTAGAAAAAAAACAAAAGTAACCAGTAAAATTGCAGCTGCAGAGGATTGTCTTGCTTTATAAAGGGGTGTATTTAAAAGACAGTGAAAGCAAGTTAAACACGTTAGTAGACAAACTAGAAATGTAAAACTGCTTCTTATGACTTAATTCCATGAAAGATACAGTTAATTCACTGAATTCCAAATTCACCCATGATAATTGCTCCCTGCTCAGGAATATATACACTTTATTAGAAAAAATACAATCAAAATCTTCTGGGAAGAGGGAGGAGTAATTACCATAGTTTTCATTGATGAAATATCCTAAATTCTTACAATGAAATGTAAGAAAGATAACACAACACATTTCTGTTTATACTGGTATAAATAGAATGAAGTTATACTAGGCTAGAGTTGGAATTAGATTAAATCTATCAAGGAGTATATCTCAGCCTTACTCCAACCATGCAATTTGCAAAATCAAAAAATGTATACACACAAATAAATAAAAGTGTTTGATAAAAGACTTGAAACCTCTATGCAGTTCTGGAAGATATATGAGTAATTTTCAGTATCTGTTTGGAGTGTCCCAAAAACAAAAGTCTTATTTTTATCCCAAATGATTCAGATATGACTATGCAAATTGGAACACTGAATCTGCTGATATTTCAGATGAGAAAGACGCAGACCTTAATTCTGCTGGAGACAAACTGTTGGACATGTCAGACTGACCCAGCTCCTACGAGGTACTTAAATGTGCCTGGGATCAGTGGCACAGATATTGGTGTGAAATATGTACAATCAAGTCATTTGCAAATGGTAAACATAAAGCCAGAGCTAAACAAGTTCATATGCTCCACTATCAGACAGTATACACTGACTTTTGAGAAGTCGTTTCTTTCAGAAATTAGGATCTAAACTCAGTAAAACTGATTTATTGATGTTAAATACAGACCTGTTAAACAGTATATCTAATGCAGAACTATTAACTCAGAAACCAAGTGTCTTTCTGTTACTAAGAAAGCAGTAAATATACCTAAACTCCGTTGCCAGTCAAGGTTGTCTTTATTGCTGTGCCCAGGGTGAAAAAACATCTACATCCCCAAATTTTGTCTTTCTCAAGACTTATCAATGTGGCGAAACAGAGAGACACTGTTGTGAAGCCTCCCCAGAGAGGACAAGTTTTCAAAGTAAAATCCTAAGGGAAAGCTTTTAGGGTAATGTTATGTAAATAAGCAATAAGACTGACTGAGGTTTCAGCTGTAGTGGTCTGTGATTTCACTTTGAAAGTTTTTGCTTTTTGGAGTTCACTGTAACCTCGTTATGTTTTGCTGGCACTTTCTGTAGGAGAAGCAACAGCTGCATAACACTGATAAACCTTAGGAGGGCCGAAATGCATGACTGTGGTTGGCGCTCAGTCTGAGTCAACCATATGTAAAAACTCTCACCTGGCACCATTTGCTGTGGTTAAATTTCTATCTTGCAATGTAAAATGTAGTTAAAAAAGAATAATCCATAAAACTATTATTCTTCAATTTGCTGTGCCACTCATTATCATACACCTCTATCAGTATTGACTGAATGTGAAATCATTGCACGGAAGTTAGAAATCAAGTTCGTTCAGAGACATTTTTATGCATTAATTATTATTTTTAAAATTATTAGTATTTTTAATAGGCACAGAAATAAACAGATTTTCTAAAACTCCTTTGAATATGTAGCAATATATTAAAATATATTGTGAAATGAAATATTTAATAATTGATTACATAATTGATAAGCTTAATAATATTCAATATTCAATATTGAAACATACTATGCTTTTTCCAGATATATAATTCCAGGCCACTCTTACTTGAATGATAAACTAAAACACAAAAGATTTTTTTTCTTTCTTGCTGATTCTGTAGATTATAAAAATAATCTTTTGCAGTTGCTTTATCTTCCTAAATTTCTATGGAAAGAGAGTAAGGAAGTCAAAAAGTCTAGTCATGCACTATCATTGCCCTGTTAAAATTGCTTAGGTAGGTCCAGAATTTCTCCCACTCTTGAGAAAGAAGCACAATAAAAAAGAATTTGGAAAGAAATACAAAATTGAGAGACATGAAGTGATAAAATACCAAGCTTTCTCTGTATGTGACTGGTCTGTGGAATTACTACACCATGCAACCCATTGGTTCTAAGAATTTAACAAAAGTGAAAGAGAGATTTTTCACATTTAATGATCATACAGAACTGTGACTAAAGAACATACATGTGTAAGAAAGGACATGAAGCCCTATGCCTCCACATATAAACTGACCTCTGATTGTAAAAGACAACTTGCCTGTAGGTACAGTCCTGTCTCTATTTGTGATCTTACAGCCACCATTAGAAGCATCCTTGGGAGTAATATCAGTCAGAACAGGTGATTTTCAGAAGCAGTTGTCTCCTTCGAATAGAATCCATGGTAGTTGCAGTTATTGGACACTTCTAAGGCAGATCCTAATTGTACAAAAGTTTTGTACAGAACAGCTGGGGCCCATGTTATTTCATGTCAGCAGGAATGCCAGTTCTCAGACAGGACTACTAAAGCTTTGTATTTGGATCATAAGAAGACATCCATAAAGACTTACATTTACAAATTAGGGATCTGGTTTTGATTCTTAAAAATCTGATAAAACCAGAAAAATTGATAAAAGCTCAACAGCAGCTGTAAATGTGTACTGCAGGAAGAGCTTGAGGGTCATCTTAACCCAAGTGAATTTGAGTTAGAAAAGGTATTTGACCTATTGTGAAGAAAGCTTTCTTTAATTTGAATAAAACTCAATAGTTCTTTTCTTTAAGTTAATTTCCTTGCAGGGTTGCTGTCAAGTATTTCAGGTTTAGTGAACGCTTAAACTAAACTCTGGACTAAAAGAATTCTCACATTATCAAGTTTTGCTCTGTAGTGGACAAGCGCAATATATAATTATTTCCATCCTCTGTTCTCTTTTTCAGTTGTGTGAATCTTTTTCACTTTGTATTTATGGGCAAGTCTGTAGAAGAACAGTCACATTCTGACCCTATTGATCAATTCCAGATGCTTCAGCGAAGTCTTAGTTGGGAGAAGCATGAAGGCTCCCAAATTATGTGTTTCTAATTTCTCTGCAGCTTAGACATCAATCTAGAGCCTGAAAAAAAGCAAAATTTAATAAAACTCACAAAATGTTGATGAGTCTCATGAACAATTAGGTAGTTCTGAAATCCATACAAGGTGTCTTACTAAGTCTTTGGCCTATCTAATAAACTTTCCATAGCAGGGAATTCACCACTTAATTACACAACATATGAAAAAACCCACTACCTTGATCCGTGAAATTTCCTTCTTCTTTAGATTGTGTCCCATTGATTTTAGATTTCAGAACAAATTTTTCCATGCTTTACTGTATGTTTTTATCCCATTACTCACTGAATTTATTTCTAAAGTCTACAATTCCAACTGTATTATTTTTATCCTTCTTCTGTGAAACTGTGCTTATACTGCATAGACACTTTTTAGGACAACTGTATCTCCCAATCTTTCCTTCAGTCTTAGAGTGCCAATGCAGTATGAATTAGCAATAGTTCTGTTTTCATTAAAAATACACTAATTCCAATTAAAAGATAGATACACTTAAGATGGTTGTTATCCATAGGAAAAAAATTTTTAAAACAATAAGGAGGTACATGCTGTAAATTCTGAATCTCATTTCCCTCTGAGAAAAAGTCACAGAACTGGCCTCCTGCATTCTTCTGTTGCTTTTAAGACACTGTTAGATATATTACAGACTTTAAATACTTAACGGTGCTAAAGTTTTCTGAAGGTATAATTCATTTGCAAATTGCTAACTTTGAACATGAAAAAGACTTGTCCTAACCACTACTAGACAGCACACAATGAGGTATCCACATACACAATGATCTTCAAAGGATAAAAAACCATCTCAGAGAAAATCACAAGGGTTTTTTCGGGTAAATAAAGTACATGAGGTTAATAAATATGCAGACTTTCAAGTGGATTTGATTCAACAGAAAACTTTTTAAGTGTTCCTAGGAGTTTTGGATGTAAATCCCCATAGAAAGAATGTAACTTGGGAGACAGACAAAGCTCATGTTAGATTTTTGACTGTAGTTGTTGAGATACTTTTGCTAGAGAAGAGCACTCATACTGAGTCTGAGGGTGTTCACATGCTGTAATGTATCATTGCATAGGTATCAGTGCTGGCTGTAAATGTGCTGCCTGTGAAACTGGAAGGAGCCTCCTGCTGTGTCCTGACTAGTTTTTAGATACCTCTACATGTCATTGCATTATGTAGTACAGACACAGCTAAGAATACAAATGAAGACCTTCTTTCCTGTCTTTTCTATCGTATATTTGAAGACCAGGTGAGCCCAGAAAGAGGTGATTTAGGGCACTTTTTGATATTTCTGGTCTAATTGTAAATAAGAAGCTACAAAGCACTTTGTAACTCTGGAATGCAGTACTAGACAAGACTAAAGTCTGCATGATATTCATGCTTAAGGGAGTTAGCCAGAAAATAAGGGTCTTGATGTTTCTACTAGCTTGAGCCTAATTTCCATCCAATTTGCTTAAAGATGGTATAAGGCATAGTTTGTTGTTTTGTTTAGTATCAAAGAGAATAAGAAGCACAGAAAGAGACAGAGGAGAAACACACAGAGAAAGAAGAGCCTATTTCTAATGTTCTAGGCAGAAGGATGTAAGTATGGAAAGACAATGTGACAGTACTGGTTTGCATTTCAATGTATTTTTGAGGAAAAAAAAAAAAAGTACAGAGAAATTAGAATAGGATCTCCATCTTTTCGAAGTTATAGAGGCTGTAAGAAAGAAAATACATGTGTTCTCCATTATGTCTTTAAAACAAGGTTTTTACATTTCAGACTTGCAAAGCAGATGAACATTATTCATATGTTTTTTTAATACGATCCACCCAAGATGGAAAACCATAAACTAAACCTCAAACTGTTTTAATCCATTGGTGTTCCTTTGGCAGTGAGCTAAGTAAGGTCAGGACTCCAGCCTTGGTTTCTGAGAATGGATTGTAGATACACCAGTTACTAGGTTTAATCTCTTATTAGTGCTTTCTACAGTTATAAAATAGTATCACCCAAAGGATCTTTTTAAGGAACAGAAGCTGTTGTGATATTTTTATTTTATCATGGAACTCTCAACAAAATAAGCTGCACTAAAAATATCAATTACGCATAACCTAATTATTTACATAAATTGTCCTGAAAAAAAGAGCATATTATGTCTACTGTTTATTTGTTCAAATAATATTGTCTGGTCTTACCCCTTTCTGTCATAAAACCCAACTTCTTTTATTAAGTTCTAACCTTCTAACAGACATATGTTGTTATTATTATTCCTCGAAATCTTTAAACATCATCTGAATGCAATAATCAACTACTAACAAAAGTTGTGAAGATAAGAGCTGGGGAAATGAGAATATGTTTTTATCATTGCAGATTAAGAACATTACAGGTCTTCCTTCCATTTAGTTTATAAATGCTGGATTACAATTACAATGATACATACAACAAAATAACTCCTTTCTAGAAAAGATTTTTAAGTAATACAATAAATTCTTGCTTGGATAGTAACATTTATGGGTTTTAACACAAAAGAAAAAATGAAAGATAAAAAAAGACCCCTATCTAAGCACAGTTTAGCTAGATAGATATGAACGTTCTCTCACAGTTGTCTGACAATAGCTGTTACCTCCTCTAGTTCTAGGACAAAAAATTTAGCCACAGATATTTTCTTCATTTTGAAAAGATCAGCAAGTAGTCCTAAGGCACGAAAAGGCTGCTTTTTTTGCAGTGTAGCTAGATAGATGCAGAGCAGAAAACTAAGGCTAAAGGTAATAATGAATGAAGGAAAACCCTTTTCCTTTTCATCAGGGATTTTCAGTTCATGAGGACTTGGAAAAGATTGTAAATCTATGAATAGTTACAGAGAACAAAATTTCTTCAAGCAAACCTAACCTATACATTATGGATTACCTAAACAATGTATGACAAATAATCACTGTCATTTCCTGGTAAGTGATTTATATGGGAGTTAAGAGGAAGACAAGAAGGAGGCAAGATTATTTACTTCATTTATTTAGAATGTGAAGACTACAATTTAGCATGAAAGGTTCTTCTATAATTTGGAAGAAATATGAAAATCTATGGTCTTTTTACCCTTGAAACGGTGGCACAATGTCAAGTGGAGGCCAGTCAGTAGTGGTGTATCCCAGAGGCTGATACTAGGGCCAGTCCCATTCAACATCTTCATTAATGATCTGGATGATGGGAGAGAGTACACCATGAGAAAGTTCACTGATGATACAAAAGTAGAAGGCATGGCTGATATGCCAGATGTTTGTGCCACCATTTGGAGAGCCCTTCACAGGCTGCAGAACTGGACCAAGAGAAATCTCATGAAGTTCTACAAGGGAAAATGCAGACTTGCACCTGGGGAGGAATAACCCCAGTCACCAGTACATGACAGCAGTCAATTGTCTGGAAACTATCTGGAAAGCAGTAGAATGAGTTTAGGATCCTGTGGACAAAAAGCTGACCATGAGCCAGCAATGTGTTCTTGTAGCAAAGAAGTCCAACAGTATCCTGGGCTGCATTAGGAAAGTTGTTGCCAGTAGGTCAAAGAAGGTGATCCCTCCTACTTACTGATGGGACACATCTGCAGTACTGTGTCCAGTTCTGGCTTCTCAGTCCGAGAAAGATACAGACATCCTGAAGTGAGTCCAGGACAGGTCCACAAAGGATTAAGCAACAGGAGCATCTTATGAGAAGAGACAGGGCTTTTCAGTCTGGAGAAGGTAATGCTCAGGGAGGACGTTATTAATGTGTATCTATCTATGTCTGGTGGGAGAGAATGAAGAAGAATGAATCAGACTCTTCTCAGTAGTGCCCAATGACAGGACAAGAGGCAATGGGCAAAAATTTTAAAAAAAGAAATTCACAACACAACAAAACACTTGAGCTATGTGGCCTCCAGAGGGACCTTCCAACTAACTTACTCTGATAAGCATGACAAGAGAATGAGAAATACCTGAGAGTTTGTGCATCAGTGCCCTTTTGGTAACTGGAAACACCCACCACACCTCGCATCAAATATTGTCAGATTTCTTTGGTATGGCCCTGTAGAAATCATAAATTGATTTCATGGCAGAATAACTGTAAGGAACAAGAATTACAAGATCTCTTAAAGTTTTTTTAACAGTGTTGCTATGATTACAGGTGATCTTAGGGCATTTTAAATGGAAGTGGCTGTAGCTACATAGAGCTGTATCTACTTTCTCTCTCTCAAGCCTTCTCTATATCCAAGCTAACACCACATTAAGTACTTTTGAGGACAGTTTATTGAAAACACTGCAATGAAAACAGCCTAAGCTAAATCAGAAGAGTGCCTACACAAAAGATTAGAATGTCTACACAAAAGATTACTTATGTGCCTGAGACATGTTCACTTTTTACAACTTATCAGCTAGCCTAATAAGATATTTTATTTCTCGCTAAAAAGCTTGCAGGTTACTTAGCAGCATCTTATATATAATCTGCTCTGTGACCAATGTAATTAATGAAGCATGTGTTCTGTACAGTTTGGATTTCATAGTGGTCTCATGTGTGGATTCTCTGATATGTAATAAAGGCTGAATTCAAGCTCTGTTTCTTGTACCCAGCAGTCCACCTTTCTCAACACTGCTGGAATTTAGTACATTTAAGACCTCTACCTCTTTCTCTAAATTTAGCTTCTATCTACAACCAAGCACAAAAGCTGCTAGCATATACACACAGATTTGTGTGACAAAAAATGATATTGAATGGAAGGTGTCTGGTTTTAATCTGAGGGCTTTTCAAGACAAACAACATGGCATCCACTCTCAAGCTTTTGGTGAATTTAGTCAATGCTTTTACTATGTGTATTTCCCAAAGAGGGAGAATATTTTTGAGTTTGTGAGCAAGAATAACTGAAAATAAAAGGAAATGCAGAGAGATGAGCAAGGATAGGATATCTGGGGTGGGAAGGATTTATTCATGCTGGCATCCTCCAGCATGTTTAGTGTCATGGTTTAACACCAGCTGTCAGCTGAGCACCACCCAGCTGCTCACTCACTACCCAACAGCAGGATGGGGGGAGAGAATCAAAAGTGAGAAAACATGTGGGTTGAGATGAAAACAGTTTAATAATTGGAATATAATAAATAAATAATATACAAAATTTAATTAAAAAGAAAATATCAAAGAGAGAAAAATAAAACCCAGGGAAGACAAGTGATGCAAGTGAAAGCAATTGCTTACCACCAATTGACAGATGCCCAACAAGTCTCTGAGCAGCACCCTCCCTCTGCCCTCTCAGCCTCCCTGTATGCTGAGCATGACATTATACGGTATGGAATATCCCTTTAGTCAGCTGTCCCGGCTGTGTCCCCTCCCAAATCCTCGTGCACCCCCAGCCCACTCGCTGGTGGGGTGGTGTGAGAAGTAGAAAAGGCCTTGACTGTGTAAGCACTGCTCAGCAGTAACTGAAACATCCCTGGGTTATCAACACTGTTTTCAGCACAAATCCAAAACATAGCCCCAAACCAGCCACTATGGAGAAAATTAACTCTATCTCAGCCAAAACCAGCACATTTGGTTTCCAGAATTCTGTGCTGTTCCCCAATAGACACACAACATGACTGTTTACCATGGGAGATAATTACTATAGAACAAGGTGTCCCAGACCTGAACCCTAGATGTTAGATATTACAGCAACATTTGCATACCTCTGAGCACTGTCCTGTTACAGAGACTGTATATAATGAAAAATGTGACATTTTTTGTATTTTGTCAGAAGTTGGCTAAAATAACCATTGAGTTTTACTAGTGTAATCCCTACACTCTCTTTCTCTCCTAAGAAGGTGGGATATTAAGTGACAGAAGACAATCTGTCACTGAGAGATTCATCTTTCCTCTTTCCTTTGATAGGTAAAGAAGGGATGAGATACATTTGTTCTGATTAATGTGTCTAATCCTTCAAATGCTTTTAAGGATTTTAAGAACTTTCAGCCTCGTGATTTTCTAAAGTGATAATACAGAAACATACTCCCAAATTCAGGACTGTGCAAATCTCCAGGGGAACACCATGGAAGTCCCTATTCAGACATGCACAGCAAAACTTTTCAGTTTTACTAAACACACTGAAGTGCGGTGGGGGCTGACCAGCCTGGACCATTGTCCAGCACTCCCTTTTACACCTGGTGTCTTCATAACATCCACAAGGTAGATTTTTCTAACCACCTTGAGAGAGAATGCAATGGCATTTGCCTTAATCTGTTGCTGTTCCTTGACAATTAATTATTGGTAATTCTTCATCATAAGGTCCTTGTCAAAGTTAAATGTCCACAGCCCAAACTTTTGATCGGCTAAGACCACATGACACGTACTAACCCTGAAAACTGGTTATTTGATTCTGTAAAGTTACTGCAATACTTTTTGCATCACACACACTCAAATAATTAAATTTCTGATACATTCATAAATTAAAATCTGTAATTCAACGACAGTGAATATTTTTCAATATTTCCTATTTCAAAGAATCTTCTTCCCAGTAGACTGACACATTAAAACACTATGAATTCCAAAGGGGCCGCAATAAAGAAGTGTTCAGTTAAAAGTTCAGATATTTTAAAGCAGTTTTTGTACCACATCATTGTATGTTTCAGGAACAGAGACAGGCAAGGAACTACCTGCACAGCCACATTAGTGGCCATATAAAGTTTTGGCAGAAATATAAAATGGGGACAAAGAATGATGCTCACAGTGATTGCAGGGAGAGGTGAAAGGAGTGGTGGTGAAGACCAGGGAAGGATGAACAGATTCCTAGCAGAGGGGTACAAGCAATAAACAAGATATTACAGCTATTGATCACTCACATCGATGTCATCCAGACAAACTTCATTCTCATGGCTTAAAATTTCAAAATTATTCTTTTAAAATGTCTTTGACCTTTAATTCAGTTTCCTATGTTGTTTTCATACTTGCCATCTTGTTACTTTTGTTTCTGAATAAACAAAAGTTAAAACAATAAAACTAAAGTTAAAACAATATAGTCACATACATATTCTGTATGTTACTTTACAATGAAAAAAAACCTGATGTTTTTTCTTTCTCTGTTTTTTGTGCCTCTTACCCATCTCTTGTCTGTTGTTTGGTTTCCACCTGTATTTCTATTTATGATAAAGTTATTTATCCTGATCATACACTTCTTTTCAGTAATGTATTTCAAGCAATACTGAAAATATTTACTCTGGATGGTCAAAGTGTTACACAGAATGTTGAAAAAGAGCAACCTGGGCAGAAGAGACAGAATAGCCCACTTATGTTGAACCCTAAGTGCCAAACGCTCTGCTTACAGTGCATATTATGATAAGATTTGGCCCCAGGCTTTTGCTAGTACCAGCTACTGTCCACTGCTGTTGCATCAGCACCTAAACTCACATTTTATATGGAATTACCATCATCACCTTGTTAATTTAAACTACAGAGCTGTGTTTATTTGCCTCTTCCATTTTTGTGAGGTAGAGTGTCAGTGAAGACAAAAGCACCTTCTGGTGACAGTAGACAGTCCACCTTGAGTTAACCAAGGGGAGAAGGGCTCTGATCAATTCTGCCACTGGCCAAGAAGCTGATGTCAGCCCCCTGGGTGCACCTTCTCACCTTTACAGATAGAAAGCTGGTAACCATTTCAGATGTGAAGTGTTGCTGCTAATTTTAATCTCTGCTTTGAAAAGGCAAGAGGGACTTGAATACATTTTAGTGGCAGCTTCAAAACATCTCCTATATATGTGACACACTGCACACAGGGAAGAAGGGCCTGTCAGAAGGCTGCATGGCCCAGGGTAGGAGACACACTAGCTCAGTGTCAACACTTTCCCAGTCTGAATTTCAGGTGAGTAATGACACAATCCTGCCACTCACTACAGTATGACATAGTATACAGTCTTAAAAAAATATTCAGGCTGCCTATCTTCATGTATCACTCTCCTCCCAACAGTCTCTAAAACTGATATATATGTCCTTAGAAATGTTTCGAGAACTGACCCAAAAAGGAGAACACCTACAATTACTTCTGATCTTATTCAGCAGTTATGTGATGAAAATCCAGAAGATTCCCAAAGAGATAACACTTGAACAGTAGCTCTTAAACCTCCCAGGTGAAGGTTCTAAAAGGAAGGTGAAATACTATGAACCTGTCCCTTTCTATATTATCTTACCATGTCTACACTGCTTACTCTGTATACAGAGAGGGCCTTTTTACTTATATAGCTTTTCCAAGTCACTCTGATTCCTTGTGGAAGTCTACCTACTAAGAATATGGAGTCTGGGTGGACTACTTGGGTAGTTAAACCTGATCGAGCAGTCACCATGGTTTTAAAAGGGAAAAAAGCATCTGGGACACCAAGACTGAAGGTTTGAGTAGCCTGAAAGTTCCTACATAAATCAAAATCTCAATCAGCCAACACAAACAACAGAGTCAATCACTAGATGGCCTCAAGAAATAAGTTTCGCATTGGACTTCAGATACATTTCAGAATGTAATATAGTAGCAACATGATGGACTGTGAACCTTGTTAATGAAGACATTGCATTTGTCACAATTACTTTATGCTTATTTGTAGGTTTTAATCCCTTAGTCCATCTTTTATTCATAAGGGAATAAATGTTTATTGAGTCAATCTACCTTGACACGTATCTGGTAGAATCATTCAATTTCAGGATTCTGTATTAGAATACTTTCTCACAAGTCCCAATAACATCTATACAACTATGCAAGTGCAGTTGTCCATCAGTGAAGGTTTTTAGGTGACTTTTTAAAATTATATTTTTCCCCTGTCAATTCTGTTAAAAACTTCACAAACAAAATATATGTTTCTGAATGTCTTGAAAATATACCAACGCTGGTTCTTTTGCAAGATACATCTCAACAGTGACTCAGTGAGAAATATCTTAAGGTAAGACAAAGAGTTATTTGTGTCTTTACCCTCTAATGAGAAAAAGATTCTGGAAGGATTTGCTATGGATGTGTGCCTTCATCAAACATAGCGACCCCACTGCCTGCTCCAGAATCTCTACTCCTTATTTCAAATTTACTAATAAAAAGATATGCGCAGAAAGGGTGGCAGGGAGTAATCCTTTTAAACAGCTACTGACAGGTGATTTCTCTCCATTACAAATCTCTCTCCACCTTTTTTTCCTAGTTTCACTGATTTTACAATGGTAATTGTTATAAGACTAATACGAAAACCATCTTGGTTTAGAACTGAGAATCTCAATGAGATCTGTTTTGAGATTGTCAGGAAAGTCACTTAAGTATTCCTAAAGTTAAGGACATTTAAACTTGAATGAACCTGACTTGAAGTCCTGATTTTTGTTCTGTTAGGTACTACCTATGCACATCAATCCATAAATATATATATATATATATATATGTGTGTGTGTGTGTGCACACAATATTCTTATATATTGATACATCTGTGGGATTTTTTTGTGTGTGTACACACATATGACCTGAAATGGAAATAACTTGTGAGAATCAAAAATTAAGGAAATTGAAGTTTAGTATAACAATAATTGATAGACAGTGTTCTCGGAAACTCTTAGGCAGCAGGCCACAATGCATTAATTAATACTCCTGATAGACATTAAAAATTATCCAGGATGAATGAAAGTTTTCAGGGATAACATCAGTGAACCATTTATCTGAGATCCGTGCAACTATAAGGAATTATGAGTTCCATGTTAAAAAAATGTAGAGTGAAACACTGAAATAATAATTAAAAAAAAAAAAAAAAAAAAA
>NW_020799097.1:18961485-18966636 GCF_003259725.1 Athene cunicularia
AAAAAAAAAAAAAAAAAAAGATAAGCAGACCATTTACAGTTAGAGAAATCAAGATGACTGTACGCTGTGCATGTAGTTTCTGGAAAATCCTATTCTCTATGTGTAAACAGTACCAACAAATGCTTAGGTAATTAGGTAGTCATTGTAAATTCAGTAAAAGGAAATTTTGCTTTTTTTCAGACTAAGGCATATACCCAGGAAGCTTCAAAAGTCAAAATGAGAACAGTGACAGACACACTTAGTGTATGTGATTGATAGCCACATGATGAAGACTGTGGTCAGAAACATATTTATTACAATTAATTTAGCATTTCAGCTAAAACTTTGCATGAAACTAGTAGAAACTTTTTTAAAAAAAAAAAAATTAGTAGTGTTATCAGAAATGTAAACTGTAGTTACTTTAATAAAAAGAAAGTTTTAAGAATTAGAAATACTGTATCATATATAACACCAATTTATCTCACTAGGAACGTAGTATTTCAAAGATTTGGTGTAAATAAATGAAGACCAGGAAAAATAAGTCTTTGTTTTCCAGTGCTAATTCAGTGGACTAATCTGGTAGTTCTGTATTTCACCAAAACAGGACTTCAGTACTATTTACTAACCTGGACCTGAATAGTAATTAGTGAGTTTTTATTATGTGTATTGTACTATCTCTTCAGCTTCCCTGTCACTGATCACAGCCCCATTAAGCAAATTGCTACTACGAGTACAACAGCAAAATTAAATAAGGTTCCCATCAAAAGTCATTTATCTGTCACGCATGCTTCATAACTGGTTTTGCAATTGCTGTAGCCATGAAGTCAAGGTTTCTTTTTCAATCTGGTATGTACCCTTGATGCTGCTGTAATTAGAGTATTGATTTTACACCACTGAGGAATGTACCATGGCTCTTATTGATTTCATTGAGTAAATCAAAGAGACATTTCCTGTGGTAGTAGGTCTCAGAAATGACTAAAAATATAGCAAAATTCTTTATATAAAAAACATGTGGCAGCTATACACAGCTATAAAATCAGTCTAACATATTAACTATTAATTTAAAGAGGCTGAAGGATTACCTAGTAATGCCCAGGATTTATTTTTTCTCCTTCCTTTTTCCTTTCCTCTGAAAACAGTTTTCTTAGTTTAAATATAGACAAGCACACATAGAAAAGGCGTAATCTAAAGAGAAAAAGTATGACCAAAAAATCCCTTGCTTCATCACTTCAGAATTCACATTCAAAGAAAAGAAAAAAAGTGCAACACCCTGGTAGAGAAACAAGCAGAATTAACACTAAAAAGAACTTCAGTTATCCCCTAGTAAGCCTCATAAAGCCCACAAAATATGCATAGGTCTTTAAGTCAGTGCAAGAGCTCAAACTTTTTCCTGTGTAAAATATCACAATGTCTACTGATGAAAATAAAGATCTATGGACCTCTGGACGCAAATGAGAAAGTCTAATAAAACTAAATCAACATTAAATACTAGACTTTGTGAAAAGACTCTCAGGTAGACAATACCAGGTTTAAACCAACTTCTAACTGTTAAACATAAGGTCAAAGGATTTTCCTGAGACGAATGGCCTTTCTTGAATCTTTTCCTGGACTATAGATTTCATGTAGTATAACAATTCCTTTAAGTAATACTGTGACACCTAGTTTTAAAATATATTTCAATATGATAGAGTTGAAGACACACACAATTTGAACTTCTTTATGTATGACAGTTGGTACTAGTAGTTCAGTACAAAAATTATGTGCTTTGATGGTTGCACAGGTACCACCACCATTATAATTCCTTATTTCTTCTCCTCTGTAAGGAATTTCACCATATTGTTGAAGGTACTACTACTTTCTCTCCAGCAGTGAATGCTGAAGAGAAACTTCCTTACTCATGAACCAAGCCAAGGATCAGACACTTCACAAACAGCCACTCTATATTCAGGAGTTCTAATGAATTCAGTAGACCCAATAAACTCAGGACTTACTCTGTATTCAGGAGTGCTGTTCAGGAACCCTAATGAAATAAATGAAGCTCTGTGTGTCTGTGTGCAGGAGCAGAGGGAGCTGCTTATGTGGACATCTTTTATTCTTTCATTCATGCCAGCTGTGTACACACCAAACAATTCCAAATTCATTTATATCATTTCCTTTAATAGTCCCAGGAATATTCCAGGTAAAATTGATTTCATAATCAGTTCTTCACTAAAGTGTACAGTCTGTTCCTCATAAACAAACCTCACCAAAATAAATTTTCTCCAAATTTTAACATATGCCTTTCAAAATCTGGGCACTCAAGTTCTGGGAATTAATATATTATGGTATCTTTAGGAAGAAAACTGCTGCAGAACCTTTACCCACTTAAAGAGCTTAAGAACAAGTACTGCTGCTGAAGGCGATAATATGAGTTGTTATATGAAACAGAATGAGTTTAGGGGTTGAATTCATTAATAACACAGAAGTTTCTCTCTGAAAATATACAGAAAGGGTGCCCCAGGATCTCTAGTGAACTCTGGCATTCTGTATCAACTTCAGTTTCAGAATGCCTTGACGTGATGGTTGAACGAAAAGCACACCATAGTAGACACATAAGCATAAGCATAGATGTATGTGTACGCATATGCATATAGTTTTACATATGATTGAGTTCTAAGGTCAGAACTTGCCTTGCTTTTGAACCCTGTTTGAAAAAGAACAGTATTTGATCACTGAATGTATCATGTATCATTGGTAAATAAAGTATTTCAAAACTGTCTCATGCATCTTTTGTTATTACTTTTACATTTGCAGAAATACTGGACTGTTTTCCTCCTCTTTATGTGTCTCCCAAATCTTCTCAGTACTCTACCTTCTTGATATATTAGGACAAAAAAAAAAATAATCTTTTATTTGCTATGCAATCTGGTTGTGAGCATGATGACTGACTTACTAGAGTAGAAGACTTTGCTGGGTCTCTGCTTCAAACAAAGAATCTCAATCTTTCTCTTACTTTTTTTTCCCATTTCTCATATACATTACTGCACTCATGTTATTATTAGAAGGTTTGTATTTTATGTTAATGTGGTAGAAATAAAAAAGATTGTGATTTCCTGCCTCCAGAACAACTTGATATAATTATAAGCTTATATTTCATGGTTACTGATATTATCTTTCCATTTTCATGTTGTCTTTATGCATGGAGATTTGTATTTGGGAGACATATACTCACAGTTTCAATGCCATAGGGAGTTTTTGAAGCAGAAGGTGGATATCAGTTTTACATAAATATAATTATTCCTCGTGTTATGTACTAAAACGAATTTCCAGCTGTTAACATGTGAGTTCTTGAACTGTCTCATGCGATTATATCACTCCGAATTTCTTTTTGAAAGCATTTCTACTTTAGACTCCTCTTGGTGCACCAAAAGACTAAGAAGTAATGCTAACAGAAATTTTGCTGCAGTGAAATATTTCCCTAAGTTGCAGGTAAAAGATATCATGTAATTTGTAAGGATAACCACGGTAATGAATGCATACAGTAGTCAGCTATTACCAGCAGTAATTGGTGCACCTTTCATCTCCTGTCAAGCAGAGTGGTTCGGATTAGGACCAAAAGGCAGCTATCAGCGCTCTCATTTCCAGACTCAAACAAAAGGAAAAGAGGTGCCTGTCTGAGCTGATAGCTTTTGGCCCTTTGATCAGACCCTATCAGAAGTCATCCAGAGGTAGTAACCTTATTTCTCATCAACGGGCTACTGTCTTTGATGTAGGTAAAGTCCTACTGCAAATCACATCTGTGAAGGGAAAACACCAGGACATAATCAAGAAGGAGTATAGTTACCAATTCACATGGAAAGGTTGCTTTGGCATCCTACTTTCTTTGCGGTAGGTAGTAAATAAATTCTACTAAGATTATTGAAAAGATGTTTCTACAAACAACCTGTAACACAGTCCTTTGGAAGGTTGTGTTTGCCCTTCCCAGTGTAACAGGAATTTAGTCATGGTTCAGTGTTAATGAAAGGTCCTGCACATGGGTCAAGGCAATCCCAGACACAAATACAGGCTGGGTGAAAGTGGATTGAGAGCAGCCCTGAAGACAGGGACTTGGGAGTAGTAGTGGATGCAAAACTGACTATGAGACAGCAATGTGCGCTCACAATCCAGAAAGACAACCGTGTCCTGGGCTGCATCAAAAGAAGAGTGACCAGCAGGTCAAGGGAGGTGATTCTCCCCTTCTACTCCACTCTCATGACACCCCACCTGGCATCCTGCATCCAGCTCTGGGGCCCCCAATATAAGAAAGATATAGACCTGTTACTTATTTTAATCCTGGAAAACTGACTTCTCATGGCTCACCTTGGACTCAGAGAGACAGATGCAGCCTGAAACTCCTCCCAGTGTGATGTCCCAATTCTCCATCCATTTTCCAGAACTCAGCTGCCCTTTCATTTCATATTCCAATTCACAGCCTCTATCGTGAAGTCCTGAAACTTCCAAAGTATCTGTGCCAAGGGGTCTAACCAAGTATATTTTTCCAAAAGCTGGTCAGCTCTTATAAGAATGAGTGAGTCACCTGTCTGAAATTTCAGACATAAAAACATATTTAATGCAAGACTGGAAGGATACTTCACAGACTTTATAGTGAGTGCACATCATTGTAACCCTTTCTAGCCTGTCTGCTTTAACTCATAGAACCATCAGTTCCTTCATCAAGCCTGAAACTGAAGAGAGATGTATGGAGAGAAATATAGTAAAACACATTAGATTCAAAACAGCCTGGGATTATACCCTGCTAATTCAAAAAGTACCATGAATTTAGTGATGGTTCTGATTTTTACATCTCATTCAAAAAGTAGAGTGTAAATCTCAGCAGAAGTCTCAACCAAATTAAATGTTCCTGTTCCATAATTAGAAATGTTTGGATTTCAGTTTATCTTTTAATACTCTGTGCTGTGATGAAAACAATGTAGAAGTCCCTGTATCATTATATCATAGTAGATTCCACAAATAAAACATGACAGAGAAGAACACAAATGCTTCCAATATAGATTAATAAAATGGGAAAATACGATCAACTGGGCTTCAATATTAATCAGATTAAAAAACAAAACAAAACAAAACAAAACAACAAAAAAACACCAAAACCCAAACCCAGTTGTTTCCTCCTCAAAATATTTTTTTTCCCAGAAA
>NW_020799097.1:18966686-19171564 GCF_003259725.1 Athene cunicularia
AGGAAATTCCCTGCTTGGAAAGAAAGTGTATTTGGAAAATTTTACTTCTAAGTAGTTAGACAAATGAAGTACATTTCAGAGCAAGACTCTTCAAATTTTACATTCCTCTACCATAAATATAGGATATCAAGTATGGACATTTAAAATGTCTATCAATAAATTCTCATCTTATTAAAAATTTTGCCAGGAATTATTCTTCAATGTTGATATTACTGTTACAGTGGGCTACAGAAGCAACTTCATCACACATTCAGGAAGGTGCTAAACAACATCTTAGATTATGTAAATAACAGTTGGAGTAAACACAATGAACCCATCTATGTACCGTTATTATAAGGAGACTTCTGATATAAACCTTGAAAATCTTCCTCTCAGTTTCACAGACGTACTATAAATTTAATATAACAACCTATATTCCCCTCATGAAAAACAGATACTCTGTATTTTTTAAAAAAAAAAATCTTGTTTCAGAGTGGAAGAGTACTGAATTGTATTTTGCTCTGTGCCCAGTGGTTTTTTTCTAATCCAACCTCAAAAGACCGTCTGTGACATCATAAATAAAAACCTTTCTAAAGTGTCTAAATACTTAGAGAGGTAAATAATATCCAGCTCAGTCTACACTGTTCAGTAAAACATCTATCACAGTTGAGAAAATGTTATAGAGGTACTTTTGTAGTCTAGCATTTTAAATTTAATTATTTGTTTTCACAGTTAGATTACAGTGTGATATATGTCAAGTTGTATAGAGAGAACAGCCCTTGTAGCTTTAAGAAAACATTCCTCTAATAGGCAAAAAGTTAGTCTGCACAAAATTCCTAAATTTAAAATCATTGTATAACCATTTAAATACAAACAATCTGAAGTAAAAGAGCAGAACTCCAGCTCTGCCGGAGGAGAACAGAATTTTTAATTGATTTTGAAACGGGTAAGATTTCAGTCATAGTAGTAAAAGTAAAATTCACTTTTGGATTATTTTTAAAATGTATTAAAAGTTCATCTAAATTAATTGATTGAAATCTTCATGAGTTCACTGAATAGTCATGAATTGTTCAATTTTCCCAATTCAGATATTCATACAAAAAATGGAAGATAAAAAATAAAGTAGATTTTTTTTTTTTTTGCATTAGAGGCATTTTCTTAGTCCTCACCATTTTTTTTAAATCAGTGACAACAGAAAAAAAAATCCATCTGTGTTATTATCTTCAAGAGCAGAACATCTATTTGAATATGGCCCTAATTTGTTTGAAGAACTGAAAAGAGTTCACTACCCAACACTGTGTGTGCTTCTTTTTGAGGCTCCTGCTCCTTGTGGTACCCTCATGGTGACAGGTAGGAGATACATAGCTGAAGGGGAGGAGCAGTGTTTCTCCAAAAGCATCACCTGCAAGAGGGGAGACATCATCAGAGGACACTTACAGTGAACTTGGCGTTTGGTATAGAGGGGTCCTGGCACCCATGAGCAGTACAACCTCTAGAAAACAACTTTTTGTATGCACTGAGGCTTAGAAAGAGGACAGCTTATATCTGAATACAACCCTGAGTGATTTTTTTTAATTCCTTCTCACTAAAGAAAAAACAAAGGGACATGAATATAAACAATGGATGCTGAGCATCCAACTAACGGTGGCAAAAGCAGTAATATCTTAAGTTAAATACAAGGTAATTCTACCAGTGCTTGAAATTGCTTTTAAAGGTTTCCATGTATGTATCTAGGTATTTATGAAGGTATTTATAGCTATTCAAGGCTAGAAGATGGGCAACCTCTTCTTCCAAAAACCAAGTTCTCTATTACTCTCATAATCTATTAAGATATGAGACATTTCTTTTCTAAAACCAGTAATATTCTAATCATTGAGCTCAGTAGGCAAAATCATACTGACTTCAAGCTCTATATAACTAAACAAATTTCCAATAAATAGTATGGCTGAGATTTAGCCAGGTTAGTCTCTGTATGTAGCTCTCTACTGGTGTCTCAGCAGGCTTTGCACCAATAAACACACAAGACATGTAATTCATACCTTCAGTTTCATGCTATAAAAGCATCTGCATCATCTTTATCTTATTTGAGATTCACTAAACTGAAAAACGCTGCAGAAAGTAATATTTTTATCTAGGGGCTAAAAGAGTGCAACATGGAGCCCAGGAGGAACTTCCAGCCTGGTGCTGTGCTATATTGTGTCTACTTTAGGACAGGCTTTCCCCAAACAGTGTGGATGGGAGCCAGCTGATGAATGCCAACTGTTTTGCAAGGTGTGTTCCTTCCATCTACAGGAATTTTTGTATCACAGGATGCCTGTAAGTAAGAAACACCCAAGACATATAGCACTGGAATTTTGAAATGATACAGTCCTCTAGTAATGAGGACATCAACGTGGTGATGGCTATGATTCTGGGGAGAACCTGTGTATTACTTAGTATCACAGTTTAAGAATCTGTATGGAAACAACAATATGACAGGGACAATTTAGTTACACTTTTGGAAGATCCCAAACCACCAACACCCTCCTATAACAAGTGACACATAGAATATTTTGCATACACTATCACACACGTGGAGGGTTTTTTTATAGACAGTATTATTTTTCATGTGGAATGGACTGGAGATACCCATCAGTCCTTATCTGATTTGCTTAGAAACCATTAGAAATGCAGGTCTGGAGAATAAGAACAGCACATTTGCTTACAGTCCTGACATTTGTGGGATTTAAAGGGCTAGTTTAGATGTTTAACTGCTGTTTTGAGGATGGTAGACTGACCTTGAACATCTTGCATTTATTTGCAGTAGAGGTTTAAAAATGTTTTCTATTTGTTTTAATTCTGATTTAAGAGGAATGTTAATCCATATGAGGTATCTACAGCTTGATTAATATAATGAATTCTATTGGGTAATGTTGATTTACTTATTGAATTAGATATGCACTAGCTTCATATTTAATTGAAAATCTCAGTATGTGCTAGACCATATGCAAGGGGTGCTATTTTTATGCTAATATAAATTGCTTGCTGACTTTTAAATACTTAAATAAAAACTTTAGACATAGCTTCAGCTTCTCATTTCCTTGGATTTTCTGCAAGTTCATCTTCCCCAAAAGCCAAAAGGACATTGAGAAGTATGGCATAAAGCATAAAGATGGAATAAGCTCTCACTTTCTGACTTGTTCTACACAGACACTAAAAGCTGTTAGTTTTCCTTTTCATATGCCTTCTACTATCCAGTCTAAAAGGGAAGGGAATGGGTTTAGGATCTGAAGCACTAGTTTGATTTCTTTAGAGAGGGACCAGGTAGCTGGAGATTATTTTAAACCCCTGGATTGTATTTTTTTGTTTGACGTGTCAGCATTGCAGCTGTATCCTGTCCTCTTTCCAGCTAAGTAAGATGGTTTTAAAATTCACTCCTGCTACAGCCAATAACACCAAACTGGTGTGTACTCCTCATTAGTTGAGTGATAGTATGCCTTTTTAAACAACCAGCATTTTCAGGACCCTGAGACTGACAAAGTAAGGACTAATTATAGAGAAAAAAATCACAAAGAGTTATAGCTATTGTCAGATATGCAAAAGGGTTGAGAGAGAAAGGGTTAGCATACTGGAGAAATGCCAGTGCAGAAGCCTGACTTTTTATTACACATGCTGGCATACAAATTGTAAATAGACCATATAAAGAAGCAGACACCAACAGAGATGGGTATATATCTTATGCATGGACTCTTCTGCTCATGTTGTGGTCCCCCTGGGAAACAGTGTTGAGGCTTTCAGGAGTGGGACATAGCCAGGATGTAGTCTCCTTGGAGTATATCTATCAACTTCAGTGAGACAAGGCATTTCTCAGCATGTATAAGCAAGATAATTCTGTGGTAAAACCCCTTATTTAAATTCTAGAGCCCAAAGGAACAATTTATTGTGCAGATCTCATCAATTACCTTCAAAACTAGTGCCAGCCTTTTCACTGTTTTCTACAGGGGCTACATGACTGTGTCATCTTATATTCCTCTTTTTTTTTTTTCTCATCTAAAATCAGGTTGTCTAGACTTTAAAACCAGGAAAAATCATAGTAGAGATATGACCTATACCAAAATACCCTGCTAACTTTCTGTTTTTTTCTAGTAAGACCTGTTTTAAAAATATTTATTTTCCCAGTTACCAGGACATATGTAGAATAAGGAGGAGCAGTGACTATAATGTTAAATACTTGAACTGATACTATCTAGAGTACTCATAGGCCCTCAAAGTGAAGAACTGAAAGTTTCTTTTAAAACAGAAATTAAAAATAGCCTTCTCTAAGTAATAGGGGATTTTGGTAATGCTTGTAACCCCAGCAGATTTCAAAATCATTCTGCCTGATGTGATTTTGACAGGGTGACACTTAGCTCTAACAGAACCCTCATGGCTTTAACCCTAAATCTGTATGTTAAAGGTATAATGAGACTATGAAAGGCCAGAGGAAATTAAGAGCCTGTTTCTGATATCACTTAACACTACTTCTATCCTGTAAAACTGTTGACTTCAGTGTAATTGTTCCCAACTTGCAATTATGTAAACAGAAGTACAGACTCTTAACAACAGGGCTGTGCAGAAGCATACAAGGTATGTTTTATCTCTCCTCTACTAAATCTCCTGTGTTAAGTAACATATTACCAGGGCCATGCCAGTCTCACTGATGATACTGGTGCATAAGCAAAGTAGATGTTTTGACAGAAAACCTTAAAACTGGAAAAAAATAAAATTCTGAGTCCTATCCAGCTAAAAACATCCGTGGTCTTTGAGGTTATGCAAGGCTCTGAAGACTACAGATGCTGGCTGTTCAACAGGCCAAAATATTCCGAGACAGGCTGGCCTCCAGTGTAAGGTCAAATAAAAGTGTCTCTGTGTGTGGTGGAGAAAGTTTAGTAAATGTGATAGAAAAAAATATCAGAAAACTTCTATTTGTTGCCTGGTGATCTAGATTAAATTAGAGACTTTTTGTGCTGGTCACTGTAAACCAGACTGTTACTGGCCTGTAGAGGTGTTTTTTCCTCCATTTACAATCTAATCTTTCTTTAGGAAGATTACACTAAGCTTTTGAATTCAGGCTCATAAGAGAAGTGCTTAAATTTCATGGGACAAATCCGGACATTAGTGACTTTTCCCTGACTTAACCAGCTGCAGGAAAGGCTATAGCAGAGCAGGAGTGACAGATCTCCTAGGTCTCAGCCCTTATTTACTGAATGTTCTGCCATTCATCTTCCATCTAGACACAATGGAGAGAGTCACATGAAACAGAAATGTTGAACAAGTATCCTAAGACAACCCACATCTTATCTGTCTCCTATATATACTATATGTATTCTACTGTTTTTCCTGTCTCCCAGCAGTGCCCCATACATGAATTGGTACTCCTCATATTTTGCCCAATGGCTGAAGCTTACTTGTTCTTTTTACTTCTTATTGTTCAACCAAGACCACATAGTCCAGTGAAAGCCACATCTTCTCTATCAATCTTCTTTCACAGGTGATTATTTGTGTCCAGAGTTTCTTTCAGGTTCTAAGGAGTCTGTCTGGCTTCTCAAAGCAGTAACACAAATGTGAAATTTTCCCATGACTCTCTCTGTGAGAGTTTGTTTTGATGACTACTTTGCAAGTAATTATAAGTAATACTTACAGCTTTGTAAATATTTTTAATATAAGAGCAGAAGTGCCATGGAGAGTGAATAAATGCATTTTAAGTGCAAGAAACACAGAAAGGAGTTTGGTGTCAACACTTATTCTCTATGCTCCAAATGCCCATACTGGTAGCCGCGTAGTCATAGCAGAACAGAATTTGCAAAGCAAGCATTTATTCTTCCATTCCATGATGCTATGAGCTCTCTATTGGTTGTAGAGACAGATAGCTTACATCACTTCCTTACATTTTCCATATAAATGATACTTATCTCATTTAATTTAAGCTTCTAAAATTCAGCTCATTAATTCTAAACTAGTCACTCTATGTGCTGTACTCACCGGCCAGGAATGGACATTTGTAGGTGGTGCTGCACCATTGCCTTGTCTTTAAATCTATGTTGGGATGTTGTCTGCAGATGTCTGCATCTTTTTAGGTCTATAAGGGAGGCCTATCTACCCTAGAGTGCAGTCTACCCTAGTACATCAGAATCTGGACCTCCAGCATCTGTACAAAGCAGATAAGACATATGCAAACATAAGCAGAGCACCACGGATCATTGTTATGTGGATAGTTGACTGAGCTGAGGACTTACAGGTTGTCTCAAGTGTCTAGCTGATCAAAACTGGACAGGAACAAAGGCAGCACAAGACTGACCAGAGTATACTGTCAGGAAATTTCTCAGATACATCAGAAATTTCAAACATATTGAAACCCTTTTCCTTGGAAACATTGAATCTCACAACCCAACATGGAGGAGTCAGGAAGTAAAGGAAGGATGTCAATCCTTTTACCAGATTCTTGTCCATTGACTTGAACAAAATGAAAATCTGTGTTGATTCCTAATGCATTTTTAATATGGACATTTCTTTGGAAAGAAAATACGCTGGGCAACTGCATGTTATGTAAGAAACACACACACACACACATCACAACTAAAGATTTGTTTGTCCTAAAAGCAGGATCTGGATCAGTTGAGAACTGAAAAGTGTAAAAACAGTCAATAGTTTTCTAATTAACATATTTATGGGATAACTGGAGTCAAAAAAAACTACAGGGAATTTGAATAGTACAGATTTGATGAGGGAAATAAAGTTTCATTTTTTGTGTGGCTGTAGTTATTTACAAAGACCTTTAAAGACACATTTATCTATTTTTTCTGAAGCTGCCTATCCTCATAATATTTATAACTACTTTCATGTCTACCTGTTCATCTGATGTTTTACTTCTTAGTCAGGACAGAATTTTTAACTATCTTAAAACATCTTAAAGTCAATGAGGGCTCACTGATTTCTTCTAGCAAATCTTTTTCTTTAAAGTTATGTTTAGAACAGCTAGAAATGTTAGAAATGAAGTTATGCCTGATAGTAATTTATTTGATACTATAAAGGGTCACTGTAGCTTAAATATTAC
Source organism: Athene cunicularia (assembly GCF_003259725.1). Lineage (NCBI taxonomy): Eukaryota > Metazoa > Chordata > Aves > Strigiformes > Strigidae > Athene > Athene cunicularia. The sequence continues at coordinate 18,973,738 of NW_020799097.1, forward strand.
TGTCAAACACTGACATGATCTTGAATCAGAATACTTGAAACATCTTACCTACTGCTCTCCATTTATGGCAGACTGTCAACTTATATTCAGCCAGCAATCAAAACAATACAGTTCTTAGTTTATTATTCAGAAATACATAGAGGCTGAACAGTTGAGTCATAGGATGGGAACTCACTTCTCTGAAAATCTAACCTGTGCCTAAAGTATGGAAACTTTATGATAAAACTCAGGAAAAAAAAGTGTTTTATCTCTACATGTGGGTCCTTAAAGAGCCCTAATATTCTCCTAAAGCAATGTTACAATGCAGATTGAGTTTCTGAAAGGGATTACAGTTCTACAGTTCAGATGCAACAAAGCAAGTCAAACTGCTTTCATGCAAAACCAAAAAGCAGTAGAAGGTCAGACTTCTGAATTAACATATTTTTAACATCATGATTAACACCATGATTATTAATATGAAGGTGAATAAAGTATCAGTTTTTTCTGAAGTCCCAGCAATGTTTTTACTGAAATGACAGCTGTGCCACACAGAAGCTATGAGAGTGTACGGTGATACTCAGAGTCTCTCTAATCTTCTGCTAAAACACAGTTTTAAAGGCCATTGAAGGAAATTGTGGTTTTTCCAAAATTGAGAGAGAACCTGGATTATTATTTCTTCTCTTAGAGACTCCCTGTGCATTTTCTGTTTAACAGGCACTGGTAAGACATATATACAATTTTAGGAACTGGGATAGAGGCTAGAATTCCTGCACTACTTCAGTACAGAGAGGGGTTTAAACACAGGTGTGGGGAGGGTGGGAAGATTTTATAATCTCTTCTGTATAATGGCCTAGATTCAGTAAGAATAATGGAAACATCACAGGATATGCTTCAATATTTTGTTTAGAGAACATTTTGGAAGACAGGACATCAAGCCTCCACAGGCTTGAGAGGTGGGCTTGTGCAAACCTTATGAAATTCAACAAGGTCGAATGAAAGGTCCTGCACATGGGTCAAGGCAATCCCAGACACAAATACAGGCTGGGTGAAAGTGGATTGAGAGCAGCCCTGAAGACAGGGACTTGGGAGTAGTAGTGGATGCAAAACTGACTATGAGACAGCAATGTGCGCTCACAATCCAGAAAGACAACCGTGTCCTGGGCTGCATCAAAAGAAGAGTGACCAGCAGGTCAAGGGAGGTGATTCTCCCCTTCTACTCCACTCTCATGACACCCCACCTGGCATCCTGCATCCAGCTCTGGGGCCCCCAATATAAGAAAGATATAGACCTGTTACTTATTTTAATCCTGGAAAACTGACTTCTCATGGCTCACCTTGGACTCAGAGAGACAGATGCAGCCTGAAACTCCTCCCAGTGTGATGTCCCAATTCTCCATCCATTTTCCAGAACTCAGCTGCCCTTTCATTTCATATTCCAATTCACAGCCTCTATCGTGAAGTCCTGAAACTTCCAAAGTATCTGTGCCAAGGGGTCTAACCAAGTATATTTTTCCAAAAGCTGGTCAGCTCTTATAAGAATGAGTGAGTCACCTGTCTGAAATTTCAGACATAAAAACATATTTAATGCAAGACTGGAAGGATACTTCACAGACTTTATAGTGAGTGCACATCATTGTAACCCTTTCTAGCCTGTCTGCTTTAACTCATAGAACCATCAGTTCCTTCATCAAGCCTGAAACTGAAGAGAGATGTATGGAGAGAAATATAGTAAAACACATTAGATTCAAAACAGCCTGGGATTATACCCTGCTAATTCAAAAAGTACCATGAATTTAGTGATGGTTCTGATTTTTACATCTCATTCAAAAAGTAGAGTGTAAATCTCAGCAGAAGTCTCAACCAAATTAAATGTTCCTGTTCCATAATTAGAAATGTTTGGATTTCAGTTTATCTTTTAATACTCTGTGCTGTGATGAAAACAATGTAGAAGTCCCTGTATCATTATATCATAGTAGATTCCACAAATAAAACATGACAGAGAAGAACACAAATGCTTCCAATATAGATTAATAAAATGGGAAAATACGATCAACTGGGCTTCAATATTAATCAGATTAAAAAACAAAACAAAACAAAACAAAACAACAAAAAAACACCAAAACCCAAACCCAGTTGTTTCCTCCTCAAAATATTTTTTTTCCCAGAAATGTAATATTGTGAAAGAATTTATAGTAAGCATGAAGGATGTTTAAAATTTTAGTGTTATTTCACCTAATCCCTGGTATTTTTGTAATTCTATTTAGAAAGCTAAATGGTCTCTACCAGCATGTCTGAAAATAGATTCAATAAAAACACTTTCTGGCTTTCATTTTCCAGAAAATTGTGAAAAAAAAAAAAAATTTAAAGCCCTTTGTATTGCACAAGTGGGAAAAGTTTGTTGGTGTTACTGCACCTTTTAAAATACCATTTAACCATGTTTATCATTTATGTGTAGGGTTAACTGTGTGTTGGCCTCTTCTATATCAGCAAAACTGAGTTACTCAATAACCAGCAAGCAATATGCGTGGATACAGTCCCCTGAAATCATACTCATAGGACACTGGTACCCAATAGAGTCTCAGCTTCCCTTCATTCCCATTAGTGATGGGAATTCACTTCTGATTGTACAGAAAAGTTAATTATTCCCAACGCATCAAGAAAACCTCTCAAAGTAAACAGCACATGGCCTTTGACCTGTGCTGGTTTGAGGAACAAGATGGATAAGCTGCCCTCTGAGGTTTCACAGACCTCACCACAATTCTCATTCCACAGCAGAGCAAAGAAGTTGCTTCTGACTGTATCTGAAAATTTGAGCTTGGGAATAAGACCTGAGCCCCTTTTTCCTACTGCTAGGCTGGACTGTCTTGTTCCCATTTTTCAACACAATGTTAATATCACAATGTGTGTTTTAATGAACAATGCTCACTCTGTTCTAGCCCATAAAAACTCTTTACTCCCTTTTGCTTTACAATCCTCCGTCCTGACCATTAGCCAAAATAGCTTATTTTAGTTATTTGCCTTGTTCAACTTTTACCCCTTAGAAAGGCCAACAGCAGTTGAGAATTTGTTGGGGTTTTTTTCTCCCTATCATGTTTTGCTAAAGTCCACGGTTTCCTGAGTCTATTTGGGAACTACAACTCATGAAAGCCCTTGTCCTGAACTGAAACCAGATAATACTTTGAGTTAGGGTGACATTAATTTTAATGAACAGTAAATAGATAGAAAAATTAAATATCAAACAACATATCATAAAGTTTAATTTAAAAAATTTCCTGAAACCATAAGCTACTGTTTAAAAAAAGCATGAATCAAAAAACCTCACAACAAAATAAACTGGCTGACACTGATCATGAAGCCACAATATTTATCAGATTGTTTGACAAATCAACTCTTTTCTATTTATTTGACTAATTTTTAAAATTATATCTATGGTCTATTTAATATAAGTATTAACAAATGATTCTGTATTCAACTAGCAGTTAAAACAATAGTCCACAGCTTGGGGAAATCTCTGTTTAAAATGTATTAACAGAAAATAAATTCAACCAATTAATGGTGCAAAGATACAAGAAAACATACTTAAAGAATGCTAAAGATGAAGAACATGGGCACTGTTTTGAATATCCATCATTTTGCAGACTATCTTCTGCGAAACTTTAAATTTCCTTCATTTTGAATCTTCACAGTGGGACAACACCATGTTGAAATATTTCAGGCAGATACACATAGGACAGGAAAATATTTTGATATTTTATAAATTGGCTGGGTTCTGTGGATCATTATATATGCTCATTATACAACAAGATTCAGTTCTACCCCTTCAAAACTGAAGTTAACCTGAGATTTCTGTCTGTCTCTACCAAGGCAGAGCTCTTTTGCTTTGCTTCACATAGAAGCAGAGTTTTCTGGGGCCATGGTATCAAACTGTCAGCTGGTGAGTTTCATAAAAACAACACAGCCTTTGAATTGCTAAAAAGTATTCTTGGAGAACATAAAACATAATCCTACCTTCACTTTTTCCAAAAGCAGTTTCCCTGTTGTGCCTTTCTGCCACAACTCAATTTTCTTAAGATAACTGGATCCAGAATAGTACAGACCCAGAACTCTACAGACCCAACAAGGAGTGGAAAAAAAATTACTTGAAATGATAAGAAATATCGTCTGTGAGCAGCATGGAGAAGGACAATGGGTAGTGTGTGTGTTACAATTGAGATGCACCAAAATAAACTAACAGCTGAAAATTAAGAGCAAAATACTCAAACTAAAATGGATATTTCTTTACATGCTTAATAGCCCAAGTGCAAGTCACTGTGGATTTTGGTAGTTTGCATACACTCATGGCATGATTAGCTAAATTCATGGATAAAGATTCCATTATGGATATCACTGGTGAACAGAAAATCCCAGACACCAATGACGAAGACTGGGACAGTGCACCTGGGAAGCAATGAGATATTCCTGCTACATTTGTATATTTTTCCTTAAGCATCTGCTTTCAGCCACTGTTGGTGACAGAATATGGGCTGACTGGACGCTGGTCATATCCTAGTCAGACTAACGAGACCCTCCTGTTGTAATCAGACTTGGCTGACTTGCTTTAGGCCAGAAGGGCAAAGCCATTCTCCCTCCACAATCCCACCACTGGAGTACAAAACGATTAGATATTTGAGGTACATTCTAGAGGTAAAACAAATACTTCTGCTTTTCATTCTATGGAATATAGCCATCTTCTTCATTCTAGCTAGTGTAAACAAGTTCTATCCAAAAGTTTCAGCCAAATGGTATTCATGGCCTCTTTTTGAACATAAGCCCAGCTGGCTCCTGGAGTCACTTTCTTAGCAGAAGGCATTTCCCTACTTTTCTGGAGTATTAATCACATGTTCTTTCTTTCATTTCTGTTTATTGTTGGAGGAGCCAGGGATATGGTAGCTCATATTCCAGATCCAGCCATAAAGTCAAGACCTTCATTACCATGGACTTGTCCTTAATTTTTCTTTAGTAGCTAATAGTTCTGGAAATAAAAGTACAAATTTGCAAAACACACTACAATAGCTACATTTTCCATGTGATACTGTAAAAATATGACACTATTTCAGCACCTGCTATGCTGAAGTTTCCTTCTATGTGTTTAATTTTCCTAGCACATAAATGTTATTATAATGTTATACCACCAGTAAACAACCCAGTATATCCCAAGCTAGACAATAATTTTACATAACTCTCACTGGTATTGCCTATGCTGGAAATGAATTGTAAAACTGGGGACATGCCAAAGTTATGTAAAATAATGAGCAGTCTATATGAGGAAGAAAGGAAGATTATGTTCTCCTTGTCTCACAGTACATGAAACAGGGCACATTCAATGCAGATGGAAGAAAAAAATATCATAAAAGAAAAATACTTTTTCTCAGAGTAGCAACCAACATGAATTCTTTACCACAGAAACACATTAAGGAGTGCAATTTAACAACATGCAGAATGTAATAGAAAATGCATACAGATACAGAAATCCCAAGAATTGTTATTTTAATTACAATGAACATTTTAGAATGGGTATTAAAATGTGTGTTTCAGGGCTTCAGTCAACTTCTAAACTATTATAGCTCAGAATGTGCCTGTGTAAAGCAGATAGATAGCTCTTCCACTGTCTGCTGAAGTGTTACACCTGCCCTGTTGCATTTTAAAGTCATTTCCCCTTGTTCTGTCGCTAATCACCTGTGAGAAGAGACCAGCACCAACCTCTCTACAATGTCCTTTCAGGCAGCTGTAGAGAGTGATGAGGTCTCCCATCAGCTTTCTTCTCCTCAAACTAAACTGTCCTAGGATATTAGGAAAAAAAAAAAGTTCACAGAAAGAGTGGTCAGACAGTGGAATAGGCTGCCCAGGGAGGGGGTGGAGTCACCATCCCTGGATGTGTTTAAGGGTAGTTTAGATGAGATGTTGGAGAATATGGTATAGGGGAGAACTTTGTAGAGTAAGGCTAATGGTTGGACTCGATGATCCCAAGGGTCTTTTCCAACCTGAACGATTCTGTGATTCTGTGATTATCTTCTAAATCTGGCTCAAGATAGCTACAAGATCCAGATGGGATAGATTATTCTTACCATGTAATAATGTAACTAGATGTTGTGGTTTAAGCCCAGAAGGCAACTGAGCACGGTCCAGTCCTTCACTCACCCCTTCTAACCCTGTTCTAGGAAGGAGAAAATTAATCAAAAGGCTCAGGAATGGAGATAAGGACAGAGAAGGGACACTCACCCATTAAGAGTCACAGGAATAGACAGGTTGATTAGGGGAAGAAAAAAAGGACATAATTTTAATGCAAAACACTAATGATAGCAATGCTTGACAGACTGGGACAGTGAGAAGCATTACCATATCTTTAAAATACCCTTCCCTTCTTCCCAGGATTAGTTATGTTCCCAATATTTCTACCTCCTCCTCAGCAGCACAGGGGCAGGGGATGGGAGGTGCAGTCAGTCCACCACTTCTTTCCCCAAGGAGGAGGGAAGAACTCATCTGCATTCTTCCTTCTGCTCCACGGGGTGTCTCTCTCATAATCACAGAATCATCTAGTTTGGAAAAGACATTGAAGATCATCAAGTCCAACCACTGACCTAACACTGACAGTTCCCAACTACACCACATCCCTCAGCACTAAATCAACCCGACTCTTAAACACCTCCAGGGATGGGGACTCCACCACCTCCCTGGGCAGCCCATTCCAACGCCTAACAACCTGTTCTGTAAAGAAATACTTCCTAATATCCAGTCAAAACCTTCCCTGGTGCTACTTGAAGCCATTCCCTCTTGTCCTATCGCTTGCTACTTGGTTAAAGAGACTCATCCCCAGCTCTCTGCAACCTCCTTTCAGGGAGCTGTAGAGGGCGATGAGGTCTCCCTTCAGCCTCCTCTTCTCCAGACTAAACACCCCCAGTTCCCTCAGCCGCTCCTCCTATGACCTGTGCTCCAGACCCTGCACCAGCTCCGTTGCCCTTCTCTGGACACGCTCGAGTCATTCAATGTCCTTTTTGCAGTGAGGGGCCCAAAACTGAACACAGGAATCGAGGTGCAGCCTCACCAGTGCCGAGTACAGGGGTCAGATCCCTTCCCTGTCCCTGCTGGCCACACGCTATTGCTGACAGAAGCCAGGATGCCATTGGCCTTCTTGGCCCCCTGGGCACACTGCTGGCTCCTGTTCAGCCGGCTGTCAATCAGCAAACCCAGGTCCCTCTCTGACTGGCAGCTCTGCGGCCACTCCTCCCCAAGCCTGTAGCGCTGCTGGGGGTTGTTGTGGCCTGATCCCCTGGTTGTCCATTATATGACTTTTAATGGCACTCAAGATGATCTGGTCTATGACCTTCCCTGGCACCAAGGGCAGACTGACAGGTCTACGGTTTCCTGGATCGTCCTTTCTGCCTTTCTTGTAGATGGGTGTCACATTTGCCACCCTCCAGTCCAATGGGCCCTCCCCAGTTAGCCATGATTTCAGGTAAGTCATGGAAAGCGACTTGCTGAGCACATCTGCCAACTCTTTCAGCACCCTTGGGTGTAACCCATCCAGTCTCACAGACTCGTGTGCATCCAAGTGGTGCAGCAGGTCTCTGACCACCTCCTCTTCAACTGTACTGACCTCAGTCTGCTTCCCCTCCCCATCTCCCAGCTCATGAGCTGGGTGTCCAGGGAACAGCCAGTTCCACTGCTAAACACTGAGGCAAAGTAGGCGTTGAGCACCTCAGCCTTTTCCTCATCCTTAGTTACCATGTTTCTCTCTCTGCATCCAGTAAAGGAGGGAGATTTTCCCAAATCCTTTTTTTGCTGTTAACAATTGATAGAAACATGTTTTGTTATCCTTAACAGCTGTAGCCAAGTTGAGCTCTAGTTGGCTTTGGGTCTCCTAGTGTTCTCCCTGTGTAACTTCACGACGACTTTATAGTCTTCATGAGAGACCTGCCCCCTCTTCCAAAGGCAATACATTCTCCTTTTGTTCTTGAGATCCAGCCAAAGGTCCCTGTTTAGCCAGGCCGGTCTCCTTCCCCGCCTGCTTGTTTTTCAGCACACGGGAACAGCCTGCTCCTGTGCCTTTAGGACTTCTCTCTTGAAGCATGTCCAGCCTTCCTGGACTCCCATTTCCTTCAAGGCAGCCTCCCAAGGGATTTTGCTAATCAGTCTTTTGAACAGGTCAAAGTTAGCCCTGCGGAAGTCTCAGGTGGCAGTTTTACTAACCCCTCTCTTTGTTTCTCCAAGGATCAAAATTTCAATCATCTCACGATCACTGCACCCTAGACGGCCTCCAACCTTTACCTCCCCCACAAGCTCTTCCCTGTTCACAAGCAGCAGGCCCAGGAGGGCACCTTCCCTGGTCGGCTCACTCACCAGCTGTGAGGAGGTTATCCTCCACATGTTCTGGGAACCTCCTGGATTGTTCCTTCTCCACTGGTTGTATTCCCAGCAGATATCTGGGAGGTTAAAGCCCCCCACAAGAACAAAGGTGGTCCAGGAAGGCTGGACACTGTTTAAGAAGGAAGGGTTAATGGCTCAGGGGCAGGAGGTCCCCAGGTGCTGTAAGAGAAGCCAGTGGCAGAGAAGACCACCCTGACTGAACAGGGAGCTTTGGCTTCAACTCAGCGAGAAAATGAGAGTTTACAGCATTTGGGGGAAGGGGCTAGCCACTCACATTGATTACAAAGAGGCTGTGAGGCTATGCAGGGTGGAAATCAAGAGGTCTAAAGCCCAGCTAGAACGTAATCTGGCTTCAGCAGCCAAAGATAAAAAGAAATGTTGCTATATTAACATCAAAAGAAAGACCAGGGAGATCTTCCATCCTCTGCTAGACACAGGGGGAAACGTGGGAACAAGTGATGAGGAAAAGTTTAAGGTCCTAAATGCCTTCTTTGCCTCAGCCTTTAATAACAAGTCTAGTTGTACTGAGGGAATCCAACCTCCTCAGCCAGAAGACAGAGACTGGCAGAATGACGCCCCTGCAGTCCAGAAGGAGACAGTCAGTGACCTGCTGCATCACACAGACACACACAAGTCTATGGGACCGGATGGGATACACCCGAGGGTGCTGAAGGAGCTGGCTGGGGTGCTCGCCAAGCTGCTTTCCATCATTTACCAGCAGTCCTGGCTGACCAGGGAGGTCCTGACAGATAGGAAATTGGCCAGTGTGATGCCCAGATATAAGAAGGGGGAAGGATGATCTGGGAAATTAAAGGCCTGTCAGATTGACCTCGGTGCCCGGGAAGCTGATGGAGCAGCTCATCCTGAGTACCATCACACAACATGTGTGGAACAACCAGATGCTCAGGCCCAGTCAGCATGGGTTTATGAAAGGCAGGTCCTGCCTGACAAACCTGATCTCCTTCTACGACAGGGTGACCTGCTTATTGGATGAGGGAAAGGCTGTGGATGTTGTTATCCTGACTTTAGCAAGGCCTTTGACACCGTTTCCCACAGCATTCTCCTGGTGAAACTGGCTGCTCGTTGATTGGATGGGCACATGCTTTACTGGCTGAAAAACTGTCTGGATGGCCAGGCCCGAAGAGTTGTGGTGAACGGAGTTAAATCCAGTTGGCGGCTGGTCACGAGTGGTGTCCCCCAGGGCTCAGTTTTGGGGCCACTCCTGTTTAACATCTTTATTGATGATCTAGACAAGGGGATCGAGTGCACCCTCAGTCAGTTTGCAGGTGACACCCAGTTGGGTGGGAGTGTTGATCTGCTCGAGGGCAGGGAGGCTCTGCAGAGAGACCTGGACAGGCTGGAGCCATGGGCTGAGGCCAACTGGAGGAGTTTCAATAAGGCCAATGAGTTTCTTTATAGAAGTGGTTTTGTTGCAGGGCTTAGGCTGACATAACGTCGGTGACGCCTCCAAGGTAGATGAACCATTGTCCTCATCATTGTTTGTTTCCACTTGCAGAGTCTTGTACCTATTATGCAAGGGCATTTGGGAAGGTGGGGTGCTCACAGATGAGACGTGCCTGCTGAGCCAGACAGGAACTTGCAGCCATTGGCCCCTATCCCTTAAGTCACTGTGTTCAGCCAGGCAGAGAGGATAGGGAGTCCTCCATGTCTTGTGCCCTGTCTGTGTATTGGGCCCGTCCCAAGGAAGGTAGGATGCAATTCCAGTGATCTCTCTGTCTCTTGGACTCCCTGATGTTCCTCAGCCCACTTACATCCTCCTGGAGCTCTGTCACTAAGTGAAGGAGTTCCTCTACCTGGGCGCACTTCCCACAGGTGTGCTCACTCCTGATGTCTGATACAGGCGTAAGGGCAGGGCCCACCTTGCAGCCTGACACCTTGGGTGGCACCTTCCTGTCAGAGCTCTGTTTGGGAAGCTGCATCTTTTGTGGCAATTGCAGAGCTTAGAGAGGCCATGACTTTCTGCCAGGTGGATACCACTGCCCCCTGGCAAAGACTACAGAGATCTGCCATGTAAAGTGCTGCTCCATGCCCTGTTTGCCCACCCTGGTCACGGTGCTCCTAGTTGCTGGTGCTCCCCCGGGGCCCCTTTTATATGTGTGCAGGGGCTTGGCCATCGCTGCTCCTGGCCATGCCCAGGTCTTGTCAGCTGCTGCTGCACAAGCTGAGGGCTTCCAGCACCTCTCTTGGTCCCCCTGAGATTCCCAAATTCAGGAAATGCCCCTGTGGTCCAAAAGAGCACTCTACAGTAGATCATATTGGCACCAGAGCTGCTCACTTCAGCAGCTGAGTAGCAGTCAGACAGAAAAAAATCTCAAACTTGTTCCAATATATTTAATACTTGATGATGTATCCGTAGCACAGATACCTAAGTTAGACACTTTTAATTCTATTCCCTGACTTCAAACCAACCTTTGCTTATATTTCCCAGTATATTAATGGGCGAAGTTTAGTGAAATGGTTATATTCCCCGCTACTAACCTCTCCCCAGCCATATTCAGGATCTGAGTGCCAGAGACTTTTACCTACAGCAGGTCTTCATTGAAGGACATCAACCAAGAAGATGCAGCACACAAATTTCCAAGAGCAGGGGCAGATGCTTGAGTGAGGAAACAAAGAGTAAGCAGAGAAGTTTTAAGAGACTCCAGAGGATTTGTTGAGATAAAATGCACCCTGATACAGTATTAAAGTTTTGACTTTGTGAACCTCAAGGCATCCCCACCTATAAGAACATGCTTTCTTGGCCATGTTGGTAGGAGGTAAAGCAGTGATATTTAGATATTCTCCAAGAACATGATCCTTGCCAGTGAGGAAATACCTAAAATGAATCCCTGTCACAGTCCCTCCTTTCAAAACCCTCATTCCTGGTGAAGCAGTGGAGGAAGAATAGGAAGAAGTCTGCAAACCTTGTCTTGAGTTGTTTTCATTCCTTTCCAGAAGTACATCATATCTACCTGTGGATGTGAACAGAATTTTTATTTCATCCTTAATAGAAAGAAACATCAGAAGGACATACAAGTCTTGCACAGAAATAGGTTGTTAGGCACCCATGGCTAGAAGTTTTTTGTCTGTCCATGTCATTTGATACAATCACATTAATAGTAGGCAGGATTCAATGTTATATTTATATGCAAGCTATTCTTCCCCCTTCTTATACCACGTATTGCTAAGTAATTCCTGATGGGTAATAAAACCTGAAAAAATACATTTTCAACAGGACCTTGCTTCAGTTTTCAGAAAATAAAATAGAAGAATCTTATTTCTGTGTGCACAAGTGTATTCAGATATACAAGAAAATTGAAAAGCAATTTAAAAGGCAATATTGGAAACAATCTGAGCAGGTTTCAGATGTTGCTATGGCTAAAAATAGCTCACAAAATGACTTGGGAGTCTGTCTTTCAGTTCTCAATACAGTCTATATGACCAAAGTCCATCAGTATACATTGAAATGGAAAGCAGAAATTAAATTCATTGTTTCTGTCATTTCAACCACAACACATGTAGAGATTTTTTTCAACAAGGCCATTTAAACAAAGCACCATAGTTTAAAAAATATTAAAAAAAAATAAATTTAGCATTAAAAAAGCATAGACATGATCTGCATTTACTATAACTGCATCAACTTTAATGAAGTTACAGAGCAAAAGTGTATTTTTTCACTTGTGTCCTAGTTCTTCTATTGCTATATTTATAGAGTAGATTTGATTTTCAGTAAGAGCAGAAGAGACATCTTACATATCTACTATATTTTTATAGAGGTACTTTTTTGCTCTTGTATGTATATTTTGCTCCGGTTTGAAGAGAGTATTCTTGTGTCAGAAAATGAACATAATACATGTTAATGCATATAACCATAGGGAACGATGTATTTAAGTGGAATCTACTGAATACACTTCATGGCAGATGATGAAATATAATCCAAAACATGTGACACTATCACGTGAATACTAACATAAAAATGGAAAACATTTGGACCTACTCTTTTCTATATTTTTAGTGGGACAGTATAGTAAATGCATCAATACAGAGTTGCAGATATTCTGAATACAAACTTCATCATTCTAATTTCAATCATATTTGTGCACTGTAAAAAAAATACACAAAACAGACAAAAAAAATCGCCCACACCTGCCCACAAGAAGCCAAGGGTCCATTAGCAACAGGAAAAAGTGACTATGCAAAGGTGTAAACTAAAATTGGATTAGAGCATTCAGTCCAACCAGAGCAGCTAAGAAGTCTAGAAATAATTTATTTATAATTATGTATCATTTTATTCTGAAGAATTCTTCATCTCTCTTTGCTGTTATTATTAAAATTCTTACTTTTGATGATGTTCATTCTGGCACTACTAACAGCTTGTTGAAAATGAGGACAGTTAAAATAGCTTATAAAATGCAAAACGTTATTCTCCTTTTATGTCTTTATTTCATTGAACTCAATAGGTGAGCTGCCTCAGCTAAACAGGATTCTTTATGCATTAATCAAAAAGTCTAGGCAGACTTCAAGATTTTTCTCTTCATTGGGATATAAATATTGAAATCCTAGGGTTTAGGATAAATTGGAATTTGAAGAATCACCTCCAAGCTGAAACTTGTGGGACTATGCCCCAGTTCTACTACTGCAACTTTCATCGTGTTTCGTCTTTTTATTCTGAGTTCTGGAAAGGAGCTGAACTGGTATCCAGCCAGGAAGCAGAGACTTTGCAGGAAGTCAGCACGTACTCCAAAGTTAACCTCTTGGAGTGAAACAATAGCCTTATTCTTCAGGGACTAGGTATTTGGTTATTCAGCAAGTTCTGTTTAAATTAACTTGTCTTTTTATGTATTATTCAGTAGACAAAATTCCCATGACAGAGCAATAAAAAAGGTCAGTATGGTACCCTGGGTCAAAATAAAGGTAATCTTTTTCTAGGTTATATAGCAAAAAGATTGAATAAGACTTGAAAGCATGGAAAGATGAATAAACACTATGACACAAAACAGATATATAAAGATGAAGTACAGTGAACCAATTATTGTTAAATAGTAATGACAGAAGTTACAATCATCATGTAAGGACAGACTTCTGGTATTCCGGTATACAGTCTTATGATTTAATGAATATTAAAAATCACAACATCTGTTAGACAATACTGAACATATCTTTTATGCCTTTTAAATTTGACGTTTGCACATGGGGCAGTGATTCTGGAGATTTTTAGACAGCTTCTCTTTCTTAATATTAGTGTATAGCTCTGTTATTGATAATTTTCAAGTTTTCAGCTTTGCCAGTTTTGAGATTTCAGAGGGGGAAAAAAATATTTCTGGTGTTAGCATTATGTGCATAGTAATTAATTGCTACCAATATTGGTAGATTAGTAGGTCTACATCTCAACTTCAAAACAGTCTTAATATTGTACAGCATTTTTCTATTCATACTTGTATTTGAGCAGAGTATGGGTCAGTTCTTTCCAAATTTGTTTATGTGACTCTTTATATCTCCTAAATATATCAGAAGCTGTATTTCTCAAAAAGTAGAAATTAGTCAAAGATTAAGAGATCAGGAGAGATTTAGATCAAGCGAAATGGATATGCTTATTTAGCTGAAAAGTATTTACATTGCATTTTATTTCAACCAATTATGCCTACTTACTTCAGAAGAGATTATTAGACATTTACCTTTATCTCTAGTTCCTTTTTAAAGAGAGAAATTAATTTCCATACATTACTAAAAGTTGTCTTAATTTTATTTCATTATTTATCAAAATAGAAGTTAGCTATTCCACAGAATGACCTTTTCTGTTAATAAAGTGATAGAATTTCTCATCATTCATTATAATCCAGCTAAAGAGCCTTTGATTATGTGTGAATTTTTTCTTGCCTCTAGTTAAGGAGAAATACTCCTGTACCTATAAAGTCTCTTTAGTAATATGAGTACTTCTTACACATTATGTATTGGCAGGCAGGAAAGGTTTCAACTGAACTTCAGTGTGGCTCTTTATCTCCAAAGAATACCGATCTACCTAAAGGATATTCTTATATGGCAATGCACATGCCAGATGAAGAAAGCACTTTATTCATGTTCTTCCACTTGCATCCTTAATCAACATACATAAGAAGACATGCTGGTTTCAATACTCGAGGACAATATTGGGGAAACTTAATGTAAACAAAATTTTATTTAAATTATTAATTTAAACAATATAAACACATGCTCAGGCAACTTGTATAGTTATCAAACAGAACCCAAAGAATCAGTCCTTGAAACTAAAATGGAAACATTATCTGAGCAAGGACAGCATCATCTAAATCCTTGCTGTCCAGATCAGCATCATCTTGTGTGGTATCTGGGTACACAGAGAAAATGAGCAAACAAAAATCTGGTGGTCCTAGTATTCAAGAGGAATAAATGTAATTGGTAACAGAATCAAAGGGAGAGACACCTTTGTTCTAAACAAAAACATAGCTTCCTTTCTCAACAAAACCGAGTCAAAATTTATAAGATTATGTGAGACTGGGACAGGGTCACAGGGACACAACAGAGTCTCTGATTTGTATGTCTGCTCGATTTACTTGAGCAGGATGAAATCCACCACTGGTAGATCAAACTGTGGACACTTCTAGTTCCCACCTAAATGCTGTTTGCAAGACTTAAGTGAGGCATAGACATTTATTAATTGTTTGAACAAACATGAAATTCATCATTTATGAGTAAACCAGCAAGAAATGTGGCAAAAGACATAAATAATTTTTCTAAGGTCTAGTTTCAGGTGCAGGATTGTTTGTACTGATGCAGAAACTATTGGGGGAGACAAGTTCAACTGACCTGACATTTCTGAAAAATAAATTATAACAAGTTTTGCCATTTTGATTCTGCTGTGCAAATACTGGTCTCCTTCCGTTGTTTCTGCAGACTTTTGAAAACTGATTTGAGTGGCTTACAAATACAAAATAACTGCAGTGTAGATATGGAATAGTGTGTTTTCTTGGAATTATTTTTTTGACTACCCAGAATAAGGCTGAATAGTTACAGCATTATCAATACTAATTATGTTAGCATAAGATTCCAATCTTATAACTTTTCATAAGCATCCACAGAGTTATTTGTCATTTCATAGAATCAAGTAGCAATGCATCCCCTGCACTAAGAAGTTATAAACTGATGCCCCAATATTTCAGAAGTAATAAGTGATTGACAGACAGCAGAGATAAGTCTAGTGTTGCATGCAAATGCATGATTTGTTTTGTTGTTAACAGCCTGGCACCTGTATGTGTAACTTACGTGCTCACAATGCCACTTCTATTCTGTTCTTATTTTGTAGCTCTTTGTGTGCAAAGGAAGGGGGAGACATGATATGGGTAGGATAAGAAATACAAATTTCTGTGTAATCTTCCATGTTTACGAAAATGCATGAAAAACAGGGCAAGAGCCCCATAGTACATGTATAGTAAAGAAGGGAAAAAAAACCTCACAAGAAAATCTTAAACTAGACTGAGGTTTTCTTCTCTTATCTTGATAACTCATCACAACCAAAGGTCAACAACACCCACAACTCTCTCCCAGATTCCAAAATGGGATTTGGAGACAGTCTTGCAGATGTCTAGTCATGCAGCAGAGGTTTGGGGTGAGCACCAAGTCCCAGTACTTGCCATGACTTTCAGCAAAGGCTACAATGCTCCACATTGTTATGGAAACAAAAGCTTCATGAAACTATTAGCTCAGTGGACTATACCTTTGTTAAGGGCCACTAAAGATACAGCAGAGTAGATATAAGAGTTTGTGTTTCTCCTCAGGGTCAAACACACGTTCACACACAGAGACTCTGAAGTTGTATTACCAAAGCTGAGCACATACCTTAGCAGGGATTTACCCTGCCCAGCAGCCAAACACTAACACAACCATTCACTCATGCTCTTCTCACACAGGATGGGGAAACAAGGGAAAGAAGGTGAAAAGATTTGTGGATCAAGATAACGACAGTTTGATAGTGAAAGCAAAAGTTGCACAAGCAAAGCAGTAAGAGGAATTTATTCACTATTCCCTATTAACCACTTTCTGGAAAGCAGGGCCTCAGTAGTTGTGACAGTTGCTTAGGAACACAAATGCCATAACCACAGACTTTTCCCCTTCCTTCTGCTTTCCCACAACATCATATGGTACAGAATATTCTTTTGCTCAGTCTGGGTCAGCTGCCCCCTCACAACCTCTTGCCCACACCCTCTCTGAGAGGAAAAAGGGAGGAGGTGGCAGAGAGGGAAAGGGAGAAAGCCTTGACTTTGTGCAAGCACTATTTATCAACAGCCAAAACATTGGTGCGTTAGCAACACTGTTTTAGCCATCAGTACAAAGCACAGCACCATATGTGCTACTATGAAGAAAGTTAACTCCATCCCAGCCAGACCTAGCACATACTCTATGAAACCAGAGGGTAATAGGTCCACATGTGTGTCCTAACATGGAAAATACTCGAGTGATCTGGTATAACCGTGCTGCCATACACATAACAGCAGAAAGAAGGAAATAACTAAGTGTAAAAAAATCCCAGGGGCCTCTTGCTTTGTTGGTTGGTTTTAAAAAGTTATTTAAAAGCGTGCCTGATTCTATGTGCAAATGGTGTGCTAATGCTCAGTGACTGCTAATGTAGAAAATTGTACATTCCTCTGTCCAAGAAACTTACTGGCAGCTCTTATTACTGCCCACATTTGTGATAGATCGTGTGGCTATTAAATATAATACCATAGATTATTTTTCCTCCAAAACCATGTCAGGTGTGAGATTCTGGTCTTAAAGTTGAGATGCAGAAAATGAAATGGTTTTCTCTTTTTTAAAGAAGTCCTCTCAGCCTAACAGCCAGTAATGTGTGCATGCATTCCTGAGAATTGCTATGGCCTAGCTGGGCCCCTACCATGACACAAACCTGCTGCTGCCATTTCCTACATCCACTGCACAGTCCTGCAAACAATTCTGCTTGTACGTTACTTCAAACTGAACAGTCTCAGTGAATTCAGCAAGCTCAGAGTTATATGGATCAGGGCTCTAGTGAACTATGAAGGAGAGATAATATAGGAAAGCAATGACACTGGCATAAAAGCAAGGAAGTAAAAGTGACTGTTAGGAAAAAAATAAATAGACAAGCTATTTAATTGTTATTTATTAGTATTGCTTAAAGGAATATTCTAACTAGCACTTAAGGCTGACAAGAAGCTGCCAGAAACAAGGACAAAAATTCCTGAAATACCAAATACACATTCATGTGCAACGAAGAGTTCAGTAGTTTCATTTATAATTAGCTCAACGGTGGACGTCATCTTCAAATTAAGCCCTTCACATTTTATACACTTATGTTTAGAAAGTGCACTGGATAACCTCTGATCTTCATCAAGGCTTTCTTAAAGCATCAAGATTTTCTTAAAGTTTAGCAATTGCTGAAAATTTAAGTTACCTTCTGAAAGTTTTAAAAGTAGAAACTACAAAGAAATATTTAAATTAAACTGTCCTCCTGATGCTCTGTATATTTTGATTATAAACTCAACCTATATTCATCCTCCTTTGGAATTCAAGCTTTTTATATATTAACATTCATGTCTTTTCATTCATGTCAGTGACAGGTGTCATTCTAAGCTTTAGTAGCTACATATTTGTATAACTAGAATTGGCATGTGTTGCAGGTTCCTAGAGTTTATTTAGTTTTAATATAAATAATTTTAAAAGTTGTGCTCAATTAACTGCTTATAGAATCATCACTCTATTCTGTAGAGAAAGAATTTTTACAAAAAGAAACATATATCTCCTATTAATGTAAAGACAAGTAAGCAATCATATTAAGATCACTGTTTTAGTCACCACAAATTTTTTATGTATCATAAAGAATGGCAGATCACTGTGGGGAGACAGTCTGATCTAACATCTACAGGAATTTCTAACGTTTAGCCCTGTTTGAACTAGAGCATATCTTTAAAAAAACCCACCTAATTATATGGCAAGAATTCCCAGTGATGAAGAGTCCAAATGCAGCAAATTGCATTTGCTTGGTAAATTGTTCCTGAAGGCAATTGTTCACTAACTGGCAGAAAGCTACAATTCCTTTCTAGTGCAAATTTATCTGATTTCTTCCAATTGGTAGGTCTTACTATGCATTGGCCTCCTAAATTAAAAAATGACCTGTAAGTTCTATGTTAAAATAATTTCCTTTGAAAATCTTCACAGGCTGTGACTGTGTTAGTACTTCAGTCATCCTTTTTCTAGTGCAAACAATACATTTTTAAATACTTTTTTTAAAAAAAAAAAAAACAACAACACACTCAATTCCTCCAGATAAACAAATGTCACTCTGAATGGTGGGAATGGAGATGAGTGAATGCTTCTGACTATGGCACAGAAAAGTAACAACTCATATTGATGGATGCAGATATTTTTGTTTGTTTCAGCCATGACTGATCCACGCTGGCAGTTCTGCTCAGCAGAATCTGATAAAAACATTAGAGCTTCACCTTGCTTTGGATGAGAGTCCCACACGTAGCTCTTAGTTATCACTGACTTAGATCTGGAGAGCTCGGCATATGGACAAAACCAACCATCTGATAGAGAAGTGTCAGTATATGTTATTGAAAGTAGAGGATCAAACTAGATAAAAATGCTAACCATTAATATGTTCCACAGGAACTCTATGGATTTAATTCAATGAATAGTAAAAAGGAATATGGAAAAAGATTAATTAAATCAAGTTTCCCAGTTTGAATGGTGATAACATCATAAAATACTGAAATGAATGATAAATACCACATATCATTTAAAAAGAGAAATAATTTCATTACTATCCTCACTCCATAGCTACATAAACATCATAAATAGAAACTATGTTTCTATATATTGTAAATTCCACCTTTTTAAAGTAAATTGTATAGAAACAAGAAAAAGACAATTAAGTCTTGATCTATAGTATAATACCTTCTCTCTTGAAAAAGTGAAACAAGATAAAAATGAGAGAGAAATAAAGAAGTTTGCTGGTTATAGGCCATCTTGACTACTGTGACCTGTGCTTTTTAATATTTTAATAAATTGCATGGAAAAAAATAGGGCAAACAGTGAGATGTCTGATAATAAACCATTTTTTGATAATTGGTTTAGGTTTCAGTGATCAGCATCCCAGCATTCTCACCTTTTGCAACTCCTGCTCAGCCTTTTACAGGGGGTTACAACTTACTTTTGCTCTGTCCCCTAAGAAGCCCGTGCCACCCCAGACATCTGTCTCAGAAAGCATAACCTGATGAGGCTTAAGGCGAATCTGTCATTTACCATGAAGTCTCAATATCTGAAAGCAGCAACAAAGCAGGAAGATTAAATTCATCATTGATAAATGCAAATAGGAAATTTATTCTGATTTATGACCTTACAGCAATGGGTTCTAAATTAGTTTTTACCAGTCTGGAGAGGGATTTTGAAGTCACTGTGAGCAGATTTCTGAAAACAGAAACAATACTTAATGTCACTCCACAGGAAAGAATTATGCAAAGGGGAGTAGAGTCAGACCAAAACTATATCTATGCTGCTGCTGAAATGTATGGTGTCGTACACCCATGCCTCTAATGGTGTTTGTATTCTGATCAATTTAGTTAAGTAAATGAGCCAGACAAGGCCTGATCAGATGACCAGAGGTACTAGAAGGGATGCTTACACTCAGAAGACAAATGACTGAGGGGGAGCATGTAATACAGATTTATGAAATCATGAATGTAAAAGGTGAATGACCATGGAGTGAAGATTTACTCTTTCAGCTAAGAAAGATCAATAAAACTGTGCAGCAAAAGATGTAAAGAAGAAAAGATTAAGTTTTGGTTCACGGGGTTTTTTAACACTGAAGTTGAGATGCTGTGAAAAGTAAAACTGCAGAATTAAGCCCTCCAGAAAAACAGAATAGATGCAGTTGTGTATTACAGATTTATTTGTGGCCATTTTCTATATCACTGGCTGCTGGAAGATGGAACGGACTATAGCTACTCTGTATATGCCGTGCTTTTAAAGATTACTGCATCCAGCTTTAGGAACCCTGAACTAGAAGAATTATTGATAAAGTAGAACAAATCCAAGAGGGCCACTAAGATGGTTGCCCTGAAGTAAGGAGAAACTGAGAAAGCTTGGAGAAGAGACAGCTATGAGGTGATTTACAGCAGCCCTCCAGCACTTACAAGGAGGGAATGGAGAAGACAGAGCCAGGATATTCACAGTGGTGAATGGCAGGAGATGAGAGGAACCAGACATAAACTGGAATAAAAGAGGTTCAGACTGGATATAAGGAGAAACTTTTTTCATTGCAAGAATAGCCAAGCAGTGCAGCAAGATGTTCAAAGAAGCTGTGCAGTCTCCATTGTTGGAGATTTTCAAGACCCTAACAGATAAAGCCCTCAGCAACCTGGTCTGATATAGCCAACACTGCTTTGAACAAGTCAGAGCAGAGGGCTTCCATGCTAAATTATCCTTTGAATTTATAATCTCATGATCTTCTTCAGTTTCCACAGTGATGAGACAATACCTCCTCTAGTTCATCTTGGTAGTGAAATAAGAGAATGACAATCCTGATGTGAAGATAGAGAATAAGTAAAAGTTTGATTTTTCTGAAATAATAGTAAAATGCCCGAGACATTGTGGCACTGGTGTTCTACTCATTTCACGAAGTAGCATCAACTGTTTATTTCAGTGGTAATTCATCGGACAATGCATTTTTCCAAACTGCAGCCTCAAATTAATGATGTTTGTAACTCTTCCTTATCTGAAGGAATCCACCCACTTAAGTCCCAGTTAGATTCTCCTGGGACACCACAGAAGGGATTTACATTGTGAACACAGATCTATGGACTTCTTGCACAGGCAAAATTTCATCCATACATAGTTTTTCACTGATATTACTTACACAGAAAAGGATTTCAGGACTGATAATGAAGCTAATAATGAAGAAAGAGTGAGTACTAGATAATTTAATCTCACAAATAGACTGCAGAAGCAAGTCCATATATATTATTCCTGTCACAAGAAAGCAGCAATCTTTTGGTTTTCTGTTTAGTTTAACATCAGCTTGAAGAAGAGTGCTAGCTGATAAACACTTTAGAGAATGAAAACTGAAGCCAGAAAACTAGACATGATAAGAATGGTACATAATCAGCTATTGTACTAAAAAGGGTTTAGATCACTTTTAACAAAACTGTAGTAGAATGATCTGCCTGGGTAAAACTATGTGACCTGCTGGGTTTTCTAATGAACTATGACTCTATTCAAAATATGTTTCAATTGCAATTTACCCATCTTCATCTCTGTACTCAAATGCTCCCTATAAGGTTGGTTAAGCTGTAACAGATGATGAAAGCAAATTAATTGAATTTCTAGATATCAGTTGCTCCATCAGTAAGCAGAAAATCACAAACATAAGAGATGAAATGAGCAATGTGATTTAAATGCTATCCATGTACTTGAAAAATCCTGGTGATTTTAGGAATGTTAGAAGTTTTAAGATTGTCTCTATCTTCAGACTAAGGTGGTAAATCCACGATATCTGTAAAAGCAGAATGAGCATCCTCAGACTGTTCAGTGTATAACACCACCACTAGCATTTTTATAGCACTTTTTAATTGAAAGTGCTCCAAGAATTTTAAACAGGAGACTATGTTTCATTAGCCTTATTTTACAGTTCATGGAAGAAACATGCTGAGAAAGTGGCAAAAAAATGATGGGAACAAGATCCCTACCGATGTCTTACAATTCCAAAGGCCTAACAACTACCCTTTATTATACTGCTCCTAGGCTGACTTTCAGCTGTCCTGAAGGTGTAGACTGTCCAGAAAGGAGAGATGTACAACTTTACGTGCTTCTCTCATGACTTTAGGAGGATGTCTATGCAGTAGGTTCAGTACAAGAGTGGGCATGTATATGGGAATCCATAACAAAATTGCTGCAGTGATGAGTTGATTCAGTATTAGCTTATGTTCTCACGTACTTCCATTCTGACTCTGCAGTTCAGCACTCCATAGACCACAGCCAGCATACTGCATCTAGCTGTGGGACCCCACTGCGAGAAGGAAATCAGGAAACAGGAGTGAGTTCAGCAGAGGATTTCAAGGATAGTCAGGGATGAGAGAACTTGCCCTGTGAGGAGAGGCCAAGGGAACTGGGTTTGTTCAGCTGTGATTTTATAATGGGAAGTATTCTGGTTTTATTCAGGACAATATTAACATATATGTAGGCTGTGTGGAATGTGAAGAGCTTGTTACTATCATAATACTGTTAATTAATAAAAATATGCATTCCTTTGCCTACTCTGCTCATAATGTGTAAACTACTATGTCAGCAATTTTAGCTCCTAATGACTGTGGAGCTATAAAAAGAAATTTAGTAGTACTTAAAAAACAGGTCCTAGAGCCTAAAGTAGACTGCCTGTTAGCCTGAAAGCAGTGCTTTCATTGTAAGGAAAAAAAAAAAAAAGCATTAAAATTTTCATATAACTGTATTGCTTATAGTAGAAATTACAAAAGAACAATAAAATACAGGAATTAAAGTACAGAATGAATAAATGAATATCTGTTCAGTGTTCAAGGCTGTAAATATTTCAGTGTTATTGAAACTAGAAATTCTAAACCAAACCAAACCACAGAAGTATCTACTCCTAAATGCTTCATTATTACAAATCTATGAATGAAAAATATAACATGCAACAAGTAATTGACAGGTAGCATTTAAAATTATATGCTCTAAAGCAAAGTGTTTAGAAAGGGATTTATGCAAATATTGTCTAGACCTTAACCTTGAAAATACTTAAGCACATGTATACCTGTACCTTTGAAAAATTACTCAAATTAAGTCAAGCTATTAAGCTTACAAGAATGGCTTAAAAACAACTCAGACAGGTAGCACTGATATTTAAAAGGAATTGAAGGATAAAGCAATGATGTCTTTAGACTAAACTGACTTAGATACCATACTCCACTAATTTCCACGAAAGTCTGCAGAAGCAGAATACTTGCATATGGGTGCAGTTTCATGCTTCATAAGAAAAGAAATCTACACAATTAGCAATTAATGAAAACTTCATAAATCACACACTTCTAATGGAAAGTATGCAACTTCTGAGAAGAAATGAAAACTTAAAATGGGCCCTCAGTGTGAAAGGGGACTGTGAAAGTCACATATGTTGGACTCACTAAATGTGTGCACTGTAGCTCTTCTACATGCAGCACTGCTGAAGAATTGGACTTCCGTGCATATGTATGGACAATACATATTGCATGTGTGCCATTTCAGTTTTCTATATCTACCCACACTTGGCACCCCCAGCCTGTGGCTCCCTCAGGATAGGTCTGCTTGTGTAGATGTCAGTCTTTACTCCTGAGTAACTTACTCAGTGACTTCATTTCATTACAGGCAATTGTTTTAGAGAAATAATTAATGCTGTGCTTTAGAAGCAAACCACAATCCTATTGGCACACAATGTTAATGTAAAAAAAAAAATAAATAAAAAAAAAAATCAAATGTGTATATGCAGTTTATTATAGTGTGGAATAGAGTATTGAATAAGAATTTTTCTTGGTATTGTTTGGATTATATAGGCTGTTAAAACTTATAATTAGTCTTGTACTTAAACAATAGGCAAACCATTAAGTAGATAAGGGGGACCAACACATCTACCATATAATTATTACTGCAGAGTGAATGTAAGAACCACACTCTCAGAAACTGTATTTGAATCAGTTGCAAATGAAAGCATCCTGTAACCCAAGACTGGATGAGTCATGTGACCTAGGGAGCCATTGCATGGTATGGCAATCGTTTGGGTAGTTATGGCACTGTTTGCCCAGATTATTCATACGGTCTGTTAGAAAAACCCTTTTATCATATGCTATAGTCTCATTTATCAAGAATCTGATAGGACCCTATTTGAACTTCCGGTTGGAAATAACAAGAAGAAACAACCTAGCCTCAGTCCTCTATAAAGTATCAGAAGAAATAATTAGAAGGAGAAACATAAAACTACTAGGAAGAATTTATAATAAACAAACAAGAATAATTAATTAAACAAAACCAAACTGCCTAATATTATGAAGACTAGAAGAGGCAGGTTGGGTTTCTTTTTTTGTCAGAAAGCTATTGGATGGAGGAAGAGATCTGATAAGTGTTTTAGTTAGATTCAGCAACTTCCAGCTCGTATCTTGGAAAAATTCTTAGAAAATTCAAATTTAATTATGTACACATTCAAACCAACGATCAAGAACTGTTCAGAAAATTTGGTAATATTTCAGCTAAACTGACATATTTTTTAATATGGAGGTGTTCCTGCTGAAATGATGATCTTATAAAAGTTCTGCTATGCAACCTGGCATCCACACAGACCTAAAGCATGTTTACACACTTACAGGAACAAGGCTGTACTCATTCTGTCATCTTGGTTGCTGTTTGGTTAAGTTTTTTGAGATTTTTTTTTTTTTTTTAAGAGTTGTGTTCACAGGTCTATTAGTCAGTCTTCCCTGTTTTTCCTGATATCTATGTTTACCAAATTATCTGTTGAGGCATACATGTGTGTCTTCTACTGTGGAGAACTAATAGGATCCTACCCTCAAGTGACAAGTATTCTAACATCAGGAATGGTAAAAAAAAAGAAGATACACAAAGATCAATTTTCATCACCATTGGGAATAGGCAGAAACTCACTATTTACCAGCTGAGCATATTCTTCCTGATATTTTGTGTTAGAAGCATAGCTGCAAGTTGCCCACATATGGTACATTGTCAAAAATTTTGTTTTAAAAATGTGTTTTCCTATGGTTTTGCATGTCAGTCTCTGACATATGACACGGGGAAGTGATATTTTTTTGGCAAGAAATACTTTGTAGAATGCTCTCACCTGGATTCTGTGGATTGTAAGTTACCTGTGAAAGCAGTTATCATATTTTGCACCTGAAACCAATATATAACTAAAATGATTTCAAACTCTGTCAGGTATTCAGAAGTATGTGTCTTTGATTTTATTGCCATTATAGAATAGTTACGGAATCATGAATTAGTTATAGCTTGAAACTTGTATTTCATATGAATAGAACTGCAACTTTTAAATGTGATACTGCTGAAGTATGACTGATTGTCCCAAAAGACTGTCAAAACATGATATGTCAGATTCAGCTTCCCTCACCAAACATATCACAATCTGTTTTGATAGGGAAGGGATTAGTTTAATTATTTGTTTTTAATCTGACTCCAGACCTGACATATGGCACCTCATTAAGTTCTCTTCACTTGTTCTGTTAAAAACAACAATCCACAAAGGAGGCATGCAATTTCTGGCACAAAAGATAAACTCAGAAAACTTTGTGCCATCCTACAAGGTCATCCAAACTGAACCGAACACCTGACTTCTGCTTTTGAAGGATAACTGTGACAGCACATGTAACAAACTGTTAGCAAAGAAACTTTTCATTTATACCTCAGAACTTTTCCCCTGCCAGAGTCCAGTAATCTATCAAAATAAAATAAAATAAAAAAAATAATAATCCACTACAAAAATGCAGGTTAATACTGAAAAATCTGAAATCAGAAAGAAAAGGACATGGGTAAGTTGTTTTCCAACTTAGACTACCTCATTATCATACAGTGAGGCTTTTGAATCCCAGAAATCCATTCTACAGCAAGCAGAAATACAAGGCAGATACAGCAGCTGTGACATTATTTGAAACTGAGAGAATATGACAGTACTTTGCCAGCCTCTCTGTTAACACAGCTAGGCACTCAGCGTTAGGGCTACGGCTTTCAGAGGGGATGAAAGTCACCAATAAAACCCAACATCCTCTGCAAGAATGGTACATAAAGCACAGAGTTACCATCAGGTACATCATGGAGCATTAGGGTAAAATAATGGGATCTTGAATTTGCGTAGCACTTTTCATCTGGGAAACAAAAAGTACTTTATAGGCCTGCAAAGGTTTTCTGCCTATGGGTCTCATGCTGAGTTTCCATTTATATTGTTCTTAGTAACCCCCACCCACCCCTTTCCCCACAGAAGCAAGCAAGCTTTCAGACTCTGAAGTACATAACAGTCCAGGGAAATATTATTTTATTTCTAAACCTTTCTGCCTAGTACAACGTCTCCCCAGACTGAGATAGAACTAGTAGCAGCCATGTTTCTATCACCTCCAACCCAAAACCATACCCAGAGAGTATCTCAAGAAAAGTGTCCTGGTTAAACCACTTCCTGGCAGCAGGATCCCAGTTTGAGGCATTCTTCAGTTTAAGAAAGGATCTTCCATCTCCCACCCCTCTTATTACTTTGATACCGGCTAAGCACCACTCTCCAGCTTCCTCTGGGAGATGGCAACAGAGAAACAGGTGATTTCCATGTCAAGGTAGAGCTTGAGATCTGTTTTGCGGTGGGTCAGACATCATGTTTACAGTGATATTTAAGTCCTTATGTATGTGCTGGAAAACCAGTTTACAGCAGCAGAAAACCCTATCCCGCTACAATTTCCCGACTCTATTTGACGGAGTATTTTTAATGAAACGTTTTTACTGTTATTTGAGAACAAAATATATTTAGCTTTCCTTAGGAAGCATGTTGCATATTATCAGACAAAAAGTTCCTTTATACTAAATGAAGGAGCATGATAGAAATAATTGTCAACTTGAAAGAAAGAATCAAAGGGTTTGAGTAGCTATTCGGACATCTAGAAATCTGTCACTCATATCTTTAATATATGAAAGGTTCTGAGTCCTCTGTTTGTGATGTTAAATCTTTGAAGATAATGACAAATCTGGGAGGAATGTGTTACAGTTTAACACATAGTCTTCAACCCAGAGAACTAACATGTTTTGCCAAGTTTCCTCCTTGCTTCTTCTGTAGCCCAGCTTACACAATTCCTTGTCTCATTAGAAAAAAAAAAAAAAAAAAAAAAAAAAAAAAAAAAAAAAAATTGTTTTCCCTGAGGCTGTTTTGCTTCCATTTTTTGAAATACCTTCCTTAGTGTTGACAGATACTCAGCATAACTTCTGCTTGTGCTGAGAACATTGTCATTCCTTCCTAAAGCATGAGGATACTTTTCAACAAATTTTGTGGCCCTCTGAAAATTTTCTAGCACTGACAATATCCCATCTGGCAATCTACTGTGCTGGCTTCAGTGGCAAATTTCTTAAATTGCTACTTCAGACTCTGTGGTTACTACTCCTTTAGCTTACTACAGAGTTTACAGCCATCTCACACAACACTGCAAAAACTGCTATGGAGAAAAGGGATAACCAGTCTAGAAAACTGAGCCGTAGTAAATTTGCAGTCTTCTCAGGGGCAGACAGCCGTGTCTCAGGAGACCACAGACACTGGGAAAGTGTGTTCAGAAAACTGCAGTGATAATCCAGTGTTCTCTCCTTTTAATTCATCTATTTTAGTTGCAATTTCTTCTGTCGTTTATGTCTTAGAGGGCTTGCCGTCTGGATGGGCTACGCTGTCCAGTCCAAGTAACTAGACTTGCTCTTGCAATCATTAGTGTATTTGTACTCCTGGTAGTTACATCACTGATTACAGCCACTAAATTACATGATTTGTGTCCTTTTGACCATATATTATTACTTGCAAGGTCCTAATTTCCTCTAGAAAGAATGTAATATTTACATAATCCTCCTTTACGTTCTTTCCTCTAAAATTAAGAAATTCTTTTTTCCCCCCTATTTTCCTACCATTTTTGGTTCATATTCCTGCATTTCATAGAATTATAGAATGGTTTGGGTGTGAAAGGGATCTTCAAAGATCAGCTAGTCCAACCCCCCGCCATGGGCAGGGACATCTTCCACTACAGCAGGTTGCTCAGAGATGATGTGCTCGCTCCAAAGTCCGTCTGTGTAGGAGTTTTAGTTTGATTGATCGGTTGGTTTGGAGTTTGGGCTGTTTGATTTTTTGTTTGTTTGCTTAACTATTGTTTTTTTATTTTGTTCTGTTTTGCCCGTGATGGTTGTTCCTGGTGACTGTCCTGGTTTCGGCCAGGACAGAGTTAACTTTCCTGGCCGGCGGGGCGGGGTTTCTGTGCTGCGGGGGGAGGGCCACTCCGGGGCCCTCTGCTCTATTTTACTCGTTCGGACTTACCGTTGTTACTGTTGGGGTTTTTTACTATTACTACAGATTTTTAAATTTAACCTAGAATTTGGGGTTTTTTTGTCCCCCCCCCTGTTTCACCGGGGAGGGGGGGGAGAGTGAAGGAGTAGCCACGTGGCTGCTCTCTGAGTTCAGACCCCAACACTGGCAACGACCTCAGACTAAGCCCCAAACTATTTAGGGAAGAATGACTGTTCCTATCTGAAAGTTCGTTCCTGCAATATGTTTTAATTTTTGGAAAGTAAAACTATATAGGACAGAAATTTAGGTAACACTAAAATCTTTGATCTGTTACACCCAAGTTTCCATAGGCACAAAAGACTTGTGGCTACTGGTCCTTATTATAGTTTTTTTTAAAAGTTGAGAATAAATCTCATGTAATAAAATAGTAATAAAAATATTACTTGAGTTTTAAATCTCATTTAATACAATAGTAATACAAATATTACTTGAGTTTTAAAACTGCAATAACGTTTTAAAGTCCTGATCTTGTAAATTAGCAAGCAGTGAAACATTCAAACCATAATCTTGTGATGGACACTTCAGTAGTCAAAGTGAAAATATGTGGTGCGATAATCTAAAAAAACATAAAAACTTTAGACGAATTTAACTGAAGACACTTCTGCAGGAAGGTGAATTTATCAAATGTTGTACATCAAATTTTATGACTCGTTAATACCACCACCACCACAAGTATTTCAGCAGTTTCTTTTAGGCTCTGAATATGCCAATTGCAAATGCACAGCATGCTCTCAGGACATCCTTGTTTCCAATGTCCAGAACAAAGGAAATACCAGAAACACATAAATAAACCAGAAGAGGACTTCTGAATAATGGCAAATAGAGACTATTTTAACAAAAAAAGAAAAAAAAACACATAAATTGAAAAGTGTTTTCCAAATACTAGCTGGAAGATAATTGAAATAATCCTGAAAAATAATATATTTTCTCCAGTAAATGTTGGTTGGTTTTTTTTTTCATCCTGAAGTGCAACTTCCTGTTTGAAATGCTACCAACATTAGATTAAAAAATATATTCTTCCTGTCTAACTTACTGCTTCACGTTATTGAAATGATGGTCAAAACTGCCATCAAATTTACATTTTTCATTTTTCATCTACAATAAATATGTGTTTCAGGAAAAGACTGTGAAAGACTCTATTCTTCAGCAAAGCAAAATGTTTTAGTCATGACCTGGAAAACAATTTTAGTTAAGGAACGGGTAACATATATGAAAAGTTTCACACTGCTGAAAATAAAATTTCAATCAAGATTGTCCCATCTTCTTTAACATTTGAAAACTCTTTGAAAAGCAAAGTTAACTGCAATAGTTTTAGCTGAAGGATAAAATTTTGATGACAACTGGAAAAAAAAAAAAAGAATCAGAATGGAAAATGATTTGCCATGTAAAAAAAATGAATTGCATGACAGGTTTTGAAATCTTTTAGTAACTCCCAGATAAACCACAGCAAACCTAAATTAGTCTAAAAAATTTGTAATTAATGTACCATTGTATGATGTTACTTATGTAAATAGGGTGCAGTTTTGTACTTTCCTGCATTTACAAAGATACATCCTATTCATATTTGAACAGCCAACACACAAGACTGACACACAAGAACCATTAGAAATCAAAACTGCTCTCTGTCATACCCTGTGTGCAATTACAGTTTATTTATCTAGTAATGGCAATGCCTATGAAGAAACTGAAGAATTTATTACAAAGAGCAACACCCTGATTATTTCAAAATATGACGTATTTTCATAGTATCTGAAGTTACAGTTCAGAGATAAGTAGTTGTGGTCTAGTCTTCCATGGTGATCAGATGTGTAAGAAGGACTTCTTGACTTCTGTAATAAAATCAGATGTTTTTTTTTTTTTTTTTTTTTTTTTTTTTTTTCTCTGAGACAGACAAAAAAAGTTATTACTTTTATAAAGGAAATTAGAAAATCACAGGATTTAATGAAAACCATCAAGCTGGTCAAAAAATTTCATTCAATATTTTGGAGGTTTTGTAGTCTTACATATTTTGAAAACCGTAATTGATGTGTTCTTTTTTTATGTTACCGCTTCTGCTTTCATATACTCAATATGTAGAGTACCAGAATCAGGATTATGCTTATGAAAGTTATTCAAATTCCTTTCAAATGACTACAAGAGGAGTTTCTCCTGCTGCCATGATTTTAGCACAAACCAGAATGGCATTACCTAAGCTGACATGTTGACTGAAGATGTTTCTACACATGAGGCTTTTCCACCGTAGCAAGTTCAACATGGTGTGAAAGTAAGATAGATTAATATGTTTTTTTTGCCACCAAGGTGACAAGCAAAGCTCTGTGTAGCCTTTCCTTCATCTGGGGAAGCGCAGTGCAGGAAGCTGACCTCCTGCACTGATCCACATTCTGTTGAGCAGATACAGACTGACCAGTGACCTGTCATCATAAACTCAATCTTTACATTCTTTTTTCTGATTTTCATTTTGATTAGAATAAATGGTTACGGTGCAAAGGTGTAATATGCTGCCCCCACACCTATCAGTGGGTACAGAGTTCTTCCTCTGCTTGAAATTTCTAGTCCTTAATAAAGGAGGCAGCTGGGGCAAGGTGCTTTATAGCCTGAATTATAGCCTGAATTATAGTCAAACTGCACCAAATACCAGTGACGCCCTAAGAGAGGGTGGCCTTTCAGGGGATTTACAGGGTGGTGAAGTACTCACAAGCAACAGTTGCATTTTGGGTGAAAATATAGAACCACTGAGTGATGAGTTGGTGCCTAACACTCACCTGTGGCTTTGGTTTTCCCCACTAGGAAACCACTTCAGCTCTCAAAATGAACAGTTACCGACTTGGCTGAAGTAAAAGCAGATTAGATGGAATTTAGTCTTAGACAAATCACCCAAATAAGCAAGCTGGGCCATGGGATTTGCTGAAATACTAACTGTAACCATTGTTGCATGATTTTGTGTTAGTGTTTTGAAGCAATACACTGAATCAAAATCCTGGCCTCATGCAAGAAGTCATTAGAAGAGTAGATGAAATGGTACTTCCACTGAAGTCAGCATGTATAGTTTGATCCCAAGTGTGAAGACCTTTGAAAAAAAATAGTTGGAAAAACTTATTCTTTGAAGTCTATTTTCATTACAACTGTCTTAAGACATGCAAACAGATATAAATGTTATTAAAAATGCAGTGCAAAGCTACCTGGCTTTGCTGACATATTTCATGCTGAGATTTCTGCTTAAGGCTTGAAATGCATTGAAATATTTCTTATGAAGCATTAGCCAAGAATATTAAGAATAAGGAAGCTTCCTCCCAATGAAAATCACAAGAACCACAAGCCTACATGACTTATCTGGTCCCATCAGAACTTTTAAATGTAAACCTTAAGAAAATAAAAAATATTGTGTATCTGTAGTATTCAAAATTGTTATGATGGCAGATGAACATAATGAAGAGTATGGTATAGTATTGCGATCATATTGCAGAATGGCTCTATCCTGATTCTTCTCCATGTGGGTGATATTATAGTTTTGCAGAGACCACCTTAGAGTTAGCAGGACATGTCACAGAATCACAGACGGGTAGAGGTTGAAAGGTATCTGTTGAGATCTAGGCCAAAACCCACTGATGAAAGCAGCATCACAGCAGGATACTCAGGATCATGTGCAGTCAGGTACTGAATATCTCCAAGGATGGAGACTCCACAGCCTCTCTGAGCAACCTGTGCTAGTGTTTGACCACCTTCACTGTAAAAAAGTGCTTTCTTATAGTTAAGTGGAATTTCCTGTATTCTAGTTTGTGCCCACCGCATCTTGTCCTTTCACTGAGCATCACTGAGAGGAGTCTGGTTTGTGAATATTTCTGATTTGTTAGGTGTATATATCCCCACCTCCTCCACACTGAAACGTTCCGGTTCTCGCGGGTCCTCTTTGTACCACAGATGCTCTGGTCCCTTAATCATCTCTGTGGCTGTTTCCTGGACTCTCTCCAGTATGTCCATGTCTCTCTTGCAATAGAGGACCCGGAAATGGAAACAGTCCTCCAAGTGTGTCCCACCAGAGGGGAAGGATCACCTCTCAACCTGCTGACAAAGCTTTTCTTCATCCCAGGAGGCTGATAGGCTTCCTTGCTGCAAGTGCACATTGCTGGCTCATGGTCAAACCTGATGTCCAGAGGGACACCAAGAGCCTTTTCAGCCAAGCTGCTCTCCATCTTGTTGCCCGCCTGTTGGTATCAATACATAGAGTTATTCCTATCCAGGTGCAAGACTTCGTATTGCTTTTGGTTGCACTTTATGTTGGCCCATTTCTTCTGCCTGTTGAGGTCACTCTAAATGACAGCACAACAAATATATTTTAACATATACTCGAATATGTTTTTGATAGGGTAGCAAAAAATACTCATGATCCGTGACAGAATTCTGCTTATTATGAAAAGAATTTTCAATCTAAGTAGACAAACATACTGAAGGTAAACAAAGAGGGCTATTCTCAATTTAGAGAGAAGAGCAACTAAAGCACAGAAGTTAAATAATCATCCTATGGTTAAAAAAAAGCTCTGTGGTAAAGAATCTATATACTGTTCCCTAGTCCACTGAAATAAGCAGATCTCAATTACACAGAAATTAGAAAAAAATAGACACAAAACATTATTGTTTTTTATGTAAAAACAGCAAATGAATTAACACAGCGATCCTGAATGTACTTCCTACAATTGTTTCAATATTTGAAAATCCAAACAGAGCTCAAAAACTAAACCTTAAATCTCTTTCATTCAGCAAGCTGTAGTTTCCATGAACAGTTACACAAATAGCATTCAAGATACAAAATAAAACTTAGGCTCACAAAATCTTCACTTTCATCTTTGATGCTAAGTTAATACATCAACCTATAGTTGAATTTATTATTGTTTAAAAACTATTCAGGGCAAAATCTGTTATGTATTTTCAGGCATTTTAACTACCCTTGCAAAATCTCTGATACTGGATGTATCAAAACCAGAATACATATTACTTCTCACTCTGTACTATAACACTTACATAATACTGGAAAATAGTCTAATCTGAATTCCGTATGCAAAGCATGTATATTCAATATTATTTAAATAACAGCAAGACTTTCCATATATTAGCTATTACTTACATGAATTTACAGAAAAAAAGACTCTGAAAGGATTATTTATTCACTGTTTCTAATCCTTCAACTGTTACATGAGAATGAGTTTCTTCAGAATTTAAAAGCTGAATCTCTTATATCACGATCGTATTTCTTTTTAATCTTGTATCCAAACTGTTCAGAAGCACATTTCTTATCAGCTGAAGACATGCATTAACAGCACAGGATTTTATAGTATAAAATTCATACACATACTTCACCAGTATACTGAAATCATATGCCCAAGATTATTTTGCACCCGAAGTAGTATTCTACAGAATTTGTTACATCCATGTCCATTTTTTTGAGCACCCACATATAACAATATGAATGTACTTTTTTTTTTTTTTTTTTTTTTTTTTTTTTTTTTCTATACATAGCAAGGAATTTCTTCTTGTACAAATTAGAAAAAAAAACCAAAAAACAACAACCCTCTCAGAAGAATACGGTATGGTGTTTAAATATATATTTGCAAATTTAAAGAAATGCTACATTGTGCTACGGTGCACTGCAAAAAGGGTTTGCAAAAACAGTAACGGGGTCGTTTGCCATAAGCTTTTACACCGAAAGGCTGTAGCTGACGTGCTTATCAGAAACAAGATTTGCTCTGCTCCAGGCAATTAAAACCTGAAGACACTTCAGTCTCTTTGTGATTTAGGTATTATATGGTGGGACATTTCCGTTCCTTGATAAAAAGACAAAAACATGACAGAAGCTCAATAGGTACAAACTTTACAGCTGCGGGATTTCAGCTGGGCACCATCCCCTGCTTTTGAGCAAGGGCACCGTCTCCAGTCACCGATCCCTGTACCTCTAGAAGAAGAGACCAAGATGCACATAGCAAATCAAAGGAGTGTTTTGTTCACAACCAGGGAATCAGTCTGCAGGCCATTATGAAATATTTGAATTGTTTTAGGTGACATTCAGTATAACTGTTACACTACCGTTTACAAGCTGAGGAGTCAGACAAGCTACAACACATACCTGAAAAAATGAGGTGGCTGTGCTTAAGTAGTAGAAGCAACAAAATTAAGAGACTAAAGAAAAGAAAATTAAAACAAGAGCAGAGCGAAATTAGGAGTATTTTTGCACATACCCTCATCTGAGGTCAAGCAACTGTACTGAGACATTTGTTGTTACAAAGGTACACCCTGCTACTAGGCCTTCACCCCTAAGAAGGGTAAGACACAGCAGAGTAAAAGAGGCAGATGATTCACATCACTATCTGCTCTCGTCAATCAGCATAATTAATCTAGCTCTGCAATTGGCCCTAATGAAGATAAGGTACCTAAAATTGTTTTGCTGAAGCAAACGGGCCCAGGAAATGGAACCAATTTTAATCTGAATCAGAGCCCACTAAAGTCAAAATATATTTGATTATCTCAGCAGAAGCCACCAGAACCTCTGGAAGGTGTCAGTATCCATAGAAAAAGTAAGATACTCAGAATCTTGAAGAGCCTGGATATATAAAAATGTTTTGCAGTACATAGTGAAGCTTATATTAACCAGGACAAAAAAAAAAATCTTATTCTGTGCTGAAATATGTCTCTGTCTTATTACAATCTTTATCTCCCCAAATAAAGTTTTCCAGTAGGCAGAATCCTAGTTTCTAATCTGAGTCAATGACTCAGCCTGTGACCTTGGGCTAATCACTTGACCTTCCTCTGAATCAGTCAAGCAAGCAGGAAAATTGGGTGAAAACATCATGTCACTGAAAATCAGATTCTGTACCTATAATGAGTTTTCCTTTATATATATAAAAAAAAATTATATTCTGCAGAGAAGAAAATAAATTATTATTTATCCTGAGCTCCGGGTTAGAAGGCCAAACCAATAATTTCCAGTGTTCACTCTGTAATGATTCGATGCTTGCCCCATAAATATGATGGCACTGTGTAAGATGGTCCATATAAATAAATTATCCACAGTTACTTTGTAAGCAAAGTTTATTCATATACATGAAAGTTTTTAAAGAGTTCTGTCAGTTCAACCTTTCAGCATTTAAAGAAACAGTGTTCTCAATGTCTGAAACAACCTTGCAGAAGGAAGGAGAAAAGTTGAAGCTCATTAAAATTTATGTAATTCACAGCAAGATTCCAAATATATTCCTATTTCAAACCAGTGAGGTTCAAGTGAGAAGAAAGTTTTCCAAAAATCACTGAAAACAGAAAAAAAAATAGCTCCCCCAAAAATTGTTCTACTATGATTATTAAGGGTTTGGAAAATTGTATGTAGTGTATACAGTATTACCTACCCTTCAGTTTTTATCAATTACTGAACTTTGTGCATGAAAAAAAAAAAAAAAATCTGTTCCAAATGTGCCCTGAAGGTTTACTATTTTAATTTGTGAATGAAGAACCTAATGTAACCTGATTTTGTTATGCATATGTTGTCTGAGATGACAGTAGTTAAGCAGAGGGGTATAAACATAGTCATAGAAAGCAAATAATATTTCAAATATCCCTAGCAGACTGAACACTATTCTAGCCTACAGTAGCTCTTGATCTTTTATTTTGTTTCCTTCATCTGTCATGTTCTTTTCTTTCATTTTGTAGCAATAAAAGTGGAAACACTGAAACTATTGGCAAATAAACAAAACAGTATTGTTTTGAAAATTCAGATAGAAAATGTGTAATACCCCCAGAACAAAACAACTTATTTTAATATTGTGGGCCTGAAATGAAACACTTCAATTTCTGACACTTTAATTTCTGACAGTATGGAAGTTAAATGCATTTCCAGTTCTTTTATGCTAGTATGGGTGCAGACACTTGGCTACATTTCTTTTGAACAGTTGCAGTTGTCACTAAGTTCTACAATAAAAGTTTAGGAGGTTTGTCTGCAGGGGAAAAAAAAAAATGCTGAAGAAATGGGCAACATCTTCAACTTGCCTTGGATATACAGAATAGTTGAAAGCAAAACATGTAAAAGATTTAGAAGACAAACCACTATCAACAACATCCCCAAGAGAAATACTTGAGAATTGAACTTATACCACAGACAGAAATTCTGACTCAGAAGCTGTAGGTAGGTGGCCTAAATTCTACCCAAGTCAGTCTAGGTCAAATGCTGATAAAATCTCTGGCCGAAGTATCTGAAAATTTGCATGGAATTGATGAAAGACAGTAAAGGAACTCAGGTGTAATTTAAGGTGATCTTAGAAGGGATGTAAACATGGCCATTCATCCATTACATTCACTCCGATATAAGTTGACAAGAGAAATGGTTTAGTGAAGCTTTTTGATCAGACTTCCTTTTTCTCCTGGCTAACTGATACTGGAGTTCTTTATACCTTCAGAAGTTCAT
This sequence comes from Athene cunicularia, assembly GCF_003259725.1. Taxonomy (NCBI): domain Eukaryota; kingdom Metazoa; phylum Chordata; class Aves; order Strigiformes; family Strigidae; genus Athene; species Athene cunicularia. Next base: position 19,010,682 of record NW_020799097.1, read on the forward strand.
TTATGTTCTTGTTCAAGTGCAAGATTTTACTTTCCTTGAAGTTCAATCACTATAGTATGAAAAAAAAAACCAAACATATCCATGGGAAAAATAATGATGCTCAGGGTCTTCTCACATGAGCTCAGGGTCTTCTCACATCAGCTTCATGGGATAGGACTAGAAGTGTGAACATTCAACAGTCTCTCAAATAGTTTGGTTTACAGTTTTAATATTAATCTTATTCCAGAAGTAATTTGTTGAAATAATGTATAATTTGAGGTATTGGCCATTCTTACTGAGGTTTATTAACAGTACTTACAAAGCCTTTACCTCCCTCAACAATAATCTCTTTCAGCAATAAATCTGTATGTTGGTCTCCTAACGAGTCAATATCTAGTTAATAAACACAGATAAAGTAGTTTGAATTATATACAATTCTACCAACTTCATTTGCCAGCTAAACAGATGATTCTGCCCTGATTATATGAAGTAAAAAAAAAACTATATTCCTTTAAATTATTTATTTTTTAAGAATTTGGAAAAGTATTCCATCTACTTCTGTATTAAAATAAACATAATTCAATTTCTACTTTACTTAAATGAATATCCTTCCTTATATGGGATTTAATATTTTAGAGATGACTTTCATTATTTACAACTTGTCTTGTCCTCTATGCAATATAAGATGGAGCTGCATTTAATACAGAGAAGCAAAAATTCTTTAATATCCTCACAGTATTTTAGCAACTTAACACTGAGTCTTATCAAAGTTGATTTTGTACATGTAAAACCACTGAATATTACTTTCCTCCTTCCTTATACATTAAAAACCAGTGATTACATCTCAATTCACTTTTCTATAATTTTATTTCATCTCTCAGATATATTCACAGAAGCCTAATAAATAGAAAAATGTAAGTCTGACCCCATGTGACCAAAACCAATCCAGTCACTTTGATGCCTCCAGGTATCTAAAAGACATCGTATGTGTGACCTTTAAGAACTAAAACGTTCCGTGGGCTTTCTTACCAGGGGTTACTCTCCTAACATGCACACACTTCTGTGTCTGTATGTTCTGAGGAGTTATATATCCAGCTAGTCCATCTTCTCTGTTAAGACAAAAAAAAAATAGTATTATGGCTTATCTGCTCAAAAGAGAAATCTAAGAAATGTCTCCTTCAAATTACAAAGGGGGGCAGGGGAAGGGGGTAGTGTCTGGTGTCACTGATGAGAACTACACAGTCCTAGCTTGCTCAACAGGTATTTTCTTGTCCTCTATTCTGGCCTTGATCGGACCTTAGGAAACATACTGTTTGCATGTATCTCAGTTTCTCGTACTGCTGTGCATATGTTCATTGACTAGACTGGGCCCCAAGGCACCAGTGTCCCTAGAATACCCATCATTATCTCATTTCTGACCCTTTCTTCCAGGTGCTGTTTGTAGAGAAAGAAGTAGCTCCTACTTCTACTGCACATGACTCATGTGGCTTGGTATTTCTTACAAACTAACAAGGTTCGATTTTTTTTTTTTTAATGTAAAAATATATTCACAACTAATTATGAAAGATTACAGATTAAGCCTTCCATGCTCAGGGAACATGAAAGCAATCATGATTACAGAAAATACATAATTTGATATAATTATTTTGAGGAATACCTTAACTCTGTAAATCAGTCCCTAAATTCTCCACAAGTATTGGATATTCCATATCAATAGTTGGTACTTGCAAGCCATGTTTTGTCCTATGCTTCAGCAAGGTACATATCCTCAGGTAGGTTGTCATCTCATTAAATTTAAATGAGAGTTTGCATGTGTTTAAATTGACTGTACAGAATCAGACAACTGTTTAGATATGACTCTTCAGATAGTCAAACAGTTTGAAAAACTTTTGATAAAAATAAACTGAAATGACAGAGTGAAATCAATATAGTTAATCTAGCTAATACAGCAGAAATAATAGTTTATTTTTCAAGTGAACATAAGTTAGTTTTTCATTGTTCAGTACTTAGGTCATGGAGCAGCTTTTATTGATGTTACCTTTGTTTATTATTGTGACTTATCTTTCACCACAGAAGACTGTTGCTATCAAATCACTTGGAGAGGATCATCTGACTAAGGATACCAGTTGAAGAGGAACAGAAACAAAGCTTGAATTATGTTGATGACAGAGAAAATAGCTTGAGAGTCAGAAGCCATGCTTATAATCATTTACAGTGGGAAGTAGACATCTTCAAATAATCAGGTCAGTCAATACACCATGATTGTTCCTCAATTTCTCATTTGCGACAAAGTCTGGGAGACCATCCCTGTGAAATTTTTTCAGCACTCCCAAGTATTGTTGTTTCCACCAGGAAGCAGTGATCTAGTGTTCATCTCTTTTATCATTGTTCAACTGAACTAGATTAAAGCTGCCCATCCAGGCTTGTGGTCTTTGGCACCTACCACACTCAGCCAGTGCCCTGTGAACAAACCCCAGGTCCTGACCCAGTGCTCTTGTAGAAAAAAGTTCCAAAAATCCTATAACCCTTACCTTCAGGATCTCAGTTGATCCCCATATTTAGGGAATCGAAGTGATTGAAGTACTGATTGAAGTACAGTGAGAAAGACAACACAAAATCACTTTGTTCCTTTAAAAATAAGAAATTTTCTGTATTAAGAAGTTATTGCTGCGTATTTCTGTGAGCTTGGTCTAATACTGCATTATGGTCTCCCAGGGAAATTAAGGAACATCAGATACCTCATGACCTTCCCCTCAAGATGCACACTGTGCTCTGCTGCTTCAACTGTGCTAGCCCAAACCTATTGTTCCTCTGGATATCTTTCAAGCTAAAACACACCACTCTGCTTATTTTCCCCCAAGGAAAAAACAAGAGGGCAAACACAAGACAGATGTTAGTCCTTCTGTTTAATTCAGTACACAGATACATTGTGTGGTATAAGAACCTACACAAGCATTACAGACTACACAGTTACTAATTAGTCTAATTTTATGCTACCTTAAAAAAGCAGGTTTAAGAAGTACTCCCCAGAATAATGACATACCTCTTATCCATGCCTTTCACTTAGTGACCCAGGAAGTCCCAGAAATAAAAGGAAGTGATATAACAGAAGTTTCATACTCTCCATACTGATTTAAAAGCTGCTGAGAAGTTGATGCATTTTCAGATTATGTCATTATGTCACTTGTCTTTGGCACTGATTCTCCAGTAAGCTTCTATTTTCACCATATAAATGGGTCTGATACTGTATTAGCAATGGGGACTAAACAGAAGCAGCTGTTTAGTACTATCCATGCGTTTAAAAGCACGGCCTATTTCAGCTGATGTCAAAGGAGCTTTCCCACTATCAAAACTGAAACAGAATCTGACTTCTAGCGAGTAGAAATAAATCTACAGCAATGACATTATTTATACATTTCACTCTGAATTTACACTGTTGTCTCTGAAAGCAGATTTTTGCTTTTTGTGTTTTAGTTTATTTACAGTAGTGGAAAGCATTGTTAAAAGAATTTTATATGACTAGGGCCACTGAAAGGAAGGAACATTTCAAACAGTTTAATATTTTCACATACAGGTTATCTTTCTCAATCTGTTGTGCTAAGATTTGTTTTCTGAGGTGGAAGATTAAATTAACAATTAAACAATTGACAGTTAAATCACCTGCAGAATACCCTGTAGAAATGGAAGATTTCTTTTCTTTCTTTCTTTCTTCTTTCTTTCTTTCTTTCTTTCTTTCTTTCTTTCTTTCTTTCTTTCTTTCTTTCTTTCTTTCTTTTTCTTTCTTTGCTAATCATAGTGAAAGGAAGAGGAAGTACACACTAGACCTTTCAAATATGAATGTTGAATTAACCTTTTGATTTTTACGCTTATTCTCATTTAGTGCAAATATGAAAATCCTAGTAACACTCATCCTAGTTCTGCACCTGTCTGGAGAGCAGGGTAGACTTTTTGCATTATTAAATGTATGTAAGACCAGGCCCATCACAGTTATAAAGAGCTAGAATCTTCATTGAAAAAAATCTAATATTAAAAGGACAAAATCATGAGTTTTGTACTGCAGTTTTCATCAATAAAATTTATGTTTGAACCTATTGAAAAGCTTATTCCCTTCAGCCAGCCAGTGTCAGCATTATTAACAGTAATGTTTATATGGGACAGACTTACTGCAATGACAAATTATCTCATTTACAGTAGAGTCCAGAAGTTCCCTTGTTATAAAAGTTACAAATTATGCCAATTATTCATCACTTGTTTATAATACCTTCCTGACACAACATATAAATTTGTACATAAAAAAAATATTATTTTCTTTTCACCCCACCCCTCCACATTTCATTGAGAAGGTGACATGTCTGTGGGTAATGGGTCCGAGCTTTTGCAGCTTCATAATATAAGTAAAGCAGCGAATAAGAGCTGTGTCTGGACAACCTATAAAATCTGCATATTAATATTTCAGCACTGATTAATGCCATTCTGAGAAATGCAGATTTTCCAGAGGAACCTATACCCTGAAACCCCAGCTCCCAGCAGTTTTGCCCATATATTGGAAAATGAATGTATGCCACTGAGTAGTGTACATGTTTTTCATTCCCTGAAACAGTGCAGTGGTCTAGCTGAATCTCATAATATCTATACCAAACAAATAACGTCTTCAACAGTTGCTGTGGGTTGAGTGGAATTCAGGGAGTTTCCTAGGAGGTTGAGGTTGTGAGCAGATGTTTCTGCCTTTCTCTGTATTAGTGTCTTCAATAAAGATAGAAAGAAGAGGCAGGGACTAGTAGCTGTCCTAATGTTGAGGCATAGATGTTGCAAAAAAGTAAGACAGCACCAAACCCCAAAGAGCCATAATGATTCTGTTCTTCTAGCAGCCATAACATTTTCACTGAAACCAAGAGGAGGAACTATGGAACAAAATACAAGAATAAGGGTCACCTGTCCATCACTACAATGTGCACAGCCACACTTTTGCCTCAGGCCATATCTTGTCTCTACCTAACATGACAATTTAGCTGACTGTTGAGATAAACACATAATGGTCTTGCATCATGCAAATAAATAGCAGAAGAGGCTCTCCAGTACTAAACTGGAATTATGGGACCAAATATGGAACCTATGGAACAGAATTATGAGCCTGAAATAGAAGCTGTGGAGTACTCTTAAGTGACTAGTCCCATGGCATGACCACTTGCTGAAAGGTCGCAAAAGAATACCCCTTCCGTAAAAATCAGACCATACGTCCATAAAGTATGATTCCGCGACACCAGTTCTGCACATGATTAAATGGAAGCACAACAGGAATGAGTTACCTATCAAGGACATCTAATAGCAAAAGAATGAATAAAACTGCTGTCCTGAGCCAGAGTAATTTGATTTCAATATGTGATAATGTTCCTTTGCAACTTTTCCTTCACAGAAGACATGAGTTCTGTCTAATATGTAGTGTATACAAATGTAATGATGTAGGGAAAAAAAAAATAATTAAAAACTATCAAGGCAAAATCAGTATGTTTAAAAGTTGTGCTAAACTTTGGATTTTATTTTTATTTCTTATTTAACTTTTATTTGATTACCATGAATTATTGAAATAAACTTGGCACAAATAGATTTATTCTAAAGATATTTTTAGAAAAAGTGTTGGTCTGATCCAATGACACTGAGGACACTGGCAAATCATCCGTTTATTTCAGGGTTCTGGCAAGTAAAGAAAAAACTTGAACTACTAAAGATCATGTACATGTTCCTGTAAATGATCTGATAATTATACCAAGTTACTCCAAAAATAGTTTCACTTGCAGTTTCAGATCCCACAATAAAACCCTTCTTCAAAAGCGAGAAGTAATCAAGAATATATCCCATACTTCCATAATACTGATTGCATTGTCCTTAAAACTGCAATATATATTTACTTTGTCACCACAACTGAGCAAGTGCTAAAAGTAAATTCACAGGAATATTCTGTCACAATTTATTAAAATATATTCTACCACGTTTATGTCCCTTTTGATGTTATATATTCTAAGTAATAATCTTAATACAAGAGATCTTTAATTACTAGCTTTTGCCACAGCTTCTTGCATTTTTAAATGAACATGCTCCGCTGTAATAACAGGTATATATTCTAGAAGTGAGTTTAATAGCTGAATTCTGAGGAAAAATAAATCTAAATAAATATACTATTTCAAAATATTAATAAGGAAGATAGAATTAGACCATTCAGTTAAGGAAAGAGTTGAGATAATTTTGAAAATTAGTTGGTTAATGGGTTTGCGAGAGGCACACAGGCCTAACCTCTAGTACTAAACTTTAGTCTCCAACACAGGATGACCATGTCCGAACTACTTTTGGTGAGTCTCCAGACCAAGTAATTCCAAAACTGTGCTTGGGATGCATGTGGAGAGTGATAGCTGACTCATGCCAAAACTCTCTAAATAATGTAACAATTTAACGGTTGAAACATTTAAATATTTTAGCAATTTAGATGAGAAAGTTCCAGTAGCTGGAGGCATGTCCTAATCGTGTTTAATTTTCCAGAACAGACTGAGGCTTAAAGTTCACAAACCTCCATTCACAAACGATGACCAAAGAGCAATACTGTGAGTTACCACAGCTGCCTCAGGAACTGTCAAATGCATTTTAAAATAGATAGAAGTACAGAATGAATGTGCTAGCACTTCATAAGATAAAAAACGTATTAAAAGGAAGATACAGAAGAACTCCCATTAAATATTCACATACAAAATCATACTGGCCACTCTGCACATGGAAGAAAATCTGATCTCTTAACTGATTTGAATTATAGATGATCAAAACATTGCTTTATTTGGCTGTGTAAAAGTTACCATGTATTTAGAATCTGGTATGGACTGTGACTTCCCAAACTATATTAGAAAACAAGGAAAACAGGGAAAATTCTGTTCACCCTGTCAAACGTCTATTAGTCTCTCCTGTTCTTTACTCTTGAATGGAAACACATAGAGAGCAGACGGCTTTAATTCCCAGAACAGAAGATACCACAGCTGCATTTCATCCCAACATGAGAAAAGTATGGAAATGAAAGGGTAAGGTTTGTACCTGTGTGGATGTATCAAGAACAATTACATTGTCTGCAGCAAGTGAAATGCACATGTATGCACTGGACATCCCGTTCAAGGGACCGCTGGTGGATACTGCTGATCACCATGTCCAGCATCTTGTGTACCTTGACCTACTTGCTGATATACCACAGTGCTATATGTATTAAAAGATAAATCCTTGTCACCACCTGTGTTTCTGAACATTTCAGAGGACAGCTGCTCAGGGCTACAGCACACTACTCTATTAATCACTAAAAAATCAGTGTGAGAACTCCTGAAGAAAGAAAAACAGCAAGCCCATGAAATGTCCCGACTGCTAACTATGTAAGCTGTACAGCCTCACAAAATTCAAGCTATGTTAGACTGTTTCTAGATGGCCTATAATGAACCAAAGGTCTGGTGCAAACATCCAGAAGAAATTCTTGACGGGAACACCAACACATTACCAGGGAGGATAACAATGTGAAAATCCACATCAGTATAGGCGAGGAGCTAAACGCTTTGGTTGGTGATCTCTGCTACAGAAAAACATGAGACTTCTTACCAGAGAATTTTCTTTTCTCTACAGGACAAGTAATGTTAGGCAGACAGTGCCTGAAGTTTTATTTATATTTGTCTTCTGAGCAGTACCTGGTTTCTACTACTTATTTCTCAGAGTAAAACAGCTGTTTGAAAATCGATCAGAGATGTGAATAGAATAAAATTTCTTCCCCGTGTGGGAAACAAATAATCTTTGGAAAAAAATTTCAACTTTGTTCTGCAGCTTTTAAAGTGAAGGCCTAAAACTACAGTATGCTTGAGTAATCTTCAGTCTTGTGGACAGAAAGATCCTTACATATCTGTCTATAAAAACTACTCAATTAGTTTATAAACAATTCTAGAAATTTCTGTAGTGATTTAAGCTTCTTAAGTGTATTTTACATTAAGACTTTTATTATCTCAGCTCAGAGATCTGTATACAGAGGTGGATCCTGACTTTGCTTTTTCCAGGGAAAAAAACCTTTTTCAACTGAGAAAATGTACATTCAATATTTGCTTTCTTTGTCTCCCAAAGAACTGCAAAATCTCTGGCTGACTAGTCATTCACTGTTGAAGAATAAGCTAATTTATCAACCTATGAGAGGTTATTATAGCAGCAAACTATCAGAAAAAAAATAACATGGAATTAACTGAAAAAGCCCTCCAGTTTTCATATAGATATTTTTTGTTGTGTTTTTATTTTCTCAAAAGTCATTAATATTCTCATGAGGTACATTTATTCTAATACAGTTGGCTGTGATTCCAGCTCTGAAAAATAATTTACATTAATGGTACTATACACTGCAATGGGGGCAATATAAGAGTTGATATTATTTTTATGATGCCTTCATTAGTTACCTTATGCATTGACATCAGTATGGAAATCAAAAGCAGCAAAATAACGTTGATTGGCTGCTTTATATGAATGTCATGCTGCACTTATGCAGAGGAACATTAATGTCAATGCCAAAGCCACACTGCATATAATATCAGTATTGATGTTCCTGTGAGCCTTGTTTCTTATTCGTGTTGCAAATGGCATGTTCAGAAAAAGTAAAATACTATTTACAGTGTAGCCATAATGACTAAAAAGAAAATAATAATGATGTGAAGATAAGTAACACAGCTGTAACCATGGTAACATTGCAGAGTGAATAATTCACAGCAAATAACATACTTGATGAAGTTAGCCTCCTTTTGCTGCAGTGGAATGACTGCTAGCAGATTGCAATTTTCTCTTCAAATGTACTTCTAGCTCAGAAGTACCTGGCACATACATGAATATTTTGTGTGTGATCCTCAATATCTTAAAATTAAGTTGCTTTGGTAGCTGTGGCTGGAGACCAAACTATTTTTTATGCTGCCTGATCAGATGAGCATCTCTTCCCAGAAATTTAATCCAAGTTCCATTAAACTCAGCAGAAAGATACCTATTACATTTAGTTGAAACTGGATCAATAAGGAGGAGAGTTTGAATGTATCTGTTTATGATGAATGATTTTTGATTACAGAATCAAACAACTATCCATAGAACTGTGGACTCTATTCAGGAAAGAACTTACTTTTATTTTTGTCTGTACATAGACAAGAAAGGTATGTTCTGATTCTCTGAAGGTAGGAAATATCTTTTTAACACATCTCTGGATGCAAAAGCTAAATGTGAAGTGGATTTGGAATGGTGTGGTAAAATCCACCGATTGCTTTTGGCCTACCATGCATGATTAAGATGCATAAGCCTCAGTAGCTGACAGCATACCAGGAGCAGTAGAGTGAGCACCACATTCAGCTATATTTAAGTTTCTAGCCCAGGCATGTGTTCATTTACAGCTGGACAGGTAGACTTTGGTCCTTGTTCATGTCTGTGGATCTTAGCCAGAAGGCTGAAACACTCTGATATCATGCTATCCATCCCTTTCTAGCACCCATCACGGCCTCCGTGCAACCTCAAACCAAGTAGTACTAAGGCCAGCTCAGAGGGGCAAACTACTACCCACTAAATGACAAATGAAGTTTTGCCCTGGTTTCAGAATCTGCATCTTTTTGCCCCTCCTTCCTTTCTCCTTCCTCACCCTCCCGTACTTCTACTTTCTCTCACATCCTCTACTGGGAAGTGGAGAAGGGATTGTGCTTCACTGGGTGCCAGTGGGAGAATCTTGCTGAACATTTCACTCCAGCACATGACAGAGACTTTAAAAATACAGTGTAACCTAAATAAAAATTAATTTGTGGTAAGATTTTTTAAAATTCCTTTTTCAATCACAGATTTTCCAGTACTGCATAAAGAGATCCTCAGAAGTGACTAGGCTGGTTTATTTTACTATTAATGAAAAAAGTTTGCTTCTTACAAACCTAAAATTGTAGGAGATATTTTCCATTACACAATTTCAAAATTCAGATGCTAATGATTTGCTGAAATCACATCTTGCTTAGGTGACAGTCTTGATTCAGAGACGCTTTAATAGAAACAAAAGAGTTGCAGTTTAGATGCATGAAAATTTCAACAGGTATATTGGGTTTGGAGATTTCTGGGTTCCTTGTTTGCTTAACTTTCTTGAACAGATTTTTTTTCTGCCCTAAAAAGAATTTTAAGTTTTCTTTGAAGACAATTTTCAGTTCGCCATTGAATAATCAATCATTTAATTCCAAATTCCAATTTATGTCCTACAGCCTTATTAAATATTCTGCATTCGTATTTTAAAATATAACATTTTAATGAGTCTTATTCTTCATTGAAGTAGGTTCTGAAATGCAACTACATATGAACAGATTATTTTTGAAAGCAGAATAATTTTACTATTGCATATGTGCCAAAAGATTCTGTCCAACCATAAATTTAGCCCTGGTTACAGTCAATGTTTTGTATTCTGTATGGAGCTTTTGCAAAATCACCCAGGATACCTGCAAGCACAATCCAAATATTTCCTGCAGTTTACATCCAGAAAATCATTTTGGTCACACCTAATTTTAAATACCCAAATGGTAACTTGAGTCACCAAGACAATGAACCTATGAATGAGAAGACAGAGACTCATTCTAGTGGTGTTCAGTTACAGAAGAAGAGGCAACAGGCATAATCTGAAAGACAGAAAATTCTATCTGAACAAAAGAGAAACCTTTTATACTGTAAATGTGGTTGAACGCTGTGACAGGTGGCTCAAAAAAGATTGTAGAATCTACATCCTTGGAAATATTCAAAACACACAATGGACAAATTCTTGGGCAATCTGCCCTAGATGACCCTGCTTTGAGGAGAAGAGTTGGACTAGATGATCTTCAAAGATACCTTCCAACCTGAACTGTTCTTTGTTTTTGTGATTCTATGACTAAAAGGATATTTGCTGATGCATTGCTAGCTCTTTTAGTTTATTATCGTGATTATAGTAGTATTATCACATAGCTTTATTTCATTTGTAGGAATAACTGCATTGGAAAAAATACAGCATGCAAGAAATCTTTTTCAATACTCACTGTACAAACAAATGCTTCCCACTTATAGAAGGATTAGCTGGATCACTCAGGAGTTTCCATAATGCAACCGTTAAGAATTCAGAGTTAATAAACCTATACAAATTCCAGACATAAGTGTGTGTTCATTAAATTAGATAACGGAAAAAGTTTTAAAAATTCAGTCTATTTGCAGTTTGTCCAAAGGACTCCCAACTTAGACCATGGTAGACCCAGCAGAAAAAAAGAATCTGTTTTCCTTGCCCTGTGTCAGTAATACCATCATCCCTAAAGACTTCAGCTGACTTAGTCTGAATTCTATTGGAGACTAGCACCAGCTCTCCTGCCACTTTGCATATGGCATGGAGCATGCCAAGGAGCATAGTAATACATGTAAAGTATCCATGGAAGCATATGGTCTCGGGAAGGTGTTCAGCTACCAGTCAATGAACCCTTAAGTTCCTTTGAGAGAACTGGCTCTGTGAGGAGGATTGTAAGAAAAAAGCAATACCTTCACAACTAGCAGTAGGCTAGACTGGCACAGAGCTTAAAGGACCTTTATGCCTATTCTTACTTTCACAAGGATAATACATCTGAGATCTCAAGTTTACCACTGTTCTGGATCAGCCATCTGCATCTACATGGAGGTCAAAGAAAGTTCTGATAGGAGGGGGAACACCAGCTGGACTAAAAAAATCACAGAATTGGAGTCTGAGTTGGAGATAAAAGCAATGTTTCTCGATATTTTTGTCTCTGCTTTTAATTAATGTACTATTTTACCTCATAGAGAACTTCGTAAGAATTTGTATAGTCTGTTTACTGGTTGCATTAGTGACTAAGCTATTGGTTAGCTTAAGACTGTAAAAAATTGATTGACCTGAATTTCTTGCAAGATGCATTTTTCATTCTTTTGTACATGCAAAAGGCATCAGAGAATTTTTCATTTGGCAGACTGAATAGTAGTTTATAATTAAAATAAATTTTCTGCAAATATATCATGCTTTCTGTTGCTGCACCATGTGAATATCACCCACTGTGAGAGTCTTTTTTTCTCAAGATAGCCTGTATTTCTGGTAACTAGGCAGCTAATTTTTTAGAGGTAGATACCGAGGTTAAAGAAAAGCTTATCAGAGTATTCCTTTGTGCTTTCAAAATGTTATGCAAAAGTTCATTTATTTCTTTTGCACTTGGGAACTATATTAACTAGCTTTCATAATATGCAACTCTTCTCAGGTGTCATTAGTACCAGTGCTACTGCTTCATTTTTTATCTTCTTTTATAATAATGATAATAATGCTGAAGCTTACAAACATGGATTTACATTAGACATCAAATGAAAGCCCCCAGTGAGTGGATTAACATATCAGGACAGTTGGTTGATGCATTTCAAGCAGCCTCTGAATTATATATGGCCCCCAGTGCCCTTATCATTAGGCAAAAACGTACTTACAGTTCATTGAATGGGAAAGGATAAGTGAAATAGAACAGCTTCACTGGGTGATTGGTAGAAGGGTGTTATGCAGCTAGATGAAATGGATTGTTGATGACATTCTGTTTTAAAGTTCAATAAATTCATCCCCAGAGCATAGACTGGTGTTACAAAATAATGGATTACTCAGTTGGTGGACTGTCATGGTTGTATTTAATATGGTAGAAGCCTTTATGAGATGGTCAATAGTCATAGATTTATATAGAAAGGGAAAATAGCCTTTCACTTAACAGGAAATACTTTGTCTATGCAGTATTTTAAAACAATCACAAACTTTCCTAGTCTGAATAGATTGTTGATTGCTGAAGATGCAGTTTACTGGTCCTCTTACAAAAGCAGCGGAAAAGTAGATTGATTAAAGCAAAACACTAGGCAGAGAGTGAAAGAGAATGGGCAAGCAATTTAAACTCAGTATACATCTCTTTGGGGTCTGCTCATACTTCCTTAGGTAAGACTGAGTTTTCTTGTGTATTAAATCAGGAATTCAGTCTTTTTGTTTTATATTACAAATATAGACAAACTTACCTTTCAGTCTCAACATTCAACTTGTGACACTTTTTTCATATGGAATAAGTTTCCTGAGAACTAACAAGATCAACTTTTCTAAAGTCATTACCTTAAGTTTATTAAAATTATTGCTTGATGGCTTTCTCTCTGGGGTTTAGTTCTGTCTTTTATATATATATAAATATATATATATATATATATATATATATGAGGACATATCTAAACAAGTGGAATTAAAATAATGATACGCATTCCCAGCTTTAAGAGTGAAATCCCAATAGTGTTGTAACTGTTATGAAACCAAGCATTTTAAATCCAGGAAATTCAGTATAATTGCACAGAAAAGACATCCAAACATGTATCAGTAAGAAACACAAAGTTAAATTGTTCTAGTGGCTTTAATATTGTCTTATGGGATAGGATGTTAAACATAGAAGGAAAAAAAGAAGGTAAAAATCTATAAATAATCTAAGAATCAATAAGTTATATTATTTCTTCATGGTGTAGCTACAGAGAAAAGATTGGGTAAATATCTGCATCCATTTTTTTATACAAATATACATGCTTTTTATATGAATATACTAGATTTTATCATGTCAAGTCTGTGGATAAGTGCAACATCCTTTTAAGATACATTTATGTAGAGGTAAGGTCTGTAAGGAGAGAGAATATATTTAAACAAATTAATACACCTATAAAAATGAACAAGCACATACAAATCTGGGTAGATTCTTGGTAACCCCAGATTATCAGCAAGAATTCTGTGTCCAAAAACTTGTTTTCCCTAGTAAAATCTGTTAGCCTGTTAGAAACTGTTAACCTTTAACAAACCTTATCTTCCTATACTCTTAAAAATTAGCTCAGTAATATTACTATATATTAGCTATTTCTATCTTGAAAGAAAAGAATTGCGTTTATGACAATCATTGAACTTCAAAGAGAGTCACATTCAGCAAACCTAAAACTCATCAAACATAAAATACCGAGTATTTTGTTAACATGGGCAAAATCTTGCCTTCTGCTGATGAAACTGGGGCAACAGAAGTTGCAGTAAAGTAGTGGTATCACTGTTGATAATCAAAGGACCCGACTTTTATGTCCTCACAGACGACATACAACATTGACTGGAACCCTACCTCCAGATGCATGTTCTGCTGTATTTTCAAAAATTATATACAAGAAGCGTTAGCAAAATCCATATGAACAGAAACAACAGATTTTGAGTATACTTCTTCCATATTTGAACCCAGAGGGAAAATTAATCTTTATTTTGCTTTACTGTTTTTTTTCCCTGTTTTCCCTGTTAAAAGATTGAAGAGAAAATGAAGTATTGACCAGTGGGTTCTGCAGACTACACCAAAGATGTTCAGTCAGCAACTAAGTAGTTGATAAGCAAGGAGAAGGAAAGGCAGTGCTATTGTCACTGTTTTGGACATTCACTCAAAGTACTTCTCAACCCCAAACCAAATCTAAGTAAAGTTTAGCCTTGTGAGAAATACTGTAACAATTATTTATGACTAAAATACAGATATTGTTCTCATTTATTCATTCAAACTTTGTAATTTGCCTGTCATTATTATTTATCACTAACTGGTGAATTTTTCGTCACCAAGAAAAACTACTTCCAATAATATTTTTATTTATTCCATATCATTCATATTATTAAGAACTAAATACCCACTTAAGCCATGTTTCATTTCAAGCAGTTTGCTCTGAGGGATATTTTAGTTTAGCTTCATTTTGCTTTACAGAATTTCAACAATATTATGCCCAATATGCTGAAAGATACCCATTTTGTATTACAATTAGGCAATGATCACATTACATGAGAGATTATCCTTCCCTATTTACAGTAAATAGCTACAAGAAAATAGAAGCTCTATTCATGAATGATTTACATGCTGCTGCTTCTCAATGTTTTGTTTTATTCAAGTCAAAATTTGTGCCCTGAATATTAAAGACATACTCTAATTTTGTGTACGCAACCAAAGCTTACTGCGTGCAGTAGTTTCTTTTGAATCAATCTTACCATGACAATAAATTCCACACACCCCCTTACTTTCAGTGTCATATAGAGTAAATCAATAGCATTTCAAGATGCATGGTATCTAAGGTACAATAAGATGAACATTAATTTTGGTAGATGTGAACATACACATGTATGTTCCCATGTGACAAACAGCTTCTTTGGTATCTAGGAATGATTTAAGTTCCTTATAACTAAAGGAGGAAGGAACTGTGATCGTTCTCCTGTTATTTCCTACCTGAGGGCAAACTAACTTTTTGGATGTGCTTAATAAAAATTTTAAAATTTGGTTTTCTACATTTAAAAGTCTGTTTTAGTGAGGAGTTCACACAAGGAATTAATTGAAGCCACATTTGAGGAAAAAGTAAAAGATTTTGAAACATACGTTGCAAACTGTTCAGCTATAAGAAAGATAGATAATACAATCTTTTTCCAAGGACTTGGAAACAGAATCAGAGTACTCATGTTTGATACCTTGGCTGTCCCACTAACTCTGTAATCCATTAGTCTATCCATAAATGACATAAATGTTTATCAAATTAGCAAACATTATGTCATTTGGTTTTTGCTCTGCCTACCCCATTTATGTCTGCAAAGGAATGAATTACCTTGACAGCAGAAGAGAAAGAACTGTGTGATACTGGCTTACCAGTGACAGCCACACTGTACTTATTATCTCAGGAACTTTTAGTTCTCACCTACATTTTGAGAGAAAAACTTGCAGGAGGACTTGAAAACAGAGAAGAGAATGAAATCTGAATTTTTATTCTCACATCACTACATAAATGAGTCCTTCATGTTTTTTTCTCAGTCTAACAAGATAACAAGGACTCTATGCACTGCAGTGTATTATCTGTACTACAACACCTTTTCACCCTAGTAAACATTTGAAAAATAAAGGTGAAAAAGCATGACTAATTTATTACTTAATCTCAGAAGAATATTTGCATTACATTGATCTGATACTCCATTAGGGTTTTGGAACTAAATACTTAGAAGGAACAATGTCCTAAATCATGGATATTTCTTAAAGGATCTTTCTTTCCTGATGGAAATTTCTGAAATTTGAATTTTTTCTGTACAAAATATAGCAGCAGAATCACCCGAAGTCAGCTGATCAATTTCTGAGGAGCTCTTACGCAGTTACTTTTGCCTAGCTCATATTTTTACTTAAATGTGTTTTCTGAGTTTCTAATATTTAACTGGTGGTGAGTAGGGAAAGTGAACACAGAGTTAGTATTCAGTTATGCTTCACTGTACAGTCAGAGATTTACTAGAACCTTGAGCTCTTTAACCAGCAATGGGAAATGTAAATAAACTTGTTTCTAAATGGCTTACTGATGTATGAAGCAATAATGTAGCACAACAGTACGAAATTATCTTTAAGGAGGTTTTTTTTACATCTTAGCAGTAGAGAATGAGATGTGATCTAGAGAGGAAACCCATAAAGAAACCCCTGTGTAAACAAATGGAACATATATAACACAAGAAGATGAAATTTTCTCTTTGCAACATATGCCCACTTCTCATCTTTTAAATCCCCAAATAGAAAAAAATATTAAATAAATACATAAATAAAAAATAGAAAGCAGTGTTGTAAGTTTTCAGTCTCTAATATTAAAGTTTGACAGTACTGATGGAACTTATCTATGACCTCCTCAAAACTCCTTACAAGACTCCTATAAAATTCAGTAGTTCAGGATTAGTCTCTTGAGTTTTGACTGTACATTTTTTCCAGTATTAGATTAACAGAAATTAGCTAACATGATTTTTCACTAAAGAGGTCGGTGATGGGTGGGAGTGTGGAGGGGGAGAGAGAGAGAGGAAGGAAGCAAACAAGTAAGCCAGCAGCATTATATGGGCGTAAATCAAGAAAGTCATGCAAAGGAGTTACAAATGTATTTGTGTTTTGTATACATCTCATATTTAGCTCTCTAAACAAATCTGTTAAAAAAATCAAGGATATTTTCAGTGAAACTGGATAAAAATAAATTCAGTCCATCTGGCTTTTAACTAAATCCTGACAAATACAAGAGAATGCATATGTTTCTTTACAGTTAAGTCTCCAGGGCAAATTTTTAGCTGCTTGGAGGTTGCTTTGCCCCATACTACTAAAATATTCTGGGCACTGATTTGTGTAACTAACCTTAGAAAGATACTGTCAGGTTAGGAAACCTTTTATAATCTCAGAGCTGGGACAAGAGCTCTTTTGGAGCCTTCAGCGATCAGCCTAATTTAGTGTAGCGTTTGTAATAATCTAGTTTAACCTGATGACTTGTATGTTTAAATGTATTCCTTGCCCCTTCTCACTTGATTGTATTTAGGCAAAGCAGCAGATATGGTCTCTTTCAAACCAACTGCCTAAAACCCAAATATTAGCATTCTGCAGTTGTATAAGAATAATAAAGTCTTCCACAGAAGATGAAAGGAGAATAAAATGCTGTATTTTGCTCTGAGTCATGAGATATTTTTAAATTATCTTCCTTAAACCTTTTAATTCTTTCAAGTATACTGTTTCTATCTCTTCTGAAAATATCTGACTCCCTCTCCCATAAAGTACTACACATTGATCTATTGGCTCAGGAATAAAGAATATTTTAATGATAAAAGTCATGTCTAAGAAAGAATCTTTTAATTATAGTTTAATCATAATAAGCACCTTAACCAAAAGTAAGGTTACAAAGAACAACTAAGATACGGAACATCGCTGTTTACCTATGGATTCCATATAAAATATCTTGCTTGGGTAGGTGAAATATCGAGAGACTTTTGACATTCATTAATTGTCAGAAGTTTTCTCTTGGAAAGAACCTTACTCAGTTTATTTTTCCTGCTGCAAACAACGTAAAAATGAGTTTGTTAATAAAAATACATTCTTATGTAACTAACTGTATTGAATTGGGCAACTTTATGTCATACAGATATAAGGGAGTAACTGTATGTAATCTGGAAAATCTCTGACAAAGAGGAGGAAGCTGAAGCTAAATTTTTGGTCATAAGGAAAACATTGCAATCTTTCTCACAGAACTGTACTTGAACTATCTGCTAAATGGAGAAAATGCAGAGAAAATGATGGAATAACCATATGTGATGGAATAACCATATATAATGGAATAACCATATATGATGAAATAGCCATAAATGCATATTGTTGCATTTCTACTCTTCATGTTCACAAAAGCTTCATAACAGTTATTGCTAAAATAGTCTGGCTATGAAGACTGAATAAGTGAATGAATACTTTTTCTACTTGAAGAATTGTGCCTCTATATGCCACATGAGCAAGGAAGTGTCCAATACAAAAACTTTGAATAGTAATTAAGCTCATAATAATACTTAATGTGATAAGAAACATTGATTTACAGAACATCTCAAACTACAGTAACTGAAATTTATAGTCCTGCCTTCCTTCTGGAGCAGTTGTGAACAATTAAAGTGGGGAAAAACTGAGGAGGAAATGTGTAACAGCCTGCCCAGTACAGCTCCCCCCCTTAACAAAAAACCCCAATAATGTCTGTAAGGCATCCAAACCTTATCTAAACTGATCTTCTCTTAATTTTCCCTCCATTCCAAGGTTCTGTTTCACTTGCTAACATCTGGTTTATATGTACATCTACTGTGTATCATCACTACTCCCTGTAAAACTCTTTCCTGTAAATATTTTACTCATTCAGATGTAAATATGGCACTCAATGCTCATGTTTAATTTTTATTGAAAAATAGCAACACAAATTCAAGGAAAGTTGAATTATGCAGTTATATTTCCTAATATTTTATCTAATAATTTTCAAAATACTTTTCATTACCAAGCACCCTCCGTAGAGCTTTTTGTCAGAAAGGAGAGTAAACAAATTTCTAAGTATACACAAGGATCTCATCTTTGTTACTTTTTCATGCATGGCTGGAGGGGAGTTCAGGGCATTTGTACAATCTTTAATATTTTCTTCATTAATTATGTTTATAAATGTTACTTCCAAAGATCATGTCTGCATTCTCTTCTCACAAAGAAAATGTTATATTAAAACCAGACTATACTTAACACTGTACATCTTTTCTTTTAAAGGTATCTGACACAAGCTTACTGCTGTGAATTAGAGTCCTATATTAGTGAAAATGATATTCTTATTTACTGCACAAGTTTTTAAAAGCTGCTTTGCAGCTCTTGTCTCCTGCACATTGTGTAAATACAGAATTATAAATTATGAAACTATAAGGAAACTGAGTTTGTAAATCATGGAATTATTTGAATCTTGAAATGTTATACATCCATAGTGTTTGACACTAAGTTTACAGATTATTATATCTCTGCCAAAGGCTCTAGATCTATCATGCAAGAATTTTTTTAAAAATAAAGCCTGCTACAGTCAGTAGCAGCAAACGTCTCAGGTGTTGGAACTTAGAATTATTAGTATCTAATTTCAGCCCTCCACTAGGAATTTGTCCCTGATCCTTATTTCAGTTATTATTACCGTGCCTTGAATTTTCAGCCACTGACCATACTACTGGTTCTACAAAACAAAATAAAAAGACCATCCTTTCCATGAAGAGCCTCCAGTTTAAAAGAAAAATCACAAATTAATAAACACAAACTGATGAGCAAGTTTCCTTAAAAAAAAAGAAAGGAAATATCTCAGACAGCTTCACAGTGCAACAGAAAATTATATGCACATAAAAGGCACTGATTCCCTTCACTCACCTGTATATAACTACCAAGCATGGGTACATAGCTGATGAATTCACTCTAAATTGTCCTTAAAATAAAACAGAGAAATAGGTACGTTTAGAGTGCAAGTATCTGGCTCAGATTAGATGCCTTTTGAGTGACTTTTGAATTTGAATTCCCATTCAAATAACCATTTGAATACCATGCTCATTATAAGAAAATCAACATAACCAAGAGGCAGCAGCCTAACTGTTGCCAAAATCTTTGGGGGGTTTATTACACTTTTTTGTAGTCAGATTAGCAAAGGAGAATTGTTAGGATGTTTTGAAGAGAATAATGAGTTCCTTTTCTGTATAAATGTGCATATGACACAGTGAGCACCAAGAAACAAACTTTCTGTATGGATGAGAAAAGTATATGGCATAAGGGGATCCTGAACAACCCGCAAAGACTATGATTTGTATTAAATATAAGCTACTTAAAAAACATCACAGAAAGGTATAGAAGCATTTGATAATGGGAATACCCAGAGTTAACAAGTGGTAGAAGTAGGCCAAGGACTTCTAGAGTCCTCACTGATTACATTTTAATTAAATGGATCTAAGTAGAATTGATGTCGTGCAAATTGTGCAACTCTAGAATTAAGATATTTTATAAGTGTAGATTCATGGGAGGTTTTATTTTATTTTGATTTTATCTAATAAAGATAAATTTCCCTCTCATTGTATATTCTGGCATCTGCAGGTTGGAAGGACGGTAAGCTTTTCCTATACCATATTAGCCTAAGCTTATCTCATGACCTATGAGCTCTCTAGTGTCACCATTGTTTGTATAACAAACATTGGACTGGGCTAATCTATTTGTCTGAAAGAATTTCCCACAGTGAGATAGTGTTTGATTTATTCCCAATGTTTATACTATGGAGAAGTGACCAACACAGAACTCAGAGCTCATACTAGGTATTTTATTTGGCAGTAAAAAAGTTGCATAAAAATTCACACTTATTTACCTGCAAGTTACTACAGACCTACACAAGGTCTGATAATCTCACAGTAGCAAGTACAACATGTCAGTGAATTTAGCTTTATCCTCACCAGTCATACCAGGTTTACACAAGTCTATTTTCGTAATCCAGGACTTTTTCCTCATTTTTTCCGCTATGTTTCTATGAAACTAAAAGCCTATATTAGTCCCGTGGGGTAAATCTGTTTCTTCTGTCAGAATTCTCCCATCAGAGAAATATCTTCTCAAGACACAAAATAACTCTCAGCTGACATTGACATGTAAATATATCATACTCCTGGAGATTCAAGAAAATTTCATTAAAACTTTTTAAAGGGTTTTCTTTCATTAACTGAGTTTGAATTCAGTGACTAGGGAAAGCACCTAGATTTAGCAAAAGACAAGCTACTCAAACTGCTAGTGCAATGTAGTGCCACAAAAACTAAACAACTTGAAGGATTAAGATCACATTTCTCTGTTATGTATAAGCTTCATAATATAAATTACACTCACTCAAATTTAGTAGTATTTTAAAAAAAAATACAGCATGTTTCTTGGGTTTTTGTTGTGTTGAGGTTCTTGACTGTTATATTCTTGGGTTTTTTTAAACAATAATGCCATTAACTTTGACTGATTTACATGATGTTTCTAGTAAGTACAGTTGAGAATAAAGACACGTATTGTAACTTTGTGGTTGTGCAAGTACTTTGTGTCCAGTTAAAGATTTGGTATTTAGGTAATGGTATCCATGATATTTAGAATTGTTGTTCTTTTCTTTCAACCGATATAAGTGTTTTAGACTTCATTCACATCCTCAGTTAATTGTTATTTATGTTTTATGAAAGGCAAGACTGGTTAAAGTTGCTGAGATCTGCTCTTAAATGACCTTGTTTTCCTGAGAGCTGTTGAAACATAATAATATCTAATATATCTTCACATATAATCAGTTTTGTAACATGACTACACTATGGGTTTTTCAGTTCTATCTTGTGACACATACTTTTAGGTTTTATTATTAGCAAGGTGGTTTCAGGGTTTTTTACCAAGAATATGTATATAAATGGAACATAAGTAATACTACTGTCTTTGATGTAGTGCATCTTATTATCACTGTCAATATTAAAGCCATCCTTCAAAAGTGAAATTAAAAAAAAAAAAAAATTTGGTTAGTGATCTGGTAAATCTTCTTTGAAAAGATTTGCCCATTTTTCCCCTCTTTTGGTGAGACATTCCTAAGATTTTAGTAAATGAACCAGTCTTCCAGCAGTTGAGCTCTTATTTTCTTTTTAAAAGTAGTTCTTGCATGTAAATATTATTCCTTCATAAAGGCTGAAAGCATTGGGAGAAGTGGATTGATTTAGGAGTTTTTTAGCTGGCAGCCCTACATTATGACTTTAGTCCTTTACTTTTTATCCGATATCTATTCATTCAGAAATTAATGTGGGACCCTCCATGAATGTTTTAGAAATACTGAATATACCCTGAATTCCTCCTCTTTTTGATATTTGATCAAAGGCTTAAATAAGTTTTAGAGTAATTATGAAAGTTCAGGTATCTCTTTTGAACTACAAGTTTCTTGATTGTCGTGGTTACTTTTACTTCTCTCAGGATCAAAATAATGTATAGATTCATTTTCTAAGTGGGTAATATGTGTTGGGGGTGTGGGGGAAAGCAACCAAACCCAGAGTATTAAGATGGACTTTTAAACAGAAAATCTGGACAACACGAAGAAGAAAAAAAAAATAATGAATCTAAAATGTCTATCCTACTGTCCTATATTTTTAAATTCAGTATTACAAATTATGAATACAGAAAAATTCTATAAATAGGTAGGAAGTAATTTCAATAAAGGTTTTCATTAAAAAGAAAATATATTGGGAAACATAATATAGACACATAAGAAGAACTGTCCATTTCTCATCCCATACTTTTAAGGGAATTAATAAAAAATACATTTATTAAAATGCTAGCCATTATTTTGGAAATATCATGGAGGGCTAAGGAGAGGCCAGGAGAAAATATGTAAATAAGATATAGGCAATTGCTATGTAAAAGTTTCAGCTGAAATGCCTAGTAAAATAAATGGTGTGCTTTTAAGAGAGAAAAATGTACTGGTACCAAAGATAGTAATGAAACTTTGATCACTAAACAAAAGAATAAATCTTGGCATTCAATAACTCCTTTGATCAAATTAAGTAATCAATAAGTGAAGTGCAAATTAGTGACTAGGATAGATGTATGGTTTCAAATCGCAGCTCACTTCTGTGTGACAGAAGTTATTTAATTGTCTACTCTAAGTAGTTAGTCATGGTCTACCCTATCTCCATTCTTATTGTTTTAGAGCGTGTTATGCCCCTACCTTTCAGGTGCTTAGTGAAGATAAAACCCATTAATGATTATAAGATGCTCAGATACAACTCTTACAAGCCATAAAAGTGCCCAGAAAAGTAATTAGAAGTCAATGCATTATCATGCGTTAAAGTTGAATGTAATATCGTATACATAAATGTAAACATAATGCCTAACCATAGCCTAATGTTTAATTTTGTCTCTATATTGCCCTTATGAAATTAACTGAAAACTGTCTTGTGCAGCAGACATAAGTAAATACACCTTTGGCGCCTAAAAATTCAAAGTTCTCTATGAGGGTGGGTTTGCTAATATGTCAGTCTTATTGGGAACAACCAGAAACAGCACAGAAGTAAAGCTTAATTAATCTAGTCTCTAGTTCAGAACATAATGCAGTATGCTGAAATGCTCAGTTGTGTTGAATGGTCCCTTTGGTTCAGAAGGACTATTTCTGTAAAGTATAAAGCATTTGTTTGAGAATAAGACAATCAGGGACACAAGTATTAATGATATCAGGACAAGAAATGAGTGGCACATTACCTGAACTGACATTCTTCATTCAAAGGTTTGTATTAAAGGAGATCACACAAAGCAGAATGGAGCTAAGGAATTTTAAAACAAGATCAAGCATAAAAAATTCAATTAATTGTAGGCAAATACAATTATATTTCTTTATCCTGCAAATATTTTTGTGTATGCTAGTCATCATAAGTGGTGTATTTAATTTAATGGGTCACAGAACATGCATATAAGAATATGACCTATGTTGTACAATAGAGAAGTGTGATTAAAATTTATTATAAAATTAACTTTGAAAATTATTATGAAACTAAGATTAATTTTCAGTATCTTTAGGTAAGTCTACTGATATTTCAAACAAAATTGGTTTTATGTGTTGTTTTTATTTAAAACAACACTAAGCCAGTAATCACTAAGGAAATAGAGGAAGATGTAACATAAGTGAGATAGATACACAGACACTGAGCTCATTTTACTTCCTTATATAACATTTTAAATGTATTTGTAGATCACAGGCTGGATGCTCATCTGGAATTTCTACTATAGGAAACTGAAATTCAGACTCAGACAGCATTACCTTTTCCCTGCAGAATAATTGATCTTTCCATCTGGTGACTAAGAAACCAGCTATTTAAACAGTAGTGATAGCTCACACTGAATCAACATGTTTCTGTAGGCATTCAAAGAAAAATATTAGTGATTTAGGCAATGATCCTTCTTCATTTGATGTGCTTTCCATAAATATTTTAACACTGACCAAAACATTACAGCAGCAGCAAATTTTCAATAATTGCTGAAAAATATCAACAGCAAATAACTTTGACTTTACAACTGAAATTATTAACAAATAATCTTACTCACCAGATTCTTAGGCTCAGCATATATTGGCAGAGATAAGAAGAAATAGCTGCTTATCCAATCAGAAATATTAAATCTCAAATGGTGTAATAGTCTTAAAGTCTTAATAAACAAACTATGGGTCATGACCTAGTCAAGAAAACCACAGAATCAATCATAAAATGCTTGAGGCTGGAAGGGAACTCTGGCAGTATCATTCGTTCCTACATGGAAGAACAACATGGGGCAACAGTCAGTAGAGTCAGAGAGGTTTTGGCAGTATCTCCACAACATTCCAGGTCCAAGCCCTCTTCAAGCAGCAAACTTCTGTAGATGACAGGTCAGGCTGGCAGATAGGTGCCTCTGTCCCATACAGCAGGATGCGCCCACTCTGCTCTCACTCTCCACTTCTTCCTGGTGCTCCTGCAAGGCTCAAAGTAAGTGTAGCCCAGATGCTACAGTTGGAAGCTCCCCCAGCTCCTCCACAGGTTTGAGGGCAGTGAACTCGTCCCATAATTGCAAGCCTTCAGATGGATCAAGAGCCTTCCCCCTGGTGCCGGAAGCTTCCATCCTTTGTCTTCCTCATAAAGTATTTGACAGATGCTTTTGAATAGCAAAGGTAATTGAGATAATCATAATACGCTGAAAAATGTAAAAATGAAACCAAGAAATCTCTTGGTTCTATAGGATGTTGCCTAAATATTTTCTTCAAGTATGTTGCAATTTAATACGTATATATGGAGAGAGAAACAAAAAGAAGGAAGGAGGCATAGACAAAGGAAGAGTTTTATTTTAGGCAGCACTGAAACATGGGTACCATGCCTAACAGGTCAGAACAGCATCAAGATCATCTGCTCAAATACCAAGAACTGCTCAACAAGTAACACTCCATATGCAAAGTACTTGTAATTTAGATCTCAAATTTGCACCTAAGTATCTTTTTTTTTTTTTTATTTAAGATTTGTCCTCATCGTATCCTTGGGATGGAAGTGCCAATATCCCTGCCTCACAGAGGGACATATGTGCCATACAGTAGTGAAGTGACTTCATTCAGAGGGTGGTATGTCATGGGGTGGTATCAGTAAAAGTGGTGACTCCCCACAAAGTAAAAAATAATTATTTTCTTAGAAAAAAAGTGGTTAGTAACCTGCTTTATAAATCTACATAAAGTTTAGCCACTTCTGAAATCCTCATGATTAACAGCCTTTCTCATACTGAAATATTTTAAATTAATCTTTCATATTTTCATACACAGTTCCCAACTGATTTTCAGTTCACTTTTGTCTAATATAGAGGATCTGAACACACGGAAGGGATTCCCTTGGTTGCAGACAAGGGCAAATTGTAAGCATTTGTAAACCAATGAGTGTATCTACTATAGTCTAATCTAGAGAGGGCAAAATGCCGGAAAATGGCCCCTGTCAGCACATACAGCTGAGGATAGAAAGCACTGGGAAAGACAGCTTGCCTCCTTCTAACCTTCATGTGCAGTGTCTATCATCCCATTTGCCTAAATCAGGTAATTTTCCAAGTGATACAATTACTTGTAGTAATGTGGTGGGTTGACCCTGGCTGGATGCCAGGCGCCCACCAAAGCCACTCTATCACTCTCCTCCTCAACTGGACAGGGGAGAGAAAATATAACAAAAGGCTTGTAGGTCGAGATAAGGTCAGGGAGATCACTCACCAGTTACTGTCACAAGCAAAATAGATTCAACTTGGGGAAATTAATTTATTGCCAGTAAAATCAGAGTAGGGTAATGAGAATATAAAAATCAAATGTTAAAACACCTTCCCCCCACCCCTCCCTTATTACTGGGCTTAGCTTCACTCCTGATTTTCGTTGCCTACAAAATAGATATATGGTTTATTCTGAGACCAGTACTATGTAAGAAAGAAAAGCAAGAGCAAGGCTTTTTGCTTGTACTGTCAACTCTCAGTTACTGAGGGTAAATTTTTTACTTGGAGGATACCTATGGTATAGGTGAAGCAGCACTTTAGCCCCAGCTATTTATGTCCAACTGTAGTTCAACAATGGCATCATCAGATGCAAGCTGGTTCCCCACAGCCGGGTGTCTGGCACTTCCCAGAATTTGAGCAATATGAACTATATAAGAGGCAGCATATTGGGTCTGGCAATCAGTGTCCAGGACAGAAATTCTGCCATCCTGAGTTTCTGCACTGCAGTAGCATGTTCATTAGTCCTTATGGTTTATTAGTCCTGTGTTTTTCCATTATCTGTGGTATGCCAGCACCCTATTGTCTTTGACTATAGAAAGATGGCAGAATTTCTGATTCAGCTATGCAGTTACAATAGTGGTCATTCATGGAGTTTTAATACATCTCAGTATATCTGTTGTATAATTGAAGTAATAATATGATTGCATTTTACCCCAAAGCTGGAGATGAGCTGGAATGATAATTAATGTCTTTAAAACCTTTCAGATCCTGGAAGGAAATGCTCTAAATACTGCAAAACTACTATAGACAGAGAGTCGTCTCTTTGTATTTCTAACAATATCACATCTTTTATTTTTAATTTAGCATCTTCTTAATCAGCCTGACAAACCTTATTTATAAAAATGTTTTTAAAAGTAGTTGGTCAACCTCCAGATATCAAGACTAGCTGGAGATATTAAGTATGAAGAACTTTTAAAGTTCTTCTTCATAACAAGCTCTTCTGAAAGGACTTGGGAGTTCTGGTGCACAGTAAACTGACCATGAGCATGCAGTGGCTGTCTTGCAGCAGCATTCTTGGCGGCATTACAAGGATGTTGACAGCAGGTTGAGGCTGTTGACCCTTCCCCTCTATTGAGCGCTGGTAAGGCTACATCTGGAATGCTGGGTCCAGTGCTGGGCTCCCCAGTACAAGAGATGTGGACATACTGGAGACAGTGCAGAGAAGGGCCACATAGATGATAAAAGGACTGAAGCATCTCCCATTTGAGGGAAGACTGAGAGATCTTGAACTGTTCAACCTAGAGAAAAAAAAAGGTTTGGGGAGGATCTTACCAAAGTGTACAAATTCTTGTTCAGAAGAGTAAAAACATAGTCAACTCTTCTCAGTGATTCTGTGACATATATTATGTATATGCTGAAAATACTCTGTTCATGCAAAACTGTAATATAATCCATAGGTGATATTTTCATTTGTCATTTGTGTGAATTCTGTAAGTCTGTGACATTAGCAGGCAGGCATGCTATAACCTGTTGATAAATCTAGACTGGAAATCACAAGATCTCCAGTCACAACAGTAACATTGCAAAAAATGCTCCCTAATAAGAGTAGTTAAGATTAACAGTATCTGCAGATTTTAGGGAAGAAATTGATAAATATATGAAAAGCATTATATGGGACTGTTGCCTGTGAATATCTGACTTAACTCAGGGATACAAAAGGTTCCATCTAGTCTTATTTGCACTGTATGAAAGCGCTTTATACATGGTGTTGTGGTTTTATGATTATCGTGACTTTCTGGGCTAAGGACAAAAAATTAATCTCAGTTTTAGTTTGGGAACTCAGACACAAACCTGTGATATACCTCATCTAGTTTTACACATGCTGAAGGAACAAATCTAGACTATGGAATATGTTTTTAATTGATAATCACTCTATATTTTATACATTGTTTCTTCTATCATTTAGTATGTCATGTATCTCAAGTACAGCACTTAAGCATATGTATAAGTTTAAAGATGTGAATAATGCAGGTATGACAAAAGTAAACATTATTATTTCAACTTATCCTCCTCGAATATCTTCTGTAAAACAATACTGAAGAAACTCTTTGAAACTGGTAATCAGCGAGATTACTTGTTTAAATGAACTAAGCATGTCCTTTCATGGTCAGCATCTGGTATAATCATCATTTTCAGATATTCAGAAGATAAAATAATTAATTCAAATGGGATATTTTTAAAATAAAGCAATTTTCATTATAAAAAGTATAATATAAACCAGATTATTAATATTCTTTTTCCATGTGTAGTACTTGTCATGGAAATAAATTACCAGGTGTCCCTATAATGACAAAGTGATACATGACAAAACCACACAGTTACAGAAATACATGGCTATTTTATAAATACATACAGTTTTAGCTGTACTTTTGATTTTCATGGTAAGTTTTCGTCTACCTTTTTTTGTTTGTTTGTTTGTTTTTCCACTATGACCATCAAAATCATGTTTACCTTCCTTATTTCTCATACATTTGATATAATTTAGGCTCATTCCCCTGGTTAAGACAAAAGTTTGTGTGTGGGGAAGGAGATGTTGAGTTTTATACAGAGAATAATCACCTGTTTGTTTGTTTGTTTGTTTTAGGGTTTTTTTGACAGATATTGTGTTGGATTGAAATATCCAATGTTTCCAGATGCAAGTATGAGAGCTATGAAAATGTGCAGCTGCAGGTAGGGTACATCCCTGGGGTCTACAGTGAACCATAAAACAGTTTTGATCCATGACAATATATAAAATAGATTACAATAAAACTAAGACAAGCACAACAATTTTTGAGGTGAAGTTCTAAGGCTATACTAAAGCGGAAGATAAATAAAATGTTTGTTTTCTCAGTTAGCTGCATACTTGAGGTACAGCCACTCATTCCTAATTCCACCCACTGAACATAAGTCACCATTCAATGTTCTTCTCTCATTTACTGATGAATAATTGATTCCTTTGCCTGAAATTGGGTGCTGTTTTGGCAAGGGAACAGTGGTACCAAACTGCTTGTTACCTCCAACTCTCACAACAGCTGTTAAAAGTTCCTTTCCCTGCCTTGTTATGTCTCTAGGAAAGGATAATGAGCCATTGGCAGCATTCTGCTGTACCATGGGTTTCTTTACACTGGTAATGCTAGAATAGTCCATATTTGCTGAGGTTAAAGAGAAATTTTTCATGTATATTTTTTGTTTCACTTTGTGTACAAGTGTTAAAAAGAACTGTAATGAATGATGGTCAGTTTACAGGTATAGGAGAATCTGAATTACATGCTGGATTTCAGAATGTTTAACTCTGATTGCATCACACAAACATTGAGCATCTTCTTGATCATTGCTAATTAGATCTCTCAACACTCTGCAAGGAAAGGCAGCCATGCCAATGCAAGCAGAAAACACAAATACTGCATACTGGTTTTGTTTTCTCTTGTTCTCAGTCTAAAGCAATAGTTACTTACAATTAAATGTTGATTTTTCTTTACACTGGTTTTGTTTTGAAGTTGAAATATCATCAAAAGATTTAAAAATAAAAGTATGGCAATTTAAAGTGCACCAGAGAGAGCTTCTGCATGATAAATGCTGAGAAACTTTGGGAAAAGATCAACATAACTCAAACTACAACAGCATGTAATCTGAAAGAATTGTCAGCAGAGAGCTCAAGATCAAAAGTATATCAATGCACTGGGAACAAAAAACATTTTCAGTTTGATTCTAATGCTTAGGGTGAGAGGATATTGTACTTCCTTGTAAATAAGTAAGATTGTGTTTGATGTGTGACTTAACTGTCATTTCTTCTTAAAGCCAATCTACAGGTGATTAATTAAAGTAACCCATGTCTCTAGAAAGAATGGCATAGTGGCATATGAATGGAATCCTTATGTTTTCATACCGATCAGTATGGTGTCCATATAGTTACTCCTCTGGACACATTCCTGTCATGATTCTTTTTGTCCATATTTTCTGAGCTGTTCCATAATTATTAGGAAAAAAAAAAAAAAAAGAAAAAAAAAAAAAGTTTGTTTAAATGTGAAAGAGTGGAATTCTAGCAATGAAACAGTGAATTTGGTCTAATAAAAATGAACCAGACCCATATTATCCATCAAATACTCACACTTTGAAGATAAGCTAATTGGCCCTTTTCTGAGAAAAAGGGAAAATGTTAGGACTTCTCAAACAGGTCCTAACAAATACAATTGGTATCTAGGAAAAATACAGTACCAATGGAATATGACCCTGCTACCCAAAACTGAATACAAAATAGTTGGAGTTGATCACCCTTCCATTACAGTCTTCTCAGAAAAACTCAGAGTATTCAGAGTGCAATATTAACTAAAATAACTAACTCATGATGTTCCATAAGGTCACCTTGACATATTGGCTCTAAAAGCTTTCATTAAGATTAAGGTTCATTTTTAAGGTGGAGACATTGTCTGTCCTCAGAACCACTTACGAAGAAAATATTTCTAGTCAGTACACTAATTTAATATACTGAATTCAGTTATTGCAGTACAGAATATAAGGACATTCACTGACATTTTATTTGCTTTAGATAAATGTGAATTAAATATCAGTTCTCAGAATACAAATAGGATGAATATACTTGAACGTACCTCTAATTTTCATTAAATACAGAATAACCCCAGAAGTACTGGTAAAAGGATGGGTATTTGTCAAATGTTTTATGGAAATCTGTCATGAGTAGGGACCTTCATTAAAACGATAGTCTTATCTTTGTAATGCCCTCTTCTGAATCATCAAAAGCAAGTAGAGTTATCCATGAGGAACAACTCATAATCTGGCCAAAAATATTGCAATATTGATGAACAGCATTTTGCACCTGAGATATTTTACTACATTTCAGATCAATTGCTTTGTTACCTAAGATTTTTCACTGTAGACTTAACTGTTTCTTGCTTGTGCACTGCTGCTAAACAGCTTTACAATCCAACGTAGAAACAACAGGCCCAGAGAATGAGCATGTTCTCCCACAGAGAGGGTTTTTAGCAGTTTGTGTAAGGGAGGAAAGCATATACACAGCCTGTCTGACCTGTCTCAACAGTACCACGTCACCAGATAGAAAATGCTCTTGCCTTGAAGCTCAGTAATCTCTATACTCAAAAGGAAACCTCAGTTTGGGCTTTCTATGTATTCTATCCACTTTGGAGATGTCAAGGTCCCTGTGGTTCCCTTTTATACTCATCATTAGCAACGGGACACTGACATAAGGACAAGTTAGATATCTAGTGGCAGACTGAGTTAACACAGGCATTGCAAGGCCCAAGCATGTGGACCTTAGCAGAGGGAACCTGAGCAAAGCAGGAAACGTTTTGTCCTTTGGTACAGTAAGGAGCTTCAGCAAGACACACAAGAACAGTTGAATCCAGGGCAGGAATCAAAGCACAGTTACATGGTGATGAAGTTGGGATCTCACAGTAACATCTGCAGATGACTTTCCAAACCTAGCCTTATTTTCTTAATACCAGATCTTTTATTACTGTCAAATAATTGAGATAGTATTATAAAAGTCTAGATGTTAATTAATTGCTGAAATTAATTATATTTCCAGGAATGTTTTATTGTGAGCTTTCTTTAAAAGATTTTTTTTTTCACATTTCAGATGAAAACAGCAAGAAAACTTGGTGTTTCTTTTTATCCTTCTGACTTATAATACTCATTGAGAAATGTTCTTCTGAAAACACCTTCTTGTACTAAAAAAAATAATTCTATTGAAACATTGTCTCAGAGGATATAGATGTAGTAGTGATGAGCATTGAAGTTATTCACTCCCAAATGCCACTCTTTCTTTTCCCAGCCAGTCAGGACAGTTGTATAACAGGTTTATTCCACCTACTCAAGCCATTTCAGAACCAGACTTGTCTTAATCTCTAGCACCAGCTGTCCCCTTCTACACAGTGACTGTCAATGGTCTGTTTTGTTAAGGAGTCACCTTGAATTTCAATACTGCAGAGTGCCTAGACCACTGAAATTTATTTTTTCATTAATGTATTGACATGCATTAGGTTAAACACATGTTTTAATGCTTTGGTATTAGAGGATCCTCCTGTACTGTAGAGGACTGAGTCTCTAAAATAGACTTGAGAGAGACATGGATGTGACAAATATCTCTTTGCAATCCTTTTCTTTGTGCAAGAGGGAAACACTGAATTTTTAGGAGGAGTTTTTAATTAGATGGTTTAGGTCCTTCATGCTAACTTAAAGGAAAGAAGACAGAGAAGGAGTTTAGGGAATGCTTCTAGGATTACAACTTGTTGTGGTATCAATGCTTTGTTCACAGTAATTAAAGTGCAGTGGGCACAGGGAGTGAAGCCTGGAGGGGACAGGTAACTGAAAGAGGGGGTGTACCTAGAAGTTACAGAAACATATTCATAGAGGAAAGTCCCCACCCCCACCAAAGGACAGACTGGGTTGGGGTTTTTTTTAGAATTTATGGCAATTTGATCATGAATTTGAACACCTGAATTAAAACAGTTAAATTGGTACTGGCACAGAAAAAAGGAATTATATAAGATTATATGGGCATAGTTTATCTTGCTTCCCATCTGGGAATAGTGATACCAGTTTCTATCTAATCAAATATATCAACATTAACACTATTATACCTGTTTAACTAAACAGGTTGAAGTCCTTGCATTTCAAAATGATCCAGCTCTTCCAACTGAATAAATTTAACATAACACACTTACTTCACAGCCAGGCAGGACAAGGGGCACAGTAAGTCATCTAACACATGATAACTCATGAGGAGGCAGTAAATCTGACCAATTTCACACACATCATCATATCTTTAAAGTGACATAATTGTATAGTTAGATTGCTCACTTATGATATATATAGGTACTTACAGTACTCTTTATAAATATCCATATGTAATACTGTGCAAACCACGTATGAGAGAAAATGGTTGTCAGTTGTATGAAAAAGTACCAGTATGTACAGTTTTAGAAATATAAAAGATGACCCAGAAAAACTCAAAGAACTAGACACTGTTACTGGGCAGACAAAACAGCCATTAAAAGCAGAGCAATCTGAGCAGATGAACCCTTGAAACCAAGAAAAGATAGAGAAAAGCAGAAATAAAGACTGCTAATTAAGAAGTCTCAATCTACTCTTAGTCAGGCAAAAGGCATATTTCTCAGAGTACACAAGCAAAATTAAATTAAAACCAAGGAAACCTATGATATACTTTCAGTTTTTCAAAGTGCAAACTGTGAAGCAATATACTCAAATAAAGCATATCTATTTACTACAGTCAAACCTAAGTATTTTCACCTATTTATAAAGAAAAAAAGGTATGTATCTTGATACATATATGCAAAAAGTGTAGAAGCCTGAAAACTTTTCCAGGACATCCCCAAAATCTGATTTTTTCCCAGCTGTAGATAACATTCCGCTTGCATGACAAGAAATCAATTGCTAGCAACCAAGCAATGTGAGAGCTGCCTTATTCAAAGTGTTACTTTATAAAAATACTCAAATGTCACCTGGTTCAAATATTTGCCTTATCAAACACTGAATACCAGGGTTATTTGCTAACAAGATAGTGACCTGGTGTTAATGTGTGATGAGAAGCCTTTATGTGAAATTTGGGGCAACTCATGGACACTTAGCTGCCTATCAGCTTCAGAGAACATGACAGCACCTTCCAGAAAATAGTGTGTTGGCCCCCTCCAGTGTCACAGCAAACTAACTGTGTCTGCTGTGGTTTGTCAAATCAACATGCCTTCTACTGCCATTTTACATTACCCTGATCTTATGGTTCCACCACAGCAGATAAAAATATTCTTCAGCAGCAGCTGGACTTAAAGAAATAAAAAAAAAAATCCATGTTAAAAATAGTAGACAATATTCAGGGGTCAGTCTACTATTAAGAAAGGAATGTAACAAATAATTATTCTTCAGGGAACAAATTTAAATGAGAAGCTGCTAAATGACATGAAAGATCTGGCCAGGACTTGAGTAATTCTTTCTCTCCTCTTGCACTTCCTCCTTGTTTTTATTTTCCAGGGAAGCATTTTCTTCTGAAAGCCTTTTAAAAATATTTTTTGTTAAACTTATTAGAATCCATTCATTTCACCTTTCTACCTATATAAACTGTTCTACATACATCTACTGCTTTTTTTTTTGCCTGTACAATGAACAAAGTACAAAATTATGGTGAAAGAAGTGCAAATCTTTGTGAAGAGACAAGAATAACACATTACCAAAGCACTTCCCTCTCAATCTCAGTCCCAATAAACTTATTTTGCACAGTGAAGAAGCAGTGAAGATTACTGTAGAATATCATGCTGCTTCTTGAACCTTACTGAGAAGGTTTTCACTGGGAATTTCAGACAACCAAACCTGCCTGCGTAAGCTGGAATTGCCTCCCTGAGTTTAGTGCACCAAGGCTTTGAGAAGACTTCATCTAATAAAGGTAAATATGTGTCCTTTCTCACTCCTGTTTTCTCTGAAATTCCTTCCACAAACTTAGAACCAATGCTTAATGGAGACTGCAAAAAAAGTCTCACACTACCCAAAATAAGATACACGCCTCTTACACAAGGCTAGGAAAGCCAGAGAGCTTTGCCACTGCTCATAAAAGGACTGGTAGAGTTGTGCTGAACACCTTTTTACAATATCCTTCTCTAGAGCTGTTGTTGCTGACTCTAGCTACCAGTGGAAGGATTTTGCACTTCTAGAAGTCAAGAATCACCCAAACTCAACTGGTTGCACGTCACAGTTTGACAAATGGCCTAGGACCATCTCTCTCACTCTGTACAACCTAGAATATTTCCCAGCACCAGGAAAACCTGGCCAGCATATGTAAAGCAGCAACTGCCAGAAACAAGATATGGCTTCCCAAAGTCCTCCTAGCACATCTGCATGCTGACAGTAGACTTTCAGGGAAGTAATTTTTTTAAAAGGCTGAAATGTCTGGTCAAAGATTGGAAAGGATTCTTTTCAAGACATAACACACTGGTGCAGCTTCAGTAATAAATCACCCAATAAACTTTTTCCAGAATAAAGACCGTGTAAAGTTTCAAAGGATTTTCACTTAAGTTTACACTCAAGTCTCTTGCCTTGCAATAGTTCACAAAGTCCAGCTGTCAACTTCATTCCAGAGTGATGAACAAGATGGAGACTTTTTCCAAAAAACCCCCCTCCACACTTAGTGTAGTTACATTAATTCAGAAACCTAAGCCACCAGTGAGACCCTTGATCTCCTCTGTTCACTCTCTCTGACTTATTATAGCTATGGCTTTTGGTTTTTCAGTTGCAAATTCAATACAGGTGTTGGAAAGACTTTTGTGACTATTGTTGCATTGTAATGGTATATTAAATTGGGACACTGCAACTCCATCTAAGTTAAATGTCTACTGCTTAGGCACTTGTTACTCCTTCTAGTCCTGTGGTCCTATGGTCCTTAAATACCAAGCAGGTTTTTGTCTGCAAGGAATGGGTGAAGTGAGGATATCTTTAGGGTGTTACAAATCTGTACTGTTTACAGCTGCAACATTAACCTGTACCAGTTGCACCCCTGCAGGCTGCCTCCTGAAGGAGCTGCTGCCAGACCTGGAAGGGAGCACCAGATGAAGTTGCCCAAAGTTTATTGCTGTTTTGTTGGTTTGGTTAGTTGATTTGCTACATAGGTGTTAACTCAATAGCAGCATGAGAGGAGAGGCTGGTAAGGAAAGTAGCAAAATTGAACCCAAGGCCAAACTTCGAAAGCAACAGGCATCTCTGATGACTTGACTTCAACTATGCTGGTGGATGCCCAAAGGATTATATTCAAGTGATAAAGATTATATTCCTCTTCCAATGTGATCCTGGATTTTGGCAAAGGACCTCCCCCTAGGCTGATAGTTTCTTTACATTTGAATGGGTCTTTCTCTGGATTTTACAGAAAGCCATGAGGTGTAGAAAACACAAAGCATTTGTCTGATATGGAGTTTCCCTTCAAAAGATTTTGCATGAGGAGGATGGTAACTGCCTAAAAATCCTACCAAACAGTCAGTAGGAAAGAGGGATTATACTTTACTAAAATGTAGGCAGGCTTTCTTGACTGAATGATAGACTAGTTCTGCAGTGCCCTTTGATTGACTACTGCAGCCAGATGGATACCAGCACTGCAGGCAAAACCCCTCTAAATTCTGAAAAATACTCATAATTGTCTGACATCTGCTGGCCGCAACTGTGCATTGGCGTTGCAGTCCCACCAACTTCATCATGTGTCAGAGAACATACATCAGGCTTTCATGATGTACTTATATTGATGTATAAGACAGTTATGTAAGGTACAGATTTCTTCAGGGAAAGGTAAAATGCTATTACTTTTCTAAACAAGTGTTTTAAATTTATAAAAAATCCCTCCCAAACTAATTCTAGCTTTATAAAATCATATAATTGGCTTTATATTTTCTCATTATCCAGTAACTACTGATTTTTTAAAAGACACTAACAATTTAAGGGAACTATAAAGCACAGACTGAATACAGAAATAGGTATCTTGGCAGAAATATGCAACTTCTCTAGCACTTGAACTGATTAATTGGCAATAAACTATCTAATAAAACCATGTTATGTCCAATAACATAAAAAATGTTCTACACAGAAATGTAAAAAGTAGGGAAAAATTGAAAGAGTCATACCTGAAGGGAAGCAAATATGAATTTTAAGAGAGGGTTTTTTTTAACAATCTGCTTTATTTTGATTGAGTTATTATTATGCTCAAATACTTCAATATATTATCTAAGTTTCTGTGGTGAGAATGTGCAGAATGTTACATAACTGATTAAATCCATTAAAACATTACGGAATAGCACTATTTTAGTATATTAAATTCAATAGGTTAGTTGCACTAATAATGCTTTGACTTTTTTTTTTTTTTTCCGAAGTCTCCCTGACGTCCCATTCAGAAAGTACATTGAGCCATCATCCTGATGAAAAATCCTGCAAACAATAGGAACACATATCTGATTTAATTCATGAATATTGCAACTATTGCAAAAGATAAAATTAAGACCTTACCTTATGCCTTTAGAATACTTTTACTATATTTATTACTGCTATTACCCACTGATGGGTTACTATTATTCAGTGACAGTTAACATGATTTAAGACAACTTCCATTCTTAATAGCATTTCCTAAAAGAACCATTATTACTATTAATGTCTTAAATAATACTTAGCCAATGAAGTTCTGTTGAGGAGCTAAAGTAAGTTGGTAAAGGAGCTCTTTGAATGTTTTACAGTTTAAACCAATCTATAAGGTAGACATATTGATACCTAACAACAAAACACCCTTTAAGAAGCAGCAAAACGGATAAAATCGTTTGTGAAAACATCAAAAACCTTTTGAAATGCAGAATCTTGTCGTGATTATGCAATACATACATAATAAGCATACAGTGAACCTTGGAACATTACAATATGAGTAGTTTAATTTTATCTGCCTGAATTTTGCCTGTAATTTCCTAGCCTGTAGTAGTTTAATGATACTGTGCTTTAGGCTACCTTCCACCAGTGGGTGCCTTCAAGGACATAAGAAACAGCTTCCACAGGGGTGACGATAGCATCTGTCCCCAAGCAGCAGGAATGGTTATTCACAGGGTCTGCTTTACAGCACTGAGGCCTTAGTCAATAAAACACATTGGAAACTTTTAGCACGAAAGATGCATTGCAAGTATAGAAAGGTATGGTATAATATCAGGATTAACTTTGTCTTCTTAGTGCTTTTATTTAGTATCAACAGAGAAGAATTATGACAGATATCCAGTGCAATTTATAATGTTTTATGATCATGGACAGACATCAATCTCGGGTTTCAGCCCCTACCTTTTTGCATTTATTCTTATACAAGATGCAGGGAAAAAAAAGGTACTTTTGCTGTATACAAACATCTGCCAAGTCTCACATATGCAGTAAGATTCTCTTCCTGTCAGCCCAGTCTTTTGACATCCCCGATATATGCTTCCTGCACTGGTTGCATGGCACCATTCCTCCCTCCTGCTCCATTATCCCTTGTGCCAGAAGCGACTGACTGGCAACTCCCCAGCTGGCGACACAAAGTCAAAGAGAGGTAAAAAAGGCAGTGAGGCTGTTCTGTAACCCAGGAGCCACATGGTCCTCCACAGCAGAGTTGGACCACAGATCCCCCAGTGTGGAAGCCCCTCTTGTCACACCACTGTGCACTGCTGGGTCAGCCTCAGACACTGAGAAGCTGCTAGATTAGAGTCCCACAAAAGCCACAGCACTGCTGCAGATATTGATGATTTTGTAGATTTTGTCACTCATTGTACATTCCATGTCTGTGTATTTTGATGACATGCAGTGACCACAGAAACCAGGGCACAGAACTATGATTTCCCTTAGGCAGATAGCCAGTGAAACCTCTGTCTCAAAAGCTAGAACTACAGTAATGAAGAAACCAGCCCAAGTCATGCCTGCACCCACCCATCCTCCTCAGACTTGACAAGCTAGCCAGTGCCAGCAATCATCCTCCCAGGCTGCCCAGGCTGGCAACAGGCCACAAACCTTTCCCAAAGGATGTTTGGCCATAGCCACCCTGAAGAAAGACTGAAAGACTTTAACTGTATGGACACGAGTTTTGCCGTGCCTCGTTGCCCTAGAACCAGAGTCTGGTCCCCATCACTTTTGATTCCCTAGTAGTTAGCAGGAGGTGTGTCCTGGTTTTTAAACACAAGCCCACTCTTCTGCCAGGTAGGGTATGACTAAAGGCCAGCAATTCCTATTAAAATATTTACCCTACAATAAAATTCAATCTTCTTTCAGTTTCAGTTGTTCCTTTTAAAGGCAAAGATTCTGGAGTTGTGTGCTGCTGCCTTTTTCCAGGAAAACCATGTCAGTGCTGCTTCATCTCTGAGGCAGAAGCCTGTCTCATGTATCCTTCAGTGCTGCTCTCCATAGATATTGGGAAGCAAAGACATCTCCCTCCTTCTGTCCCGACTTTTTTGGTAGTATGATTTTCATTAACAACACATGGGAGAATTGAAAAGAAATCCTACTGGTAAATAGCAGGATCAGAAAATACCCTTCTTAACACTCTCTGTCACACCCAGAGAACAACTGGACATTTGCCAGATTTTTACCAAAAGTCTAAGTTCAGTATAATTTGTCTCTACTTGAAATTAATTGGACATATTTACTGTTCTAAATTTTCCAGGTGAATATGGATGTGCAAGCAATGGAAATAAGGCAAAAGCTGACCAGCAATAAAGTGCTCAGGCCTGAGGGATGCTGCAGATGAATATTACTCTCAACTGACATTGAATATCAAGTGTTCAAGGCCAGGTTAGATGGAGCTTTGAGCAATCTCATCTAACGGAAAGCGTCCCTGCCTGTGGCAAGGGTTTGGAACTAGGTAATCATTAAGGACCCTTCCAACCCAAACCATTCTATGATTCTAGGATTCTATGATCTGTTCTTTGTCTAATCATACAAACCCAGTGAATGTGGTGTCTGACACTTGGATGGGAGGAGAAAAGGGAAGACACAAAATCTCACTCAGACTGTACTTGCTAAGAGCCACATGGCACAGCTTCAGTACCAAAGCCGAAATCAGCAACCAGCACCAAGAACCAAAATAAAGATAGCTCAGGAACTGAGCCTGTTGAGCAGACACTCAAATACTTGCAAATAGGAATTGGATGAATTAGGGGAAGTGACCTAAGACTTGCTAGAACAGGGTGGAAATCAGGCACAGTGTGTCATTAATGAGAGTGCCTCTTTTTACATACAGTCATTGCATACAGGTTTTATGACAGATGCAAAGATAGAAAAATCCAGTCACCCGAGACAATAAACTATGTGTGTTCAGGTGCAGTCACTTCCAGGGCATTTGAATACATGAATATCAAGGTAAGTAAAATTTTATGTACAAAAAATGTTTTGGTACTTCAAATGGTGTTTCAAGGCACCTCTGTGTATCAACTTTTAGAATCTATCACATCAGATGATGTTTGTTACCACTCATTTTTACTTCTCTTTTTTGTTTGTTTTTTCATGTCATGAAGACAATATTCATTACTTATGTGTAATAGAAGTTAAGCTTTTCACTGCTTCCTCTTTCCAGTTCTAACTTGTTTCAAATACAAATTAAGTGCTATTGAGCTAAATTGTCCTTTCAGATTTGCTATAAGGCAATTTGCCATTCTCCCAAATCCAGAACAAAAATAAAAGCAAGGTTTGTGTTTCTTTCAGAAAGCTTAAAAAAGTCTATTCCAGGCTGAGAGATGTGTGCTGAGAGTTCCTGTGTTTTCTAGCAGCTCTTCCAAATCACAGTAGCATCTCAGAAGTAACCTTCCCACTCTTCCTCAGCAGGATGTATTTCACATTAATATCGAATAATCTGTGTGAGAAATGAAACACTGCCAAGAGGAAACAGAGGAGACTGACACAGTGGAGCAAATATATTATACTTTCATATTAATATATACTTGTTCACTTGCTTTCCTTCACATGACCTGGCTACAGACAAATGCATCAAGCATAACTCTTAATTAACTGGTAGAGTCCTGATCACACAAAAAAAAGAGAAAATACTGACCATTTTGCCTTTATTATGAACATTAGATTTAACTTTTAAAGCCTAGATAAAATTACATTCCAGTCAAAGTTCACACTAAAAGTCCAGCGGAAATCCTTTCCTTTTAAATTTACTTTAAATTTTGACAATTATCAAACTAGAAAAAAGTTTGATATTTTTTTGTAAGAAAATGTTTGAAATTCTCAATTTAAGCTATTTTTCTGAAATACTCAAGGTCAAAAGTTTCAGTTAGAAGTTTTCTTGTAAAAAAAGAGATTTTCATGTTAGTTAAGACTGATCACATTTACAAACACAGTACATGTTCAGATAAATAAATAACATTTACTAGCAATGTATACAATAAAAATAGTGGAAGAAATTAGACTTGAGAGTCATTTGCATAAACATATTTATTCATAAAATGTGAAAAATAAATTTTTCTGTTTGTAATAAGCTTCCAAGTACTCTAAACACACTTCTGGATAGATTTATTAGAAGACTGTCTATTACTATAAACAAGAAGTTCCAGTATTTGGAAATCAAGGGTGTCATTGCTTTCTTCCCAAATTGTTGGTGATTGAATTGAGAGCTGAGGTCATTATCTTGCCATCAACTCATGTTTTCTAGACAGATGGCAACTACAGATATTCTTGGGATGAAACAAGGCACTGATGTAAGGCATAATGAATATGTGACAAGAATGATAGTAGGTGCCAAGAAAATTCACAAGATACAGTTCTAGAACTGTTTCTCTAGGGAAACTAAATTGTCTAAGCAGTTTGAGAGGAGACTTTGCTTTAAATTGCATCAGAATCCCAGATGGGGTGGCCAATAGAGTTTGTGCTGCATTTTAGTTCATGGGTGAGTTTTCTGCTCAGGCTGCGTCCAAAACCAGGACAAGTTGTGGATATAACAGATGAGAACACAGTGTAATAACATATTCCCATTTGAAGGGAAAGGCCCCTCATTTTATAGTGGACTGGCTTTAGGGGCTGCTTCACATGGAGTGAACTGTCAGACTGGGGCCAGGGACTAGGAATACCTGAACTTGAGGGCTGTGGTTCAACAGAATGGTTTTGCTTTACCTAGCCATAAACAAGCATTGATTAGTGTTTCTAGCCTGTCTCAGTCTTACTTAGTCTAAATGTGTACTGAGGAGTAGCTTCAGTGCTGTAAACACATTTTATCACTGTTATACCCTTAGACTCCTTTATATAAAATAACTATCACTGCTGTAAACCAGGATGAGTCTAACATGCCCAACTTCAGAGCAACCAGGGAGATAAGCCTTGGGCCTAAAAAATTTAAGCACTTAAAATAGAGGTTAATTTAGTAGCAAAACCCCCTAATTCTGAAATTTATTTTAGTTTAATGCATGCCTGGAGGCTAAGCCCAGAGCTAAGGGTGGCACAAGGTGTGAGGCTCAACCCTTCCTTGCTTTTGTCTCACTCCAGGGAGTCAGTAAGTTTCTACTTGCACTTCAAGTGCAGAAAGTCATCCTACCCCTTAGGCCCAGGGAACAGGGGGGCTACGGAGGGAAGCAAGGTTTACCCTATTCTTCTTTGCCTCTTCACAGCCAACTTAACTCTAGTAAGAAATGCCTTGAAAGCATCAAGTTCCAAGAAAAGGTACTAGCCAAACAGCCATCAGTAGGATACAGTAGCAAGGATGTGCTCAGGCTATTTCACATTTTCTGACTTCACTTACTTCCAGTACAGCAATAGTAAGCCAGCATATGTTGGTGGATAGCATACACTTAGTGGCAACAACCTATAGCAAACAGCATGATTGGAAAACAAAAGAATTTGTGGTTTAGCGTATTCAAAGCATTTTCTTTGTTGACCAAGGATAAAAGGAAGATCCGTTTACAATGATGGAAGTTTTTTTAATTGCCCAGATGAGTTTGAAGACTGATGTGAAATCTTAACCAATTGTGTTTATAATTTGAATTATTTAAATTGAATTTAGAAGCTTTACAGGATTTTTAAGAAATGAAGGGGAAAGTACACAGTGGTACTGAGATCTTCATCTAATTGCTCTCTGTTCTTGCTTTGCTGCTGTTGACCTTCAAACATCTCTTATCACATTATATCCATAAGGTTTTTTTATTATTTTCACTTGATCTAATTACCTGGATGATTTTACACTCTTCCCTACAGGGAAATATACTGCTGAAGTTTGGGGTTTTAAATACTAATTAAAAAAATCATTAGTGTCTG
Organism: Athene cunicularia; assembly: GCF_003259725.1. NCBI lineage: Eukaryota > Metazoa > Chordata > Aves > Strigiformes > Strigidae > Athene > Athene cunicularia. Next base: position 19,053,572 of record NW_020799097.1, read on the forward strand.
AACTAATTTCCACTCTTTGTATTTTCCTCTCCTTGATAACCATCAGAATCTGATAGCAACGTAGTTGTTGCCATACTTTAATTATACTGGTAGGATTCCTTTATCCACCTGCGGTATAGGGAAATAAACTTTGTTACATTCAGTGTATAGGCAGAGCCATCTAAAATGTGTATCTGTTTAAGTAAAAACAAAATGTGTTGTATAAATAGTTCAGCTGTGTTCCTAACATTTCATTATGTATTTAGTATATGGAACAATGTTTTAAAGCATGCTTCTTAAAATTGTTCTTGGGCAATATATTGAAGGCTGTCTTCATAAATTATTTGTTGTGATAAGTTGTATACAAATGCACTGCAAGCAAGTTCCAAACAACTTCCAGTTTCTTATTTGAGGCTGGTGTTCATTCAAGTCTTAGATGGTTTGTACACACACGGTTTCATGAAAGTGACTTTAAATTTGTGGATACATTAACTGCAGCTTTTTTGTTCCTATAATTAATAGGTGCAAGATAGTGTTCAGTGACTGAATTGGTCATGTTTTAATAACATAGGATTCAGATTTGTTATGGAAAACTAAGGCTATGGTATGACTGCTGTAAAAGCAAGATCCAGAGAGAGACTATTTTGTAAAATCACATAGAGTAACAATACAGTGGGAGCATCTATGCCTGTTGAGCCTCAGAAACACCAATATGTCTTATTGGTTCATGAGGAACACCTGTTCATGATATTATTTAAAATGCTGTTAGCTACAAAACCAAGCATCTAATCAGTAATGTGTTCATCTTTCACTCTGCACAGCTCCATTTATTTTTGTCTTTTTGTTTTTCCTCTTACAAAGTGAAATGAAGAAAGCATCATAAGAATTCCTTTGTGCCATAATTCATTAAGATCTTGTCTAGTTGACCTCTATCAGTCCATATTAAATTTAATAGAAAAAAAAAAAAAAGTGTCTTTCTAGATTAGGTCCTCATTTATCATGGAAAAGATAGAAATGGCTGTCATAATTCCTGTTCCCCTAAGCCTAAAGTAATTTTAAATTATAGCCTCATACATTGCAGAATAGTAAAGTTCTTCAAAGCTCAGCTAGGATGATAGTGTTCTACTGGTGCCACAACAGAGCCTAGCAGTTGTAATTCAAGTCCATATTATCAACACTGGACTGGTACTGGTTTTGAATTTGATGGGATAGAAGTGTGGAATTGCTACTGCTATTGCTTTTTCTTACTCTGACTCCTGTATTTTGAATTGCTTTCTGCACATCTACAAAGCCTTAGTAGGAGAGGTTAGAGCTGCAGATCCACTGCCCAAAAGTACAAACTAAAGACATGGATCAAACTAAAGATATGGACAGTGACGAAGGACTAGAGCCTGGAGTTTTATGTTCCAGATGAGAGCTGCGTATGTCAGGCTCATAATTACAAGAGGGTTTCCAGGCTGCAAAACTCAGTGCAAATCTCAAAGGAGAAGGGTTCCAGTCACATCTCTTTTCTCCTACCACCTCCTGTGGGCAGTTTAAGCATATCTTTGCCACTGCCATCTTTTTCAAGTGCTGGATGAATTCCCTTTGGACATCCCTAGCTTTCTCTATGAGACATGTAAAGTATTTAGAGAAATTATTTGCATTTTAGGTTCAGAGCCACCTAGAAAAGGAGCTATTTAGATATTTGAATGTTACGCACGACAACACTAAATGTCAGCATTCCCAAGTTCCTTTGTATTAATGACTCTATGGTTTCAAGTCCCCCAAACAGACTACCTTTTTCAGAATTAAGTAGCTCTGAAGCATCTGCTTTTTCAGAATCTGTACTAACACTTTCTGAAAACTGGCTGCAATAAGGTAATTTCAATTATTTGACAATAAATTTAGAAGTATCAAGATTGCTGATGATTTCTGAAAATCCACAGATATATGTATATATAAATGTATACTTCTGTACACTAACATCCCCCAATACACACAAATATAACTTCACATACTTAACTAACTCTTCCTAGCAAATAAAACATTCAATGATTTTTCATGCTAATACATACAATTCAGAAACTCACAAGGAAACAATGTGAAGGATCAACAATCTGATCCTGCACACTCTTATTAACAAATTACAATATTAAGGTTACAAAGGATCAGACTGTCAATGATAATCTTTCTTCTGTTGTCTCTAAATTACAGAAAAAAAACCAAACTGTAAATGCATTTTTGCATGCATTCATATCAAGTAGCATTCCCACTATCACATACAATATACACAATCTCCTCTTAAGATGAACACAAACTAGTATGATTCAGTAATGAATGTATGCAAGTCTAAAGAGATGATTTCAGCTGGTTGTTATCTAGCTGGGTCAGAGTTTAGATAGGGAGGCACAAAAGTCAAAAGAGACAAGCAGCATAGGTGGCCTGTGGATAAAGAGGTTCATTCTTCTGTGCAATCAATCACCTTCAGGGGCAGAGAGTTTGCTTCCTGAGCAGAGAAAACAAATACACATATGACTGAGAGGATGAAAACAGCTTTGAAAAGACATGATTATATGTGACTGAGTAGTGGCACACCAGTTTCATCTCAAACATCGTTTAGATTGCACTCAAGGGACAAATTATGTACTATTTTCCTTAACCTTACAATGATGCTTTTCCAATTTCAGGAGAAAATCCTATTTACAACTAATTAATATTCAGGAATAAAAAGTTCCTATTAGCATAACAGGAAATTAATTAATTAAAAGTTACTAAATGAAACAGAAAATATTTATTACATTCTTCTATTTGAAGAGAGTATTGAGATGGGTGAAAGAAATACAAATTCAATTGATTTATTAATATTCAGATTTTTACTGGCATTTGGGCACTGCGTTCCACCTGAACTTCATGAGGGAAAAGCATTGAAACAGATTTTAAAAATCGGCCCTAATACTAACATTTTCAAAATCTGATTATTTAAAGACAGAACTTATACTGAGGTCCTAAGCATGCACTGAAAAAATGTATGAATGAGCAAGCCCCTTTATTTTCTTTAGGATTGGAGTCAGAAACATCTATTGCAGAATCACAACATGGCTGATGTCAGAAGGGACATCAGGAGGTCATCTGGTCCAACACCCCATGCTCAAGCAGGGCCACCCAGATCCAATTTCCCAGGACCATGTCCAGATGGATTTTGAATATCTCCAACAAGGGAGACTCCACAAGCTCTTTGGGCAACCTGTGCCAGAGCTGGGTCACCCTCACAGTAACAAAGTGCTTCCTGATATTCAGATGGTACCTCCTGTGTTTCAGTTCATGCTTGTTGCCTCTGGTCACATCACTGGGTACCATTGAAAATAACTTGGCTCTCCAGGTCACTTTTTTGCAAAGCTATTTTCTAGCTGGGCATTTCCCAGCATGTACTGGTGCCTGGGATTGTTTTGCCCCAGGTGCAGGGCTTTGCACTTCCATTTGATGGGCTGCATGAGGTTCCTGTCAACCCATTTCTCCAACAATTTATAGATGAGTATGAGGACCCATCCCACTAAAGAAATTCAGGATTGGCCAACCCTTACATCTGACAAATCGTGAGTAGAAGATGCTCCTCCTGTAGAGAAAGGATTTAGAAAGAGATGACTTAGGAAGAAACCATGGAACTAAGAAGAGAGATTTATGCTTGAGTAAAGACTGTGGTACTGATTTTTAAAAAAATTTCAATCCATCATTCCAAAACCTGCTGTTGATCCTGTGCCCAAAGAACTGACAAGAAGGAAAATTATTCTAGTTGGTGTTTATGTATGATTTTCACTCTTGTTATAACACCTGCAGCCCCAGTTAAACACTTGGCCAAGAGTTTAAAATGCAGCATTGCATCACATGTTCCATAGCTTGAGTTGCCACCATTTTGTTCTGTTGCAATTCTGGAATCCCTTAAGAAATGAATAAACAAAGAGAGATTATGTTTTGACTTCAGAAGCTGATTACCAACCTGTATGGTTTGTCAGAAAAATAAAAAAAAAAAAAAAAAAAAAAAAAAAGATAAATAGAGCATACATTTTTATTCTTGTGTTCATTGTGGTCTGCCTGCAAAGATGCACAAAAGGTCACATATATCTTTGAACAGCAAATGATTGCTCTTGACATATAAATCAATATAGCTTGAAAATGTGAGGAAGTATAACATGACACAAAGCTCACGCTGAAAGTCTCTCCCTCAGTTTCTCTCTAATAATGTGAGGTGAATACAATTTCCTTTTCTTACCTTATATACTTTTATATTTAAACATTAGGATCTTTTAATTCATTCACCTACCACAATGGAAAGTGTCATGTTTGATATCTCTCGAGTTTAAAAACAGCAATAGTAAGTAAAGGTTATGAAGTAACAGCCTTCGTTATAATTCTTCTTCCCAAAATATGAGCACATGAACTTTGTAGCCTATCCCAAATGCCACATCTGGGCTATTTTGGCTATTTGGGAAAATACGTTTCCAGATTAAAGACTTCTAACAGTAAAAATTCTGCTGGAATGTCTCTCACATTTATACAACTGACAATATGGATATTTACTAGAGACAAGTCTTAAGTGTATAAAGCTATGTCTTTTATTAAAGCTAGAAGGAAGAATGAGGGTATATCCAGTTTAAAAAGGAAAGTGGCAGAAAAGTTTCTGTATGTGTCTAGAGTTTAAAACTTGCACAAAGGGCTATCAATAATACCAAGATTCTCCCCAGTTACTAATATGAAGACAACTGGAAGTGGAATTTTTACCTACTTCAATTTTTAAAAAGCAAAATAAAAAAATGCAATAAGAAATAGAACACTATGTTAAATATAAAAAACTCACTGGCAACAAGTACAGTTCAAATAAAATCTTGGCAGCATGAATAGACAATTTGGTAAACGAACCACTACTTTCTAGACTAAGATCAAATTTCAGACTGACTTAGAGTGTCGCCAGTTGTACAATACACAACATCTCCTGAATGCCAAAAGGAAGGATTTTGTGATAACCAAGTTTCAAATAAACCAATACACGCTCCTGGCCTACAAGGGACAGAAAAAAGCCTTTTGATTTCTATTTCTGCCACGTAACCATGTTACAACATGTGACACTACAGTATCAGCTAGAAATAATTGTCTATGCTTGTGTATTTCATGGAAACACACTAATAAAAGCAGTCCCAGACATAATCCTTAATAGATTTTCCAGTATTAATCTAGTTCCATCTATAGTTGGTTCTCCTCAGTGATCTCATCTAACTGAACTTTGCTACAGCATTCAAAGCAGAGCCAGGGCTGAGCAGGACAGAAATATAAAGGCAAATGTTAGCAGCACACCAAAACAAACACCTTAATAAAGAAATATTTGAAGAAAAGTTGACGCAAACTCAGTACAGGTATCTCATTCAAACTGCAAAATGAGGAGAGTAATAAGAAAACATGGATGCAGTACATGAAATTTCTTAAAGTCAACAAGAGAGTCAAAAATACAAACTTCAGGTATCTTCAGATATCTCACTGATAGTATAAACTGTCACATTGTGATTTAAGAACCTTGTCCTACTTCAGTTACACAAAATCCTTTTTCATTTTCAAGGATATAAAATATAAAATGATGTCATAAAGATCTATTGCAGGAGGGTCCTATCAGTCGGTCATTAAAACACAGAACATCTGAAGGGTAAACTAAGACCAAGTTTTTTAGCAAAACCAAAAAGCACTGTTAAAAAGCCTATGCAGCTATAGAAGGAAACATTTAAATCTCTATAAAACAATTATAATTTGCTTGTTCTGAATATAGTTAATACTTGATTAGGTAGATGCTTGGCGTTAACATCCTTCTTAATTAAATCAGACTCCACCTTCTCTACCCCAAGAGAAAAAAATATATATTGATTATGCTTGCTTTTTTTTTTTTAAATGCTAATTACTATAAGCAGGGAAAATCTTAAATCAGAATGCTTTATTCAGCCCTACTGCTTCACCCATTTGGAACCTACTCATATTTCCTTGGGAGGCCTGCTCTTTTGTATCTGTGAAAACAAGCACAGATGTTGGCTCCGCCTTCCTTAAAGCAAGTTTTGCATAATGACCATTTTGAATGGATCCCACTTGCACCTGTTCAGCATTTTAAAGTAAAATAGAGCACTTGATTGACTCCAAATATCTTGTCCAGATTTTCTTAACTTGATTATGTTGCCATAAAAGCCAAGAGATTATTTGAGCAACAGACACAGTATCAGCTGGAGCAGGGCCAAGTTCATCATTCCTGGCAGCATTATTTTGTTGCTGTTGAAAGTCTGACTTGGAAGATATTGCAGATTAATTAGAACATTAGATGGCACTACTACTGCACTGAGGCACAAAGAGAAGCAAAGATAGCCATATGCAATTATTTATAGTGCATTAAGTATACAAGAATGCTAATATTAAAATGATCACATTGATCTCGATATGACATTTCTGCAGAACTGCTCTTTTCTTTATCAACAGAATGCACTATCTCTCTTATTTGCTACCTCCTCATGCAACAGAAATCCTCATACTTTTCTTCTATTATACCTCCCTCCTCTTTCATTACAAATGCTTGAATTACAAATTATTCTTCTACAGAATTCACTGAATCTTACCATCATTAAATTTATAGTCAGTTTCCCAAGGCTTCCAACAGTCTGGAAAAAATACTTTCATTTAAAGTTACATAAATATGAATAAACTTTTCTGAAATCTGTAGATCTCCTTCTGGTTTCACAATACTAAATCAAGGGGAATTTGGCCTTTAACACCTAAAAATGCATATTTTCAATTATCATTATTATCATAATCTGATTTTACACAAAAATATTATTTCATAGCTAATGAGACATCACTCTATGAGTGATCCCTTTGCTCCAAAGTTAAACTAAACCTTGATGCTCCACAGTTCTGTTTGAAAATTAATTCCCTATATGAAGTGATGGGGAAAAAAATGACATATGATATGGAAAACCAATTCAATTTGATATTTTGAGTATGTATGCTAGTATGTGAGACATCATTCAAAAAAATAGAACCAGAAAGCCATTCTGCAAAGAAGTTGTTTGGGGTTTTTTTTTAACAAAATACTAAAAGTGAAACCAAGATATCTTGTTATTACCAAGAGGGTTTTTTTTTGACTTCTCAATTATTTTGAATTAGTGTAAAATTTGTTAAATATTACAGTATTGATATACTCTCCAATGGAAGATGGTTTTATAAACCAGTGGTGAGGCAACAGCGCAGCTGCTCAACTTTAGATTTGATATGTCTGATTAGAAGACCTTGATTGTAGCTGGTCAAAATTTCATGATATTTTTTCCTCACAGCATCTCAAAGGAATATTATATGTTTCTTGATTTTGTAAATCCAACTATTTTCTCCTAACTGTCCTGTAATATGAATTTTTAATTTCATAATTCTGCATGTACATACCAATTACTAATTATAGATATATGTATATAGGCATGTACATTGCAAGGAAAAAAAAATATTCAGTAATACATCAGAGGAGTATTATTAGCAGATAATAAGATATAGACTATTAACAGATTCACAACTTAATTTGCTGATTCTTTTTTCTCATGAGAACTGAGTAAGGCAAAATTCTTACAGAATTCCTAACTATTGCATAATTAAAAGTTATATCCTAATGCAAACATACAAGACAAATAACAAAGTCCTTACAGAAAACCTACATTCAAGCATTTCCTGACTTGGTTCTTTCTTTGTTTTTTTTTAGCATCCTCCTCAAAGTAAATTAAATGCCCATTGGTACACACCAGTTTTAAATAAATTATTTAGTATTTCATAAAACATCACATATTTGAAATAACTGCTGACATGTCATGATTTAAAAAAAAAAAAAAAAAAAGGAGAGAAGACATGCTGTTCTTAGGTGATAAATGGGTAGTAGTGTGATACTAAGACACTTCTGTGTACTTCCCTAAATCATGTCTCATCGTAATGCAAGGCAAAATCAAATTACTTACATTACAAAATGGTATCATAATGTAAACTATAAAAATCAAAAAGATTTGTTATTTATATCAAATGTCTGGTAACAAATGCTGTCATTGTTATAATAAAATATCTGACCATCACAGTGAATATTCCTACTGAAATTCTCATATATGAAGAAAGACATAGAATGTGTTGTGATTTGGTCTTCCTATGACTGTACATAATTTTAAATTATATCTGCTGAAAAATAGTAATGAACCCATTAAACACAGAATAAATGCATTATACTGGCTAAAAATCATTCAAAAGTATACTGATCAACAAATTAAACTGTCACTGACAAAACATCAAGCTGCACCTTAACCAGTCAGATGAACATAATGTTCAGTAACACAGCATGGTATTTTATACTTTCAATCCGATACAGTGTATCTTTAATCTTCTATTAACTGGCCTAACAATAAATATGATGGATCACTAATGGTACATAAACCCAAGCTTATTATGCAAAATTATTTTCCTTTTTTTTTTTTTTTTGTATTTAGGTGAACTTATATGGATACAGACTATTGTAATAACATCAAGAACTTGAAATCAAGTTTTTCAAGTTATATTTCAAAATTAGTTTTGAATATATTTTTTTTAATTCAAAAACAAACTTTAAAAGCTCAAACAACAGGGTAACATAAATCACTGAGACAGTGGTTATTTTAAGGCATTCCTGAATTGTTACAGTTACCCAACAATTGCAGCCAGACATTTAAACCTCAAAGGTGAAACACATGTGGTACTGTTACGGAGGCTCTCAAACAAACAACCAACCACTAAAAATTAAAAATTTATTGTTAATGCAATTAACTAGCCCTCCACAACTATTCAATTACAGGTTCAAATGTGCATGAAAGGAGAACAAAACAACTCCCTAGGGTTTAACAACAACCCAAAACACAGAACAAAGCCCCACTCCCTAGGGTTTAATGGCAACCCAAAATGCTCTATCTCTCACCTGACAAGTGAGGGCTCTCAACCCCAAGGACCTTCTCAAGGCAGCGTCCCGACCCAAGGCACCTCTAGGGTTTTCCTTGGGTGGCACCCCAACCCAAGGGGAGAGCCCTCAACCAAAGTGTGCTGCTCCAGTGGACAAGCTCAAAATGGTTCACAGGGGACTCCATTTATACCCAGTCCAAATCTGACCTATGGTCAATTGTGGCTCCTATTGGCCAAGGGCCCCAACTACCGTGAGGCCCTGAGAAGAGAGGCAATCAATGGCTGCTACACTTCAGCAGCCAAGAAGCTCTGTTTTCATTGGGTGGGTGCACTTGCCACAGGTACCACCTTCCTTACCTACATGGGCAAGCACATAGGGCAGACAGATTCTCAGCTGAAGCATGTTGGTATAGCTCCATTTTAGTCAACAGGGCTAAATACCTTCACACAAGCTAAGGATCAAACCCAGACAACAGGGGATTATTAAGTGAAGGGAAATGTAATAGTTCCCTTGTTTAGCTTGGATGAAGGACAGCTTCCAGCACTGGTGCAGCTTTTTCATTCTTATCTATCCCCATCCCTCACTTCAGTTCATACTCATTATATTTTCTGAACACAGACAGTTTTCTCCACACAAATACAAGTTTGCAGACTATCATATTCATAAAAAACACTTGCTAAAGCAGGGTTACATAATAATCATATCAGATTATATTCTCAAACAATCCCTCCTCTGCAAGAGTGAAGTCACTGGCATCAGCCATTTGTGTTCCATGACTCTTTGACAGCAATTGATTCCTAGTATTACCTAGTTAAACTATACACCCCTTGAAGAAAGACCTCTTTGGTTGGCTTTTCAGAAAGCTGACATGTTAAGAAATATCTCAAGATAGTGAAGTTATTCATACAATGCAAGCAAAAATTGCATGTATATAGTGGCAGGTAGATGTGCACTGGGACGCTCTGATTTCTGTTAGCTGACTTGCATATCGAATTGAAATTTTAAGGTTCTAATCTTAGAAACGTGACTTTGTACTTTATTTTTTATGAGATTGTATTCTGATTACCCATGGCCCTATCTTTAGGACTCTGAGTTCCATGCAGAGCATTCTAAATTTTCTTAGAAAGCAGTCTTCATGTGTACATGACAAAAAAAATGTATATCCATTCCAAGAAGAAATCCCTACGTGTTTGTAGTGGTCATATATACAATTTATTACTAATTGGTAATTATTCATTATGGATAAGTTTCATATGTTAGTTGAAACTTTTCAAAGAAAACTTCAGTTAAAATGCCTTTGAAACATCAACTGAAAAACTTTTGAAACAAATCATGCTAGCTGCATTTTCAACTAATTGGGTGATATAATATAAAGATAACTGAAAATAGATCATCATATTCACTCTAAGGTAGTCTTTACAGAAACAATCAAAAGGTAGGAACACCAGTTGCTGTGATCCAGTTTATTAGCCTTGAAGAACTAAAACAAAAATACAGAGATTTGATGAATAAATAAATAGATGTAGATTCTTAAAACTTCATGACCATTCAGTCCTCTAGTCTGTCCCTTTTATATACCATAAAGACTGAATTGTGTCATTATGTATTGAACATAATACTTTCTGTTTGCAAAAGCATATCTTCCAGTAGCATATTCAAATTTGGTCTGAATTGAGCAATATAAAATGCAACTATAACCTTTGAACTGTGACACCATAATTTCTGGTATGTTTTATTTTGCAATACTTAAAATAAAATGTTTGGATTTTTTGGAGTTATCAAATGTAATGAAAAATGTATGTATAATTAAATTATGTAAGTATTTTGCACAGATCTTAGAATTAATGTTTTCTGTGGCAAAACAGAAAAGTCAGATTTGAAAGTGGAATGGATAAATATGAAGAAAGATGTGTTACAGAGCCAAGGCAGTCTTCCAGCAAAGTTTTAAGCAAAATATAATCTCCACAACATATCTGCTTAGGTGGGCATAAATACAAAGAACAAAAAGGCTGTGATCTCCCAGAAAACATTACTGTCAGATATGTCTTTCTTGTCTCTTAAGAGTTGTTTCCCAGAGATTCCTGAATTACAAATCCTAATTAGATATGTTATTAATCTTATTCACATGAGAAAAGTTACATGTGTGCGCAAATATTTGTTGGATTAGAGCCATAATATGCTTCTGGTGGCTTTTGGAGCATAAACTCCTTTAAATTTTCTAATTCATTGAATGCACTCCATTTCAATATTAAAAATCTTTGCTCTTAGTTGGTTTTATGTTCTTTTTAAAGCATATTTAGTTTTGTTTTGCCCATAATTCAATAAATATGTACAATGTCTCCCAATGATAGTGAAGAAAATAAATTTATGTTGGAACTACAGTAATACTGCCCAAACGGATGCTGATTAATAACTAAGAAAAGATCTTCAATCATAAGGGCTGAGAAACTTTTGCCCTGTACAAATAATAAAACATCTCCAGGTGGGGGAGGAAGAGTTTAAAGGCTAACCAAATACTAATGAGAAAAGAGTGAGTTTTAATCATAAAACTAAAACAGAGAGCAGTTACAGGCTCTGCACATGTGAGAAAAATTACATTTAAACTAATAAAATGCTGAGACTGTGTTCCTGAATCCCAGTGTGCATATTGGCTTTGTCCCAAACCATTAAAGGACAAAATCTAAAATACACAGCAGCACTCACACACTTTTCATTACTCCATGCACTGATTTCCATAGAAATTAATCACTGGAGAGAAGCCGTGGTGAACCCCAATGTCCTATCTGATCTGGACAACCATGAATCAGGACTTGAGTGAGAATTTGACATTTTCTGAAGTCTAGTTGTATCCAGAGACACCTACAAACAGAAGAGATTGTTGTGATGGGACAAAACAAATGAAGGAAGTGTGATGCAGAAGCAGTTATGTGCTTATTATAAACTTATGGTAGTAAACTGGGAGTTCTTGGTTCTTAAAATCAAGAAGGTCACAGAAATAAACTTTTTGTAAATTACCTATCCTAATTTATATGACAATCTTGCATCCTTTAGTATTCAGTCTGTTTTCAGATACTTGCACAGGTCTCTCTTTCACTCTGCTGGGAGTGGCGTATGACTATATGAAGACAGATCTACCATCAACTAGATCAAAGGATGATCATCCTATGATCATCCTTTATAACTAAGAGCCTTTACACTGACTCATGTCTGAATTATGAATTTCAGTAAAAATGCTAAATTTAAATGTCTCTCAAGACAGCAATGGATTTTTTTTTCCATGGGAAATTTGAAATCAGCAAGCACAGCCTTTAATGTTTTGAAATAATTAAAGCAGACCCCAAGAAAGGACTATTCACAAGAGTTCACAGACAAAAAATATATTCTAAGCACAAGCAAACTTCAGTAGCCTCATCTATTAAAACAGAAGGGAATGTTTTTCATTATCTTTTTAAAAGAAACTTACTACTAACGTACATGCAGCAGAAACATTTGACAGGAATCTAGTTTTTATGCCAACAAACTATCATCAGCACATGCTATTAATTTTTTTCTTAGTATGCTTTCTTTCCTTACTGGTGAAGCCTTGTAGGCATGGCCCAACAAGAGTGTAATAAGATGGTGATTGCTCAATAACTTAAATATCACAAACAGTAGACCATCTGGGCCTTTAAAAATTTCAGCTAGCCTCCTTATTTTTTTCCTTTCAGATACCACTTGCTTTTCTTCTTCCTACTGCAGTTCCCATAGAAAAATCATGGACGACTTCCCCTACTGTGAGCTCTGCTGACCCTGACATTTGTGCAATGGGTCAACCCTATCCACTTTCTAAATGCAGTCTTTCAAGATCCACTTCTTCTGCCCTCATTTTCTTAGAAGAATTCAGTAAAACCCTTTTCACACTTAACATTTCTGCTCCTTCAGGCAACTCTAGAGAAAATCAGTTCTGTGCTGGTTATTTGCTTGTTAATGAATAGAGCATTTAAACCACAGAGTGAAAAACCAAAACATAGAAATCAAATTAATATTGACCACGGTATCAAAAATGAGATGTAGATGAGTCGCTTTATACCTGCTATGTATATACATATGCACATATCTTTCCAGCAATAAATAAAACCACCTCATACTCAGGATCAAAAGGGTGCTAACAAGCCTGAAGAATCTGGGCTATAAGAGATTAGATATATATATTTGCAAATATATACACATCATTCCTCATTTTTCTATAAAAACAGCCTTCAAGCATTTTGTTGATTAGAAATATTTTCCACAAGTTTCTGCATATGAAAAATGGCTCAGGCTTTCTAATCTTATTAGCATTGTATCATTCCATTTGTTGAAGCTGCATTTTAATTGCTAAATCAGTTGTTACTGGTTAATCTAAGTACATTCCTGATTCCATTATATCCATGAAAGACTTTCCACTGTATTATGAAACTTTCTTTACAATAAAGGTATTCACATTTAAAAGTAAACCGTATGTCTGTGTATTTCACAGGACATACAATGAGAGGAAACCACTTACTGAAGATGATATAGTAAGGCTGAAATATAGGGCTTTGCTGCCAGCCTGAATTTTGTCTACCATGTATTTCTCATTTTGTCTACCATGTATTTCTCATTTTAATGTTAACTTTATGTATAGCCTCTGTTTGCCTCTTGATGTCTTTCTCAGCTCTTGCAAAGGCATCATGCTGGGATGTCCCCCAAGCTGGGACACCAAATGGGTATTTCTGGTTAGACAGATGTCAGTGCTACAGCCTTAAGGATTTGGCTAGAGATACACTGAGAAGAGCATGGTCAACATATCCAAGGCACAGTGTATCAGCTGCTGATGCCAGATTTTGAAACAGTCTTAAGTCTCAGACAGGAGACTTTGCCAGCATGCCAGCAGGCCAACTCTTAGTTGATTTTCCCCTTGACTACCAGAATACCTAAGAACTGTATAATATTAAAAGGGAAGATCTGATTCAGGAAGAGATACAAGGCCTAGACACACAATTTGGATTCATGTGTCATGATATTTCTCACTACGGTTCTTATTTGTTAGGTACCAATAAAGCTCACATTGCCCAGACTGTGCAGGGAGCTGCCTAAGACAATAGGAAACAAGTGTAGGAGCACATCTTCAGCCTCACACGTCTCTTCAGATTAAGTGTTTTATTAAACTGAATGACAGTTTCACCCTCTGCTCAAGATACTCAGCTCAAACAGTTGGAGGAAGGCCCCATCCTTGCTTTCTCTCAGAAAATAAGCTTGCTCTCTTCCTGTCGAATAGATTGATACCTTTGGAGATCTAGCTCAAATTTCTGATCATGCTCAAGGATTTACCATTTGAATCACCAATCTTGAAGGACAGTAATGAAATGAGATTAGAAGGTGTATTGAAATGCTCATTAATGAGTAGGATACTTCTACTGAGGGAATTTGTACTTTATGGGGAATAATTAAATATTCACAGAACTCATTTCAATGCTTTTGATTTGCCATACTAGATTGAATAAAGAGGACTAACATTCACTCAAGACTCTCCATGGTCAAGCTTCAGCTGAAATACTTTATATGCTTTAGTCAATACACTTTAAGAAATGTGTGAAGACATTGAAGACACTCCAGAAGAGAGCAATAAGAACAATCAAAACTTTAGAAAATATGGCCTATGGGGAAATGTGAAAAAAATTGTGGCTATTTAGGTCAGAAAAAAATGAACTAAAGGTTAAAATGACAACAGTATTCAAATGTGTTAGAAGCATCGAAAGTAAATTTTTCCCTGTGGCTACTTTGGATAGAACATATGGTTCAGAAATTTTCAGAATTGTGGACTTATGTGAGATGCGAAAGGATATGAATCAGCTTCAGCTTCACACACACTGAAGTGATGAAAACATGGACATCCACACACAAGCTAGGTGTCTAGGCTACCTTCACATTCAGTGGAGCTTATAGAGATGTTCATCTCAGCCAAAACTTGACACTTACACTTGGTCAGCTGAATAAGTCCCCGGAATCCACTAACTCTACTGACTAGATTTTCACAGAGTATAATAGCAGCTCAGATGCTCAGCTCACATGCAGATGTCTCCTTTGTATGTACCTAAATGTACATCTGAAACTCAAGATGAACCCTACTGTAGAAATAATTCTGCAGGTGAGAACAGTGAGTTCTGGAATAGATGGTCTGTGTATACTCTCTTAACCGCTAACAGTAAAGAGTGGTTTATATAGAGCTGATCTTTCCTTGGGGCAAAGGCAAAGCTGTTCTGTAAAGCAGAATAGCGTAGCTCAATAAAACTTGAAATTATAGCTTCTGTACTGCTGTTAAACACTGCCTACAGCAAGCTCTGCTCACTGCTTCTTCGATGGGGAGCAACACAGAACGTGGCAGAAATCAGAATTTTCTCCCTGTGCATGTCCAAGCAGGCATAAATGCAGATGATGCTACATTCCTGAGACCCATTATATTAACTAGGTCCCATTCCTGAGACCAATTATATTAACTAGGCAGCAACTCTCTGAGCAAAAGAAAGAATTAGATGAAGTTCCTTCCCACACTTGTATCTGAAGGGTAGCAACAGCGTCATGTGCAATTCTATTTGAGCAGAGTCCAGTTCTCAAATCAGGACGCCCTTAAATTAACCTCTTCTAGATACAGGCAGTAGAAAGACAACACTGTGGATCTTTGTAGGATTTAAGCACTCATTAACAAACTACTCATTACTGGTGGGTTTATTCTTTAATTAATTCATCCACTGTAGTTATGTATGTTCTGTGATTTTACACACCTTCATATTAATGACTTTAAATTGTCCTTATGCAACCTGCCGTCTATATTGTGTTACACAGCTATTTCCATGTTCAAACACAGAGTATATGAATCTCATTTTCATTTAGTTAAGCTAAAATCATTTATGTCACCTTGGAGGACCACAGTTCAATGCCCAGAAAATAGTGAAATGGCAGATACCATTTTGAAATGTGAATTTCACCTCATCTAACTTGAGGAAAATAAACTAAGAAATCCATTTGGCTTCATCTGTCATCAGGCAAGAGAGAGAGGTCTCTTCATCATCCATACTGAATTTCTAAGATAAGTAGGATGGATGTTACCAACACTGCTTTCCGCAAGCGGAACACGAGACTTTGTAAAAGTTGGGAGAGAATTTTTCACTGAGACGGTTCAAGTGTATACATCAAATGCACAATCACAAATTTAAAATTTGCCAATGGGTTTGATAAAACATCTGCTTTGATACACTAACTATTGACTGCTAGACAGAAGAGTTCAGATATTTTTGATTTGATAGTGAATGACAACCTGTGGTGTGGCTGATGACTGCGCATGGACACAGCTCTGTGTATTATCTTCTCTTGTTTATGTTTGTGAATTCAGTCTTTTCATATCATAATCATATTACAGACTGCATGCCAAACACAGTGGTGTAACCTCTCAGTATGAATAGGTGTTAAGTCAGAAAAGTGTCTGTTAAACACTGACATTAATACTATGTTCTGTAATGATATAGGCTACCACATGATTTAGACAAAAAGGAAAACAGGTTATTTCTCTGTGCTAACTTCCTTTTCAACTGACTGAATGGGTTTTAATTAATCTTCCTAAAAATAATTGGGCTAAAGAGAACATATTTTCCTTGGTTAATTTTCAAGATATACTATCAGTTACATATGGAAACACACACCAAATCCCAGTTCAGTAATTTATTCTGTGCAGAATACTGGCAGTTCAGAGTATATACTACTGGTTTTACTTCTAAGATTTTTTTTTTTTTTAACTGTAGATAAATGCATTAAAATAATATGTTAAAAATCACAGTTAAGTTTCATAAATAGCAATTTAAACAGTAATCAAAGCACATTTTTTTAAAGAGTATAGAATTTAAAATGTTAGGGTGTATTTTGCTTATGTTCTCTTAAATTGAACAGTCAGAATACTTCTATTTAAATTTTTCTTTCTTTTTTCTTTCTTTATACTGAAAATTTAATAAATATAATGAAGAAAAAAAGGTACAGAAACAGCTGAATTTTCTGTTTATAAATTCATTGCTCGAAACACGCTGTTTTCATAGTATTAGAAAAAAATAGGGCTAAAATGCCCTTTAAAAAAAAAAGAAAGGGTTCAACATGTAGTATATAATTGCTGGTACAATAGGTTCTGAGTCACCAATTAGTACTGGGTTTTTTAGATTTTTTTAATTATCATAGGCTTAGTCTATCAGCTGGACAGTAAACAAGACTCTGTCTACTCTGCCATCTCTGTCTACTGTCCAATCTAGTTAATTAATTTTCTAGAAACAACCTGGCCTGAAGGTCAGGAAGGACACTCATTCCAAGACTCTAAGTGGGCTAATTGAACCTAACTCTGAAGAAGAAAGATCCTCTGTTAATTTGGCTGTATGGGTGAGTGCACATCAATACCACAAAGGGCTCCATTATTGCTGTATCAAAGTAAATAGCTGAAAAAAAAAGTGAGTCAGGGAGATGAATGATGAGTTAAGTGTTAAGCAGACACTGAGTGCAAACAGTAAGTAGCACACAGTTGCTCTCAGAAGGAATGTGGCATCTGTTAACTCCTTAATTTCCTCTGTGTTAGGTCTGGTTTTCTGCAGATCTTTTTTATCCTGCAGGTCTTTTATTACCTAATTCAAGGAGGTTTTGCTAAACCCTTTAATAGATTGATTTAACTTGTGGGATCTAGAAAAACTTTCTCGAATTAAAATCCATCTTAAGTGGTGAATATTTTTGCATTTGAGAAGTTATATTAATTGCCAGAAGATTCAACAAAAACTAGTCCAGGTTCTGAATCCTGTTTATAGGACAGCATGGTCCTGACAAGAATTGGTCCTCCAGGAGTGCTTGTTAAAGTTCCGAGTCCTGGCATAAAGTAATACTTTACAACTTCCACAAGCTCCACCTTCTTTCCTACCACCTTCATGACTATGTGAAATATGGAAGAGAATATTTTTGTCCAAAAAGTACAAGAATTACAGTTGTTCCTGACACTGCATTGGTTTTTACTTTATTCCAATGTGCTCAGCTATGAAGGGCCAAGAACAATCTAGCCCTTGTAACTCTTCTAGATCAGAAAACTGAGGTAAAAATCCCTGAAGCTAGTACTTTCTAACTCACATTTTCTAAGTGTCTACTACACCCAAAGTAAAACTTTGTGTAACCAGCTGTTAAACTGGTCAAGACAAAAATCTATAGACCCCACTGAAAATTTTTACATAATGGCTGTGCAGTGTTACTGCATGTGCCCTAGCACACTTAAACACTGTCTAGTTCAGTTACTAAAGCCAGATACTCTATAACTCATACATAAGTGTAATCAACATTAATAATTCTAAAACACCTGACTTCCAAAAATTATCTTTGAGCCAGTCTATATCTTTCTTTGAGAATATAATTGATCTTTAGATGATAAAAAGGTAGACCTCACCTGTTTGGATTTTCATAAAACATATAAAGTGGAATCTAAAAATCATTGGTTAGATATAAAGAATGCAAGAAATACAAATTGAGTGAAGAATAGGATAAAAGGACTCCTGTGAAAGAAAGTGAGTGAAGGATAGGATACTGGGACACTATAAGAACTAAAATGAGTTATCACTGAAAGACTTAAAGGACTATTTTTAGGACTTGGCATACTTCATTTTGTCAGTATTTATTTTTGCAGAAAAATAGAAATGTACTTATGAGATACATTGGTAACCTGCAATGTAATTAAAG
Source organism: Athene cunicularia (assembly GCF_003259725.1). Lineage (NCBI taxonomy): Eukaryota > Metazoa > Chordata > Aves > Strigiformes > Strigidae > Athene > Athene cunicularia. The sequence continues at coordinate 19,072,251 of NW_020799097.1, forward strand.
ACAGTTAAGTATCATCCAGAGAGAAACCTGATGCTGAGAACTAATATAATAAAAACATGAGAAACATGCTGGTATGCATTAGGGACTAGAGATAAAACTTCTGTGTTAAGTAGGGAATTCAGTCAGGTGCAAAGCAAACCTGAGCGCACGAATTAATTGCTGAAAGCACCTGTGAAAAGAGACAATTTTTGATATGATGCATCAAGTAAGGTATTTCTAGTCATACCAATAAAGTAAGAGTGTCATTTTACAAGGGATGGATAAAAAAAATAATGTAGCAAGTGTTGTTGTACACAATTGATCACAAATATTGAAGAAACATTTGTACAAATAAAAGTGATAAAAAAAGATCTACTGAGATAAAACACAGAAAGGAATGCCTGTCATACAAGAAGGACTAAAAGAGCTTGGCATCTTGAGTATAGGCAGATAAAGGAGCTGTGACTGTTTTCTTCAAGCAGTCAGGATGTGCAATGCAGGTTAACACAGGAAAAGAGTGGAAGAGAATATTACATGAGATAGCAAGTTTAAAGAAATTAGAAAAACAGAAAACTAATGCAAAAAAATTATTATAGAATTTTAAAGCTTAAACTTTTATAATAGTTAATAAATATTGGAAAATATTTCTTAGAAAACACAAAACCAGTCCAAAACCCCTCCAAGTTGATCCTTTTCAAATAACTCAAAATTGGGCTTTATGGATATGCTATCTTTAAGATTTGGACTTCAAATAAAGTAAAGGGTTATCAAAAGTGTCTGTTAATAGAAAAAGTCTCTGGGGTACAATATTCCTCAGTGGACAGATGCCAAAAGTGAAGAGAGACAGACCACAACGAGTAATACCTTACATACCTTAAGCAGTGATTTACAAATTACAGCTGGATGCACTGACATACATCATTAACATTTCCAGGCAGCTTATGGGTACATCAGAGCTCTGTTTGCATTTTTACTAAGTCTTTTCAGTTGTTTCCTTTTAGTGCTCTGCTTCAATATCAGAAAGTGAATCTATGAGAGGTGCTTCACATTATACAAAACACTGAATCACAGAATAATTCCATTTGGAAGACACCTAAGAAGGTCCCTAGTCCAGCCTCATGCTCAAAGCAAAGTTAGCTCTGACCAGACTTTGTTGCTCAGAGCTTTATCCGAGTTCATCTTGGAAAATCTCCAAGGGTGGAAACTGCACAGCCTCTTTGGGCAGCCTGCCCACTACTTGGCTGTTCTTATGGTGAAGAAGTTTCTCCTTATCTCCAGTCTGAACCTCTCTTGTTTCAATTTATGTCAGATGCCTCCTATCTCCTGCTGTGTGAACAGCCTGCCTCCATCTGCTCAGTCACCTCCCTGTAGGCACTGAGGCTGCTGCTAGACTCCCCCAAAGCCATCTCTGCTCTAGGCTGCATAAGCCCAACTCCCTCAGCCTATTCTTATAAGGTAAATGCTCCCTCAGCTCCCCTGACCATCTTGGTGGCCCTTCTCTGAACTCACTCTAGTTTATCAAGGACTTCCTTGAATTGCGAGTCTAAAATTGGATGTAGTTTTCCAGATACAGTTTAACAGGTGCTGAGCAGAGGGTGATAACCACTTGCTTCTGATCTCCTGGCTGTGCTCCTGCTAACACAGCCCAGGACACTTTTGGCTTCTCTGATGCCAGGTCTCCCTGCTGGCTCGGGCTCAGTTCACTGCCCACCAGGACCCCCGGGGCCTCTTCAGCAGAGCTCCCCCTGGGCAGGCAGTTCCCCACCTGTAGCACTGCCAGGGACTCTTCCAACATGCCCAACCTGACTTACTGAATTTTGTGAGGTTCCTGTCAGCCCATTCCTCCAGCCTCTCTGAATGGCAGCCTTGCCCTCCAGTGCATTAGCTGTCCCCCTGCTATTTGATGTCACCTCCAAATCTGAGGAGCAAGCACTCCATCAGCTCCTCCAAGGCTTTGATGAAGATATTAAATAACTCCACTTTTTTTTATCACTCTCCTGACAGAGTACAATCCATTAACCAGAATACTTCAAAGAAATTGCTTTTTTTTGGGAAATTATTTCATTAAATTTTCTGAAACCAAAATCTGTTGCTGAAAGCAAATATAATTTACTAAAAAACTGAAAACTCCCAAATGAGGAAGAAGTGCATCATGGGTCTAATTTTCTGATCTGTCACTAAACTACAGACTTCAGAAGTACGATTAGTCCTGAAGTCTGGCAGTGAAGAGTTTTTAGTCTAGGTCCAAAATTTTAGTCTATTTCAAATTCAAGTTGAATTTGCAATAATGCTAGACTATTGCCGCAGAAGTAGGCTTATTTAAAAAAGTGGGTTTGACTCTTTCACTGAAACACGAATACAGCAATAAAGGACAAGAATGGAAGACACTGGATCATTTTATTTAGATTAAAAAGAAGTATGAGAGAAGGGGGAAAATATAGGAACTACCTAGACTTCATTATGCATAAAGATGGTAACATCTGAACAAGGTGACATCTGGATAAGGTTGGCTATGCCATATTCAGTAGATGTTAAATTAAAAGGAATTCGGAGAGAAAAGGGCAGGTTGGAGACCTGCTCATAAAGGTCAAGCTGGTGTAATCACTGACAATTTGATCTATTGCTTGGTATAACTGTGAAAGCTGGATCCTCAAGGCAGCAAATGTGAAGTCATCAGAGTCCTTTGAGATTCTGTGTGGCTGATATACATTGAAGACATCAGAGCAGGAAGGAAGACAAATGAGCGTATATTGCAGCAGTGCAGAAAGAACCATTTACTGCTCCCAAAACATCAAGGAGAGCAAGCTGAAATATTTCAGGGACATACCAAGGAGAGATGGAGATCGATCAGCAAAAACAATAGTGCAAGGCAGAACTGCAAGCAAAAAATGGAAGCATGGATTGGGTCAGCAACATAACAGAAGGGAAATTTCCGCAAGCAATGAGGGGATGTCAGGTCTTGTGAATCATGATGCAAAGGGCCACTGACCTCCAGATTTAAGACAGAGCTTGATAATGATGGATATAGGTAATTTATCAAACAATAATGTCAGCTGGTAAGCAGCCTAGTTAAAAGACACATGAAATGTAGCCTCATGTTTCTGACCCCTCAAGCACCATACAAATAAGTTGATGCTTTTTTGTAATAGAAGCTGTAGATTTCCCATATCAAAATTCTACTTCATATGAATTCATAAAATATATCTAGACACTCCTTATATATAAACAGACATCATAACCATTCTTGTACTATGACAAATACAAAATTATACAAATTAGCTGAAAATTTTTATAAATTCAGTTTAAATATTCTTGTAATGAATAAATCTTTCGGCATTTAATGTTACATCATTATTGCAATAAACACATTTAGAATGGCAAGTTATCATTAGTTGTTCTACAATTTTTTCCTCAGGATTAATAAGCTATGCCATTATTTGTGAAAACCTCATGTGCTTTTCAAGAGTTTTTTCAAGAACTTTTTTTTTTTTTTAACTTCAGGAGCATATTAATGCTGAAATATGCTGCAAGAATCCCGTTTGATATAAAGAATATTTTCCACATGTATAGACATGGATTTTGCTACCACTCTGTGTGTTCCTATATCAGGAGTATAATCAAGCAATATCTCTGACACAAAACCCTTGTATTGCCGACACTTTGCAAATCACAGCTACCCTCAATGTAGAGGAGAAGTACTCCATGAAGTGTTTCCCAATGAAAAATGACAATGCTAGTATAGCAGTCTGTTCATCTGAATTGGATACCCTCTGAATGAGAACCAGCCCACTGAACTGGGATCTTCTGCACTTATACTAGAGCAGATTCATCCAGCACCCAAAATGTAAATGCAGATAGTTACCTGAAATAAACAGAATTAACTCCACATACTCCTTTCATAAATCCCAAGTGGGGGGGGGGGAACCAAAAAGGGTCAAAATGATAAAAAGCATTAATGAGTGCTAATTTATCAATAAAATGAAGTTTGGTTAATCAAGTACTGGAGAAAAGAAAAATTACAGATATTGTTGTGTATACTGCAACTTCTAGTAGTCTGGAGCCCTTTCAGGCTTTCTATACAGATATTTTTACTTCACTTCATCTATTAGTATATTTTAAAACATCTGTTCCTTTGCCCTAAGCTTTTTTAGCCTAACATTTCAGTGTCTATCTGGCCCATGTTCATTCCCTTTGCACCATTCCAGTAACTGAGCTCTTTTTTGACCCTCATGACCAAAAATGGGCTTCTTCACACCATCACAAGGAGTTTAATATCTTTACATAGATTTTCATCCACTAAACAGTCACAAAACTTCTTTCCACACCATGTTATTATTACTTCGTTCTGCACCACAGGACATGTCCTTGTGCTGTATGTGTCAAATAACTCCTATGCCTAGAATAATCATTGTTCTACCAAATTGATGCTTACGGTCTTCTGCTCCCTTCTGAATCATTATCACACCCAGCATTAAGGAAGTTCTAAAACAATAAATTGGGTTATATGTACACAATTTCCACACTGAAATAATCTTCTCCTATAATTAGATTAGTTACAGAAAAGTTATGCAGAATAAAACATAATGAATTGCATTATGAAAAAAATGCAATTGATTACTTAAAGAAAATAAAAATAATGCTTTATTATCAGGCTTATCAGCTCTGAAAAAGGCTTTTATATGTGGCTAGTATTTCTTCACCCACAACTTCACAGAATCACAGAAATCTTTAGGTTGGAAAACACCTTGAAGATCATCCAGTCTAACCATTGACCTAACACTGACAGTTCCCAACTACACCACATCCCTCAGCGCTATGTCAACCCGACTCTTAAACACCTCCAGGGATGGGACTCCACCACCTCCCTGGGCAGCCCATTCCAACACCTAACAACCCCTTATGGAAAGAAATGCTTCCTAATATCCAGTCTAAACCTTCCCTGGTGCTACTTGAGGCCATTCCCTCTTGTCCTATTGCTTGTTACTTGGTTAAAGAGACTCATCCCCAGCTCTCTGCACCCTCCTTTCAGGGAGCTGTAGAGGGTGATGAGGTCTCCCCTCAGCCTCCTCTTCTCCAGACTAAACACCCCCAGTTCCCTCAGCCGCTCCCCGTACGACCTGTGCTCCAGACCCTGCACCAGCTCTGTTGCCCTTCTCTGGACACGCTCGAGTCATTCAATGTCCTTTTTGGAGTGAGGGGCCCAAAACTGAACACAGGAATCGAGGGGCGGCCTCACCAGTGCCGAGTACAGGGGTCAGATCCCTTCCCTGTCCCTGCTGGCCACGCTATTGCTGACACAAGCCAGGATGCCATTGGCCTTCTTGGCCCCCTGGGCACACTGATGGCTCCTGTTCAGCCGGCTGTCAATCAACACCCCCAGGTCCCTCTCTGACTGGCAGCTCTCCAGCCACTCCTCCCCAAGCCTGTAGCACTGCTGGGGGTTGTTGTGGCCCAAGGGCAGCCCCCGGCATTTGGCCTCATTGAAACTCCTCCAGTTGGGCTCAGCCCATGGCTCCAGCCTGTCCAGGTCTCTCTGCAGAGCCTCCCTGCCCTCGAGCAGATCAACACTCCCACCCAACTGGGTGTCACCTGCAAACTGACTGAGGGTGCACTCGATCCCCTCGTCTAGATCATCGATAAAGATGTTAAACAGGAGTGGCCCCAAAACCGAGCCCTGGGGGACACCACTCATGACCATCTGCAAGCTGAACTTAACTCTGTTCACCACAACTCTTTGGGCCCGGCCATCCAGACAGTTTTTTACCCAGCAAAGCGTGTGCCCATCCAATCAACGAGCAGCCAGTTTCACCAGTAGAATGCTGTGGGAAACGGTGTCAAAGGCCTTACTAAAATTAAGGTAAACAACATCCACTTGACAATACATCTCCATAAAGCAGGATCAGGCTTCTGAAGAAAAGAAAACTTTTTCCATCTGATGTGTCTACTGCAGTGTCTTAAATAGGAAAATTCTCTGGGGTTGTGCTAGTTCCTCTTTTTACCTAAAAGTGACAAATTACAGATTCAAAAATTGCTGATGCTCCCAAATATTGTAAATCTGTAGCTATGAGTTACTGCTGTATATGCCCCTAGTTAAAAGCAACTTGAATGGGAGAGGATAACATTCAGTTTGGTGCATTAGCTGCATCAAGCTAATTTCTCTGTGTACATTGCACTTGATAAATGACAGCTTCTAAATCTGAATGAACTTCTTAAACTACCTCTGTCTACATGTCATGACTCCTTGAAAAGCAAGATATATTACTTCAAAGACTTTTGCGTGGTTATAGATCAAAAATAAATAACACTATCTCATTTAGTTAAATAAAGTGAGTATCTATATAAATCAAGAATCCTCTCATGCTTTCAGGAGACAAGCTGGCAAGGCATATATAGTCCTTTATGATCAGAGTTCATAAGTTCAGGTACTTAAAACAAGCACATTTTGGGAAATATATAAAAGTCAAACTACTATATATTCTGCTTGGAAAACATTTGATATGACCAAAATTTGTCAATAAGAAGCAAATCAAGTTTGTGAACAGGTGAAACAGTGTGTTTAAGAAATAGTCAGTGTTGATATCAACAAGACAGCCATGGAAATTTTCGATACTCAGTGCTAGCCAGCTATATCTAACTATTCCAACTCAGTACATAAGACAGCTTTAGCTTTGAGAACAGATCTAGCCCACTCATTCCTAACAGCATATTTTTAAATCACATTGCAAAGCAAACTATAAGAGGGTTTGGGTTTCTTTAAGGAGGAAACTGTAACTAACAAGTGCATCTCTTCACTGTCAGCATCTTTGAACAGGTAAAAAAGAGTAAAATAAAAGTTGTCCTAGGTACTGTAACCGTTGGGAAACAGAACAAAGATGTGGATAAGGTGGAACAATGTTAGTTTATATGAGTGAATGGCTTGTGATAACCTTTGACATGCATTTACATATTTTTAATTTCTACATCTCTAATTTTCTGTTTGTTCTTTGCATTGAGTGACATCGTTTTTAATGTAATTTTAACTCATAATTGTCTATGCAGATACATAGTTACTGTTGACCTAATCACATAATTAGAGCACATATATTTACATAATTGAAATATTTTATTAGAAAGTGTAATTATAGTGTTAATGGAATTATGCTTAATGTTGTCCTAAAAGTCCCCATGAAAGTCTGTGGAAAAAATATATAAAACCCCACTATAAACAGTGTTTAAAGCTTTCTACCTTAGCCCTGCCTCTCAGTGTTATATCATCAAGTACACATTAATTTCAGCATAATAAACAGAGATTGGCCAAGATTTATACCATTTTTAGAAGTCCCAGTCCGAACTGTGGAAGTTTGAGATAAAAATAATTTAATACTATTTATTTTACTAAGGATTGCTCTTTTGAGGTGGAAGAAGAAGAGTAATCACTCTTTATATATAGCTCTAGAAGATTCTGCCTTTAGTATCTCAACACAAACCAGTAAGACAAATTGAACTCTGCAAAGACCTCCTAAGTAGAAGAATCTAATAAACTGAGGACTGCTTTGATGGATTATATTGATTGCATTTTATTTGAAAGAGGAATCTAAAATCCTATTGGAAGCCCTGTAATCAGCTCAATCTTTCCTTCAGTGTTAATAAATATTTGACTTTTCAACTCTGGATACTTTTATAGTACTTTCATTCATCCGTTGACTTTAAAGGCAAATAAAACAACCTTTGACTTTTGCCATTGATTGCTCAAACAGTTGCTGGATGGAGTCACACTAAAGCTGTCTTTCTGTCTCCTCCCTCTGTGTTTTTCCTGAAAACACAATTGTATGAAATGTGCAACTGTCCTGATTTTCAAATAAAACAGTTGGAAAGAAGGTGTCCTAAGATTAAAAATAATGTGTGTTTGGATGGGGTCTTTTTTGTGGGAACTTGGTGCTACTGAATTAAATTTAAGCATAGCAAGGTATATATTTTTCTTCTTCAAGTATACATGTACAGATATTAATAATATCCAAGCAGAATTTTGTGGTTTATCCCTAAATTTAAATAATTTACTTAAAAGCAGTATTATTGTACTAAGTATTTAGGTGGAGTCCAAATGCTCTTAGAAGAACATATAAAATAGTCCAATATGACAGTACTTTCTATGTTTACATGCCTTTTACAAATATATTAACAATTACAACATTGCAGTGTGACTCCTGTGACCTGTTTACTGATGTGACTATCTGTGCATATCCAAGAACAGCATATAATGATGGGCTTTGTCTTCAAGGAACCCTATAATTTGCCACTCCTTATCTGAAGGACTCTCATCTTGTCCTGTCATGAGAAAGATGATCCATTACAGCTCTTATTATTTTCTTACACAACTGATGGAAATGCTCAAGCCATGTTTCAGAGGTGGAGCAGATAAAAAAGGGCATTTCCTGAGAATACCATTCCAACAGCAGGATGTGTTTTCCTCCACTTTGTGAGGAAAGAGAACTGATTTTTTTGTAAAGATGAAGATCTACAGCCTTATATTCCCCGAGACACATAAAAAGGGGACAGAGTAAAAGTTGGAGGAGGTTATATAGCAGTATATATACCTGCTATAAATAGATGCTGAAAATGCAAGCGTGTAAGAAGTGGGAGGCTGGTAAATGTGCATATATTAGACCAGTGTTTGAATTCATTTAGGTCATGTAGAACATGGGACAGAACACATACCAATGCAAATATTTATTTAGCAAATGAAATTATAAGATTCAGGCTTACACAATATTACTTTTTTTGACTACATGTGCACACTTGCATACAAATCACCCAAGTTGTGATTTGAAATGTGCCTCTGGCAGGGTGCAGTATTATACCTGTAGCACAAAAACTAGGATGGTCGGAAGAGTGCCAATGACTCCAGCAACTACTTTGCAAGTGGTGACACCAGTGAGAACATGACTGTAGTTTTCCTTCTTCAGATTTGGTATCCCACATTTTAAAACTTGCAACATTCATCAGAAAAACAGATAAGTCCTATCTAATCTTTACAGCAGACGAAGTCTCTTCTGGCTGTTTCAGGATGTATAAATGGATTCGCTCTGAAGGAAAAAAAAAATCCTGTATATCAACCTCTCCATCAGGGATCAGCATAGTGGGGCTGCTCCCGAGGAAGGAAGAGGCAGGAGCAGCAAGTGACCAGAGCAGAGTCTGAGTGATGCCTGCACTGACGGGGGCAGTCTTGCAGACCCAAGCAGAGCCAGGCTGGGCACAGGGTTGCCCGCAGCTGTGCTCAGGCCAGGGTTGAACTGGGGATGTCAGGCTTATTGGGAGAGGTTTTGTGGAGGGATCCCAAATATGGCTTCTTGGGGAAATTAAACCTCTCGGTGCATTCTGGGGCTTGACTATCTTTTTTTTTTTTTTCTCTAATGGATGGCTTTAGTTAAATTTAAACATGTTTTTACCATAGTTTTTACATTATAATTATTCCCCCTTTTCAGAAGTAGTCTACTTATGACAATAATGGATTAACAGCATATACATTGTTATTCAAGCAGCATTTTTTAAAAAAATTAAATGACTGCACTTGAAGCAGTTACCAGTTAAGTCTTGAAACGCAAGCATGCTGAGATGATAACTCATCTGAAAGTAGCAGTAGCCTCTCCTTCCAGGCAGAGGTAATACCTTTTCCAGGTACCCTCCAGCTATTCCCACAGCAGTCCTGGACTACTTCCATGAGATTCCACTATCTCACTGAAGAATATTGGCCAAAAAATTCTTTAATTTGGCCTCAAAAGGCAGTCAGGAGCAAGATACTATGCCTCTGGTACTCTGAGAGCTCCTTGAACAAATGCTCTCTATCTCATAACTGCAGCTCTGGAGAAGTGTTTCTTGCACCATGCCTGACATAATTTTTTGGCTCATTCAGAAGAAGCACACGGCCTGCTGTTACTAGATGATAAACCCAGCAAGACTAGGGAAGTGGAGGTTTATTCATAGATTCCAGTGGTCACTGGTTCAGCTATCTGAGATTCTAATTATGGGTGTAGCCCAGTTGATGAAGTCAAACTCAGGCAACTTTGGTCCCATTTCTTTGAACAAATGTAACATAGAATGAAGAACCAGAAAAGTGCTACATCAAAAGTAGATCTGGACAATAAGGACCATCCAACTTTAGGATATACATCTGCATATTCACTGCAGCTATGGCATTGTCACTACCCAGACTATCAGAAAAAATACCAATATCTTATTCAATCAGAACAATTTAAGAAATAAATATGCCTCTGATTATATTTTTTGCTCCAATACCTTACCTTCCTTAATTGCTTACCTCCATGTCAAAACGAAACTTGTATATCAAAAGTGTTAGTATTTAAATTTTTATGAGCATACTAAAAATGACTCACCATTGTTTTTCTATTTATTGGTCAGGGTCATTCCTACAAATTCAAATTCATGTTATTATTTGAATGGATCAGATTTTACTTTAATGTATCCTATATCGTTCAAGGAGTCAATGGGGCAGAAGCCATTTACATCATGATTACATAAATGCACTGACTTTTTGTGCCACAAGAAAGAATGTTGAACTTAACTATTCACATTACAAGTAGAATACGAATTATTAAAAAAAAAAAAATCTTTTAATTCAATCAACTTATGTGTATTGTGTTGAGGATGAGAGGACCTGCTCACCTAGGTGAAATAACACCATGATGTCTTCTTAGAATATTAAGCAGAAAAAAAGTAGCTTATGGCATTTTTGAAGTGTTCAGAAAATTTTTCTGGACACAGACAAAATGTAGATGCCTAAAACTGAGAAACAGGATTAAGAGTGATTCCTTTCTGATATTCTCTAACTCTGGAGGTAACTGTCACCTCCATTTTGAACCAAGATTATCTGAACAAATTGGCATAAGGGAAGTGTTTAACTACATACTATTGTGGTTAAGATGGGCACTGTAAAAAAGAAAACCTGACTGTAATTTTATGAGAAGGGTGAATCAGCTTCACCGGGCAAAGTGAAAAACTGCAAATCATGGGAAGGCAATAAAAGCACTCATTCCAATAACTTGTAGCTTTACACAAGCTAGCTAGATATCAGAAATTGCCAGTCAAACACTAGCATCAGTTATGTGGTTTTTCTAATCCTCTGATTTCTATGCTGTCTTCACAAGGTAATACTTCTGTCTTACCATAACTGAGGAAAAAATCCTTCCAAATTACAGCACTGCCTAACTCAAAAGGAGATCTGCAAAGCAGCGGCAGCCAGCCAACATAACATTCCAAATGAAATAAATTGGGTCCTTGGGTCAGCAGTAGCCGAGAGGCCAAAAATGCAATTTTAACATCTAATGACTTCTTTCCCCATATGTTTTTTGGCTTGTCAATGCTTTTTTTGACTTTTGCCAATTCCATTGTACAAATACTCTGGGAGAGATCATAGGCATAAACTTTTACCACCAGGTGTATTTGTCATATATTTTACTTTTTTTTTTTTTTCTTGGACCAAATTTGTTCTATTTGCACTTTTAATAGAGCACAGTGAAGTATCACTGTACAATGCAAGTTGTAGTTGCTATTTGCAACCTGCTTTTAAGATGAGTGGTGCATTTCAACTTTTAGATATCAGGTACATAAGTCAACTTATGCCCATTTATGCATAGGGAAAAATTATATTAAACCTATGAAATACAGAAATAGAATTCAAAAGCAAGCATTCACCTAATTCAATGGACTTTTCTCCATAGATTTCAACAATTTCAAGGAAGCCTTGGCTACTTTTGAAAATCTCTTGTTCAGTGTTGTTTCAAAAGTAGATTTAGAAAAAACTCGAAATATCACCAGATAGAAATACTGAAATTTTTCACTAACACATAAAAGTTCCAATTGGACAGTTTGGGTGACCTGAGGCAAATGAAAGCCAAACAAAACTTTAACGAATATTGAAAGAGAATAAGACTGTCAGCTTGCCAACACCACGACCATGAAATTATCATCATGTTTGTTTCATTATGCCAACTCAAGTATGCGATTTACTCACGTATTTGATTTGTCACAATTCTCTTTTGGCTAAAGAAGAAAGTTATTTCAATGTAGGACAAGTTTGGCATGTCTTATGTTTTGAGCAGCCAGAGTGTGAAGTGTTGGATGTCAATCGACTGTATATTCAGTAAGGATTTGTAAACAAGTTCTAAATCTGCACATTTTGAATCTAGCCATGTACAGGAAAAATAACGAGAGCATATGTTTTCATGTCACAGTGCTCCAGGTTAGGATTTGTAGCAGTATTATTCCATCAGAAAGAGCTGTACCACCAGAGCCCATGGGCACACATTTCAGAAATTCTTAGGCTAGGAAATGCTGACACCACTATAGTATATCCTGACAGAACTTCTTCCTCTATTTTTCATGTCTCTTCTCTGAAGGATGTTAGAAAAATGTTAATAAAGTTCAAGTAATTTTTTCATTATAACAGAAAATTTCTTCAGGTAACTTACATAGCCAATTGGCTATTGATTTTGATTTGGCTTTGTTGTTTCTATGGGGGAAATATTGTACAGAAGATTCATCAGAGGACCCGTCTTAAACTGAAGTTTCAGCTGATGAGCAGAGTAGGAAAAAAAAAAAAAAAAGAAGCCAAAATTATTTGTTACAGCCTCTAGATGTAGGAACTCCAGGATGAAATACTTAAAAAATAATGTGCAACCTCTCTTCTAAAACTTCCTTGGCACCAGATCCCTTGACAGCAACTAATTAATTCAGTCTCTAAAAAGACTTTCAGGGCAATCTGTTGCTGGCAAACCGATTTCACCCCTGTCCACATTAGTTGAAACTTTAATAAAGAATAGAATTATTAGGATTGTGGAAGATATGACAAAAGCAGGAAAAAGAAAGAAACATCTTTTCTACATGAAAATTACACTTCAGTGACCTACTTGAGTTCCTTGAAAGAGTCAATGGCAGAGAGACAGAAGGTGTCTGGATTCCAAGTGCTTCAAGAGTCCCCGTCCCTCCCCAGCCTTTTGAAGAAAGTAAGCTGCTATATAATAAGAAAGTCCACACATAACTAAATACTCAGTTAAAAGACAGGAAGAAAAGAACAGAAATAAATTACAGTTGTCACAGTAGAATGGCATTGTTAGGGATGTATGATAATACCAACCTGTGTCTTACTGAAGTTACTCTACAAATCCATGAATGATCAAAAAAAGTGTAAACAGTGGCAAAGTTTTCCAATGAAACTGTTATTAATAACAATAAAGGCAAGGTCCAATGGCAAAAAATTGTAGGACCCGAGTGACTAGATGACAAAATGGCAAAAGTGATTCCAAGTACCTTGATATGAAATGAAGTACATGAAAGAATAGATCTTAACTTTGTATATAAAAGGAACTGACTATTGCCAGTCAGGAATGAGATCTTGGGACTAAAATGCATGAAAATGCCAGCTAAAGATCTGTCAAATAAACAAGTCAAATGTTAGACATTTTTAGGAAAGAGAGAAAACCAGACATTATTATTATTTCAATTTATAAATACATGGTATCTACATCTTGACTACAGATAATTCTAGTTCTTCCCATCAAAAAGGGTTCAGGGATAACCAAAGACATGGAAGAGCTTCCATATGAGGAACAGACTAAGAGAAACTGTGATAGCAGTCCATAAAACACTGAATGACATGTGAGAGGAGAACAAGAAGCAATTGTTTCCTGTTTCCTTCAATAAAAAACTAGGAAACATCAAATGAAACTAACAGGACACAAGCTCAGAAACCAAAGAGAGGGTATTTCACACAATGCTGAATTAACCTGTAGCACTCTAACATATATTTTTGTAGACACTAAATATTACAAAAACAAAACTATTTTCTTCTTTTTTTTTTTTTTTTCTTACAGTATTGTTCTTGACCATTAAAAATTTATTTGAAAACTGCTTAAATATTTAAAATTAGTGTAGCTGGACCCTATAAAGCTAAGGTTCCCCCACTTCTTCAACAGTAGCAATGACAACACTTCAATTTGTGCCAGACCTGGAAACTGGAAGTGTCAGCTCTGTAATTAAAATATCTTGACCAATAAAGACTAAAGTTCATAAAAGAACAAATACTTCATATCTCCCAGCTGTAGCTCAAATACTGCAGCAAATTTAGAATAAATTTTAAAACTAAATAATTTTGTGATCTGAATATTAGATAGACAAGTTGATTTGTTTTTCCTACACAACTTTGAAAAGGACAAATGCAATATTAGGAGATATATTTCCTACAGCTGTTAATGCCAGGTTTCTTGGCATTATAGGCAAAATAAACTTTTGCTCTCAAAAAGATGAGGAGCTGGCACTGTGACCACTGAGCTGGGCCTTGTCCCACATGCCCCAAATGAGGTGAGCAGAGCAGGTCAGTGATGGTCACCAGGGTCAGACAGAAGCCCAGGGATCTCCAGAGAACTTCCTGGTGATGAGGAAAGTCTGAGGTCCAGCCAATGAGTCAAGTCATGGTCCAGCGAGGTCCAACGGTACAGGCACAGATATCTGCACCAGCAAGGACCATGGGCACAGATATGTTCCATGGGCACTGTACCTTAGCTGAGGACCAAGGAGGTCTGACCTGACACACAGCTCACAGTTGAAAGGGGAGTAACTCCAAGACAAACTACCTTTCTATGTAGGAGTCTGCCCTTGCCCCAGTTGTCGTTAAAAGCAAAATAAACAGTCAGGGCTCAGGTATGACCATGGCTTTCAGTTGTCCCTGCTGCTAAATTGCTACAGCCATCCCTGGGCAGGATGTTGGCTCAGGCCAAACAGCATTGGTGTGCCCCAGTCAACAGCCATGCAGGGTTTATGGGACAGTTTAGGGCCACATAGGCCAGTGACCATTCCCCACAGCTGCTAATTTAGGGGGTTTACTGGTTCAGGGGGGAGAAATGGGAATAGAATTTAGTTGTATAGACACAAGTTAAGCTGTGCCTGCCCAACTCATGGCCAGAAAACAAGTCCTGGCTTTGGTTTCCCTTACAGCATAGATAAACATCTGTAATTTTTTTTAAGTGCCAAGAAGTGACATTTCAGGCTACAATATGAGGGTTTGGACAGCAGCCTTATGGGCAATGGTCTGGGGTTGTTGGGTTTTTCCTGATATATTTTTGCTAGCAATGAGAGCATAAATCCTACAGCCTCTTATCTCAGCTGCATTAGAGAGGGCTTACAATGGGAGCTAATGGATGCCATCCCAGGAACCTAGGTCTGAAAGCAGTACAGATGCATCCCACCTGCTCACAGCAGCCCACCTTCTGGCTTGCTCTTCATCAGGAGTCAAACTGATTTGGTTGGACTTAATAATCTCGGATCATGGTTAACTTCTTATTCTAGCTGTTATATGAAGCCTTTAAGTTTCATCCTTTGAGCCTTATAGAGAGCCACAGAGATTGTCAAACAAATTTCAATGTAACATAAGCATTTGAAGATTCTTCTAGATGTCTCTGAGAAGGTAAATTCTGCCAGATTTGCAAGAAAATTGTCCTTCAACTAGCAATACAGTGTTACGAGATATTAATGATTTCCATGTGGGTAAAATGTATGCAAATAAAATGCACCGTATTCATTTACAAGAATAAATTAGTAGAATTTCAGTAGGCAGTGCATTAGTAGACACCTGTGTTTCTTTTCAATATCAATCTGTTTTTAAAGAAACCAGCATTTATAGGGCTTAGATTGTGAGCATTTAGATGCATACAATGGGATATGGATTAATGTAAATAATAGACCTTGTCTTTTTTTTTTTTTCTTCAAAGCTACTACTGAAATTTTTTCACTATCAGAGTAAAAATATCTGTACAAAACATACATTTTAACAATTTTCGTTCTTTTCATTGAAAACTCAAAGACATTCAGTTTTCTATATGTGGCAATGTGTTGAAAAATATAAAGGAGTGTTCAAGTAAAATGAATTTTCTGGTTTTATTTAAACTTAAATACACCTGAGCAGCCCTAATAATAGATTGTTTTGTACGGGTAATAATTTACTAATTTATAAATTTGAGATTAAGAAATAAACTTCAGAAACATTGTCTTTTCACATGCAAAAGTCTGGCATCAGTTATATTAACAATTTTAAGCACTTTGTGGTATCCTTCCTGACCTTCAGCTGCTACATTAAAAATGTGCAGGATGTGCAGCCGTAGATCTGCCAGCCCTGTGCAATAAACCACAAAATCTAAGTGGCAGAAGCAGCCTACCCTACCTTAAATGTCTGTCTTGAATGCTTGTCCACCAGTGAGAGTGACACATTAGATACTCTCAAGCTGCTGGACTAATACATAAATAACTGTATGAAACTGTTAACTAGTCTAGAGATGCAACTAACTTTTTTATCCTGATAATTCTGCGTGAATCTATGCACTTCAGAAAAGGCAGACACACAAAAGTAATCAATAAATTTTTTAAAAAATATTGGAGGGTAGTTTGATTTTGTGATAAATTTTTATCCAAAGAAAACCATTGGTCTTTATGTGCCAAATGGTATGCAGCCAGCCAGGAAAATGGCAGCTCCCAAAAGCTATCTCTTCAATTGAGAAGCAGTCATTCAAAATTAAATCAAAAATAAACTAGAATCCTTTAATACATTTTATAATAGTTTAACATTTGCAAATCAAACTTGACATCAGGAATTGGAATTTCAGTTCTTTCCAGATTCAAATCAATAATCTACAGCCATTTTTTCACTCTCATCTTTCAGACCAATTGGATCTTAAATATTGTTGCCCTTCACTGTATAAGAAAAATAATTTAATTTTAGACCACTTCTTTTTGAGAGAGGTTTTTTCATCATTGTCTAAAAATTCCAATATGCTATTTAAAACATCTTGGTTTACAGTAAGGTCCCCAAAATGAAAGAAAATTCTTACAAATTAATTGGTAATTTAAAAACTACCTGCTTACACACAAAAATTATTAAATATTTGGAAGGAAATTATGTTACTAATGCTCTTTATGAGTACATTAATGCTGTCATTGCTTATCAGCTTATCTGCAATGTCAGATTTCACTCTACAAGTCTTCTAGGTACTTAATATAATACTGCAAAAGATTTTCAGAAATATGTTGTGTTTGCATTTCCCTGATTTACACCAGAATAGATTTGCACAGCACAAAGTGGAAAAACATTTCTCCAGAACAGATATCCACAAAAAAAAGAGAACAGTTTTCCCTCAAACATGCTTGCTAAAGCAGTACTGTTCCTCCTAGAAATATTCTCTACTTTTCAGCAAAAGAAAAAAGACAATTTGTATAGCATACAAATAGAGTACTACTATACTACTACTAATAATGTGCAAGGTATTTCTCTGAATTTCCCAAGCCCCAAGGAGGTAAGCAGTTTGAAAGTAATGAAGGTGGCTGTGCCTTTCTTGCAGGTATTTTGAAGTTAATATGTTATAAAACACAAATAGGTCTCAATGAGCAAATCAAATATGGAGAATGGGTTTCACTAGATAATCACCAAAGATGTTACCATAAAAAATAAAGCTACACTAATTAAAAATTTCTTTACATTAAAGCTTTGGTACTTATAATCAGTGTGTTGTGAGCTGGTATTTTTTTTCTACAAAAAATAATTAAACTCGAGTAAAAACAGAAGGTTTACTACCTAGTAAGGGACACAGGATACTTAAAGGAGGTCAATTTCTGCTCAGTTAGGAAAGAACATGAATTTCAAGGATACTAAAAGATTAATTCCGGTGAAATCTAGATTTTACCATTATTAACATCCAGGATAATTCAGATACCAAATACATCAGATGCTATAAGAACAAAAAGCTAGACCAAGTGAGTGTGTGATCTACAATATAAGCAAAACATACGGAATTTGAAAAATGGGAAAACAAAACAAAACAAAACAAAACAAACAAACAAAAAAACAAACAAACAAAAAAACAAAAAGAGCAAAGCCTGGAAATTGAACGGTGTTATATTCATGTACGTACACAGTTTGAGGTATTTTTTAATAAATATATCTATATACTTGGACAAACAGCATAGGATCCTCCTCTAAATTAATTGCCAAACAGTTTTCAAAATGTAAATTGCTTTACACTATTTGGGTATTTTATAGTAAATATCTCATCAAAGTCTCATATGATCTGATAAAACTAAACCCTAATATTTCATTCCTAATCTTCAGACCTACAAGAAAAGGTGTACTGAACCAAATACAAAATCCATTCCAGTTCACTAAATTTCCAACAGTAGATGGTTAAAGAGAGTGTAGAACAGTGCAGACATATTTTCCCTTCCCTTGCACCCATTCTACATCGTTATGCAGCAGTAGTTTATAGATTGCATTATTGGTGAAGGAGCACCTCGAAGGCCAGTTTTAGGGATCACTCATAAAAGACAATTCACACCATATGGAAGACTAACCAAGAATATTTTTTACCATTTTGTTGTAATACAAACTCAATTTTGTTTTTAATTTTTTTTTTAATTTATAAATTTTTAAAAAATAAAATCACTGCATTACTGACAGTAATAAAACCTTAGATTCACTAAAACATATCCATTACTGAACACTTCTGTGCACACATTCATATTTTGCTCTATGGTTAACTATGTAAGTTTTCCTTACAGGATCAGTTAATTGAAACATCATTAATAAGACGATTTGAGTTATCTGCATACTCCTCAGATAACTTCAGTTATTCTGCAAGAAGAGTAAAAGTACACAGAAATAGGATGCATGTACCCCTTCATTAAAAACATTGAAAACAACACCCATTGCAACAGCAGACACATAGCTATTCCTGAACATACTGTAAATTAATGTCCATTTGTGTTTCAATAACCAGATACACTTTTGTGTAACTTCCACACTGTGGATTTTGTTACATAGCAGCAGCAGACAAAAAACAAACCCTATTGATCTCCCACTTATATTATTGCCAGAAAAGAAGTTGTATGATAGATAAATTAAGACTGAAATGTGAGTTCAAAGATGACAGAATGGTTGTATGCTTCAGATATGTATCAAGGACTTTGAAAGTTTACAATTAAAACCTAGCTCTGTAGCATGCCTCCTGTGTGATGTTGAACAACTATCTTTGAGCCTAATTCTATGAAGAGCACGGGAGTCATTATCGGAGGCACAACGCTTCCTGGGAGAACAAACTGCAAAGCGTGTCAGATGTTCTGCTCTTCTGAAAATGAGGGCAATAAACACCACAATGGAAGGCAGTGAACATGACACCATGCTCAAGATACCTCCTGGATCATCAATTCTAGTCATCTGCTAATGAAGAAAACCTACAACACAATCTTTTTTATAAACTGCTACAGTTCCACTGAAACAAATCAAGATTTTGCCTTCTTTCTTCCAGAAGACTGTTCCAAATTTTCACAGCATTCACGGTTCATATGAAAAACCCAGGTTTTTTCTAATTTCCCATTTAAATTAATTTATGTCCTTGTGCCAACATTAATTTAACTCAAATACATCTTCTCCTTTCTTCCCACAGGTGATTAATCATACCTTTTTCAATCTCCATTTTGCAAGACTAAGAAACTGAGCCTCCTTTTCCAGCCTCTCCTCAAAGGATAGTTTCCAGACGTTTGACAATCTCTCTTTCCACCTGTTCCAGTTTTATAAATGTATCTTTCTTAGTCCTGAGCACCAGGGCTCAGAGGTCTTATGAGACAAGTATCTCTCTATCTCCACCAGAAACACTTTGCTCAAAATGTGTTCAGGTATCATTTGTTCTTTTCATGACCACATATGTGCACGTTTTATTCACTCTCTTGTATAGATAAAGAGCCATTACCTTTGCAACTTTCAGTCCCTAATTCACGACCACATTCCCCATGCTATTAATACTCGTTCCTAATAATACTATTACTCTCAGTTCTCATGGTCATTCAGTTTTCCTACCAAATTATATTTTGATTCTCCTTTCTGCTAAGGTCATTTTGTGACCTTAGTCATTTTTACTAGCATGTGTCTACTTCTGTCCATTTTATTTATGACAATATTAAACAAAATGGTCTGAAGATGAATCTTTGAGAAATTTGTATGTAATGACTTCCTTCCAATCCAACAGTTCCCCTTTCAGCTTCACCCAACATAGCTTTTTTTTATCCAGATCTTTATACACATAATAGTATTTGTATTAATCCTCAGCTTCTGCGGTTGAACTAATAACCTCTCATGAGGCACTATATTCAAAGACTGCATTGTATTCCAGATAGATGAGATCTGCTGCAGTTCACTTGTCTGGAAAATCAGTTATCTTCTCTTAGGAAAGTATTGCATTAACCTCACACGTTCTGTATTTGGTAAAACCATGTTGTATCTTACCTCATTTTTATTTACTTTCACATCTCAAGCTCTTATTCACTTCTGTAACTATTCCAAAATGTTGTGTATTATTAATGTTTATGTTAATAAGTCTGTAGCTAGTAAATCAGGTTTTTGTTTTCTTAAATATACACACATATACATGCTACATTTCTTAGTTTCTAGTCATACTGGCCGCTTCCAGTTCCACAGACACTACAATAGATATTCCTGACAACAAACCTTCTTCAGTCCTTCAGCCTAGAGAACATCCAGTCCTAGACACAGAAGTACAAACCTAAATCACACATGTAAAATAGAAGAGATCTTCTGAAAACCTGACCCTGACTATCCATGGTGAGTACTGTACTCATCTCCAAAATGGGCACTTCCTCTGCAATAGATTTCATCTATCTATCTATAAACAAGAAAACTGATAATAAAATAAATTATTTTCTGTCTGAATATATCTCAAAAGTTTCCAAATCCCTATCTATAAAGGATGTTAGAAATATTTCTCACATGGCTTCAGAAATTGAGGTTTGAAGAAAATACCTCACAAAAACTGAATGTGCTCAGTCTAACATTATTTAAAAAAAAACCAAACCAAACCAAACCAAACCAAAACAAAAATAACCACCTCACCCCCCAAAAAAAACAAAACAACCCAAACATAAAACCAAAAACAAACCAAAAAAACCCACCACACAAAAGCCAACCCAAAATTAAAACACACTGAGAGGAGGAGACCCGATTATGGTATTCAAGTACAGAAAGAATTTCAGACATGAAATACTTAAAGTAAAAAAAACGGCAGTGACTAAAAGTCAAAGCAGATTAATTTAAATTAGAAAAACAATGCATATTTTTAACAAGGGTTAGGGAATGGAACAAAGCCTCAGGAGAGGCAATGAATTTTCTATCTTAATGTCATCAAATCAGAAGCCTCTTGGTATGGCAGAGCACAGCAGCCCTGGCTCTAGCAGCATGCTAAAATAATTGTACAGCTTTGGAGTCTCTAATCATGTTAGCATACTGCTAGTGCCAGGGCTGGTGAGTTCTGTCACTCATTTGGAGAGCCAGCAAGGAGAGATATAGTGATTAGCACTCTCCAAGGGATGTACCTACCTAAATATGCTGCAGACCGTACTAAAGAAAATTGTTCAAGAAATTCAAAGTGGAAGAAATTTCAGTCTAGGTAGCATAGGAGCATTTCTCCCCAAACATTTCTAGATAAAATTCTGAAAACTTATAGCAAATCAGCACTTCTCTGTAATTAAATATTCAACAACACACATTAAATATACAAAACGCTGAAAGATCAGAGATTATCGGTACTGATGGAAGAAAACAAAACAAATGCAATCTCAGCTGAGTGTTTCAGAAACTAAAGAATCCAGTAAAGTACAGGTATGTCAGAAACAGCATTATAAAAATTTAAATGTTCATGAAATAAAGCATCAGAGAGCATGAAGGAAATCAAAACTCAGATCTTTATGAGACACAGATCCTTCATGTATCAGAAAATAAATACAGTTTTTAAAAAGGCTTTAAAATTCACAGTGTGTATCAGCAATGTCTGTCAAGAAGAATGACGTTTCAGAGCAGTGTTGTCAGCCTAGAAGAGGTACTCCAGAGCACAGGAACGTGATGGAAGAAGAACCCCATCTATGGATGTATTTCAGCCCATATGACTACCTGTGTACACATACGATGCCACACCTTTTCTGTTGCATAAGAAGACAAAGGATTGCCTGTCATAAAATTAACCTCTTTTTAACATGATAAATCTACTGTCACCCTGTTTATTGTGATTGCAGGCCTGTGTGGAAAGAAATGGTAATTTCAGGTCACATCTATACTAAGAAATTAAACAGCGTTGCAGAACCATCCCAATCACTGTAATTTGATTTTCTTTGCTGTTGAACAGCTTCTACCAGACTTTTGGCCCATGATGACATGCACTCACCCAAACAATTCTTGGACACTGATAATGTGGGCCAGTGACTATTCCCAGCCAGGGACCATTCTCAAAAAATAGTCTGGAGGCAGGCAATCTGCTTTGGACTGAAAGAGATTCTGACAGTGTGGACACAGACTATTCTGTGCCAGTTTGTCCCAGTATCTTTTCCTTAGTGGTAAAGTTACACCTTTCACTGCACACAACTAAAGACTTTGCTTAATTGTTTCTAATTCCTTTTCTGTTTAAAGATAATAAATAGGATTGAACCAATCTTAGATATATAAACATCTTTAAAACACAAATGAAATTTAGAGTAACATCTGAATTGCACAGAAATAGCTGTTCTCTAAAGCAAAATGCAAAATAAATATATAGATGCAAGTAACAGAGAAGTCAGAAGACAGACCCAACAAGAAATCACTACATCTTAATATAAATGAATCTAATAAGTGAATTTTCTGTGCTACTGTAATGGAGGATGCAAGAGCTAAGATATGTAGGAGGCATATACATTTATGTAAAATGGCATAGTAATAAAAGATTTTCAAACTATTAATTGCACTTTACTTATGCTAAGGGGATGTTAAATACTTGATGTGCTTAACAACTTAATCAACATCTTGACAACTCAAAGTGATGTACTGAAAGCAGTAACAGATTTGGTGACCATTGGTTTTGGTTCCGTCTCTTGATTTGCTTCCTTATATGAGTGCTCTTTTACTTCTGTAAAAAATGCACTGAAGTTCAGGTTAGATAGTTTTTTTTAAAATGTTCAGATTAGAAGGTAGAATCAAATTAGAAGTTAATCACTTTAATCATACACAAAAATATCCCCTCAATAAAACTGCACTGTGTCCGTGGCAATATCTTAGTTCTTTTTCAATTGTTGCTTATTCTATCATTCACCACAGGTTTTATTTGACATACAGAGTGTTTGGGATGGAGAAGGCAATACACTGTTGCTAAGACTCTGCTCTGAAGTGATAAAACCCCATTCTATCACACAGCCAGCAGAACACAGCAATCTTCCCATTTTTTTACCCCTGCAAACTACACTGCTGTGGCAACTGCCCAGCTCAGTCAGAATGCCCCTCCTGGGAACAGCTGCTAGGATTATGCACATCACGGAGGGCAAGCACTGGAGAAAGAGCCCTTTCTGGGAGGGCTCTACCAGCAGCTCCATCTCTGATTCAAGAGAGCTTGACACTGAAGATCTCTAGGTGATCCACAGTATAGTAAACAGTGCTAAATCACAGATTAGATCCTTATTTTGCAATCATCCATACTGTTTGTTAGCAGTCTTCCTCACATAGATATGGCACATGCAAAGTCAGGCACTCAGGAATCGCTTGTGAAATAGCAGGGGAAAAGGGCTCGTCAGGGGACCATTCACAAGAGGCAGAAGAAATTAATTCACCCTGTTCTGGGGAGGAAAATACTTTAACCATATAGTTCAAAACCTGATCACAACGTTTAATCTTAGGGGCAGAGAACAATCTCTGCTGCACTCTATCCACTAGCTTACAGGTAGTCCTGCTGCTTATAGAAGTAGCAGTTCAACAAGAGGGAAGTAACCTCACTGCAAAAAATAAAGGTTTTCTGTATGTTCCGTCAATGGTTGATACATACAGCTCTGTTTACCATTTTGCTGCTCTCTTTCCTGGTGCCAAGGGCTCTGGCTGCCAATCTAAACATAACCACTATTCACAAGGGCAGGCTGGCAACTTATGCATGAAAATAACCAGGCAGCCAGCCGCTATAAATTACACCTATAAGTATGGGTGTAATATAACGTGAGAGAACAGGTGCTTCCATTGCTTCAGACCACTGTTTTAGCATAGTGCTACACTGGATGATCTGGTCAGATGCAGCATTACCACAGTCATCATTCTTCATCAAAATAACGCTCATGCTGGTGATTGATGCATCCTTCTGTTTAAAAGCATTAAGCTAATGCAAGAATAATATAAAGAGCAGATGATCCAAGACTGCTGAGGAGAGCAGGTAAACAGTCACACATGCCAAGGCACCTTTGTAATAAAAACCTCTGCTGAAAGACAGAAAAAGTGAGAGAACTCACCATTACCCACCTCTCCCAGTTCTGATGTGGCTAATGAAGAGAAGTATTCAATACCAATGTAAAACTTAGAGTTTACTATGTTTTCTAGATCTGGGCAATATATGTATATTTATTTTAGTGTCAGCCTCTGTCCAAGCAGCTTTTCTTCAACTCTGAAATTTAGTAACTTCCACTGTAGCTTACTTAACTGCAAAAGTTCAAAGAAAGGAGGTTGTTGTCAGTGTAAGCCAAGTGGATGCTCTTCCTTCACTGGCCAACAAAGTAGACTGTTTTCATCCCTGAGTCTAGTAACAAAGGACCAAGAAAAATAACAACAAATCCCAAAACCTTTAAAAAGGGTCTCAAGAAGAAAACTGCTTCAGCAGTAACTGGAGTTGAGTCCTTGACAGAGAGATGCAAATTATAACAAGCAGACTGTCTTCCTCAGCCGAAGATGCAGCTGACAGCACTGACTCAAATTAATAAATCTTGCAGGGAAGTGAAAAAAAATAAAAGGCTTTCATAAATGTAAGCCCCGTGTGAATTTGTCTGTTTTCATTTTATCCCTTCGCAGAATTTCTTGGATCAATAGGCAATAATTTGTTTTGAAGATTTTAGTTTAGAATCACTGTAATCAAGCACTGATGTGGTCTCCAAGAAGAAAAGGACTTGTAAGTATATGAGGCACTTAGGCCTAGAAGGATAATGGGTGGGATAGGCTGCAGGACCAAAGTTAGGCTCTCACTGTCCATGCAGGTCTGAGCTCCAGCCATTTTCTTGGGCTTATTTCCTCAGCCATGACATTGCACAAACCCAGCATGTCTGCTGGTGGTGTGAAGCACAGGCAAAACAAGCTGGTATCTGCCTTCAGAACAGCACATCGATGTAGCTCATTAGTGACTGGGCCACATGCTTTAGCTCAAACGGGGGAGGAGATAGCAAAACCTGCCCTGAAAGAGATTCACTTAGAAGCAGTCAAGAGGAGTTTTAAGTGGTATTGCTGTTTTTGCTACGACATATGAAATTCAAGTCACTGTAAAGAATGGAATTACATGGTAAACACCTCAGTGGATTTTTTTACAAAGAGAATTTTAGAATATAATGTTCTGATTCAAAATTTATAATGTTGATGTATGAAAGTTTCCTCACAATAATTACTCACAAATTCAACTATTAAAAAGACAAGGAAGAGCACAAAAATGCAACTTTCTCAAGCCTACGGTGTAAAACAGCTCGTCAAATCAATTGTATTTGTTTTGTGCTTAGTGTGATAGAAGTCAGTAAGAAATCTGTCTTTAGCCTGAGGAACCATTATTGAGATTACAACATTAGACATTGGAAGGGGGCTCTTCTGGCTTCGTGTATGGTCTGTAATTACCTGAAATGCAGTATCTGTCTTCAGGAAGATATCTGCAGTACATCCTGCTAACAGGTGTCCCGTGGCAGTCAGCACTTCATTGTCCTACTGATGATATGAGGACTGCCAACACTCACAAGCATGGCTGTTCTGTCCCACCCCTTCCTCTTTGCCCTTCATACATTTTATTGGGTGCAGGGACATGGTTCATCCTGCAGAATTTCCAGAGCCCATGAGAATATGAATTCTCTTTCCACAGATGTAAATTGTAAACACTGAGTTGATGTCTTCAAGCTCTAGTACAAGGCTCAAATTACATTTTTGGGAAGACAAAGTAATAATTCAGTCAGGGCAAGGACTTCTCAGTCCAATCCAGAAGCAGAAGGATGAGAAAGAACATTCTCCATAAAATTAATTCACTCCATGAAAAAGAGATGTTCCCTGGAAAGAAGTGTGGGAAAGTAGGAGGAAGGAAAAGGAGAAGTTGAGAACATTGTTTCCCAAAAAGGCTGATATTTCCTTGAGAGCTAAAAAATATGCTTATAAGTTAGTGAAGGATTTAAGGTGAAGGCTTTGCTTAAGATCTGCTTTTCATCTTTTGAATAAAAATCCATCTTTAATGTTTTCCATCTATACTTCTGCCAGGCCTGAAAAGAGAAAGATTATTTGTTCAAAGATGAGGCGATATTTGTGATTAAAGCTACCTGTGAAGCAAGAAAAAAGTTTCTGCATAAGACAGAGACTTTGACCAGGACTTCATGATATTCCAGATATGCTGCTGAGAAATATTGAATTTTTAAAATATTATTGCTCATAGCCATTACAGTCAGAAATATGGCATGGATACTGAATAGCCATTATAAGAATTCACCACCGATTCTGTATTTGAGTAAGACAAGCAAGAAATTTGATGAGACACAGTCTAGATGATGCATTAACTTTATTTTAATTCCTGTTTAGTTCAGTTCCTAGTCATAGACCACAAGCCATAGACCAAAAGACACTATCAAAACACAGAACAAAGTGCTGTTCCAAAACACTTGCAATTTAAATGTAAAATAAATCATAACAGACAGACTAATAGTGACAGTGATTCAGAAGCCCCACAAGACAGTAGATGAGAAGTCATTTAGTCCCAATACAACCTCCACACAGTCCTCATTCTGTTAAGTGCAGGAAGTGTAACCTATGATCTATATTTATCTGGGTGCTATTTTGGGCATCATTTAGAATGTTGGATATTTTGTGCAATCTCTATTTACATGTCACATTCCATAGTGTGGGTTGCTTCAAAATCAGAACTGTTTTCCTTCAAAAAATCTTGAAGAGCCCCCATATTTGGACCAGGAGCTTGTTCTGAAATGGGCAGCATAATCAAGAGGACCTTAACCTTTTCCTCCTGGAACTGACATATGATGTAGAAAAGTTTATATGTAATCCCATGCAGACAGTGCTGCCAAAAATTATCTACCAATTAAGGCTGTGAATGGGACAAGGAATTAGAAATTAACTTGATGAGACTTAAGCTCTGACCAGGAGTCATTATTGAGAGATAGCTACCACTTTCATTCTATGTATTTGCAACATCAGAAAACACTTTAGCTCTCATTATAATATCATTTTAATAAAACAATTAATTTGAATGTATACATATAACATATTGACATACCCTTTGCAATATTTCACTGGTCTGTCATGAGATGAAAGTTACTTCCAGGACCATCTTGATTTATACTATCTACAGCCATTCATCTGCAATTTTTCTTCAAGATCATGAGACAATAACCACATGTCTTTAGATAGCTTTTACTTATTTGTCATGTGCATGCCCTTGAAAGTATGTTGACAGAAAGAGCCAACTTAAATTACATTTTTTGAAAGTATCACATAAGAATTCAAGCTACGTGTTAACTAAATGAATAAGAGAATCTGGAACTTTTCTGAGCCCCTGAAGCAGACTGCTACTAAATAAAACAGGCCAGGTCCTATTTCCTGGCTCTTAGGCAAACGGCACAGCATGACTTGAGCTCTGATTCTACATTCTCCTTTCTATCCACACCTGCAGATAGGGTAGCCCATCTTGCACCAGAGCTATGTCAACAGCATGCTAATAGATAAACCGTATGGTTAATAATGTGCTAGTTCTCAGATTTGTGCCCTGGCCTTGTTTACTTCTCTAGGCCAGATATAGGTCATATAAAAGTATTACCTTTCTTAGTGGAAAAAAAGAGCAGATTAAAAAAGATTTTGACTTTGAGGCAATTTTTTAGCCAAATTAGTAGCTATTCTTCCTACAACCTTACGCTTACCTCAGCCAGTACAATCTAGTCATTTCAAAACCAAACAAGACATTAAAAGGCTGTCTCTAGAATACATTTTGAATAGTATCTTTCTTCTCTAACAGCATTTCACTAGACCTCACACTTAAAAACAAATACACATCAGCAGAGAGAGAAAAATGAGCAAACTACAGAGCTATGAAGTGGCAATAAAAGCAATACAGCTAGTTCCTGACATGATCATGTCTCTTGTGCACTACACTAAATTGGAATTTCACCAGAGCTGTGCTTCGAATTTGATAGCTGTCACTGCAAGCTTCCAGGAATCAGAAGGCTGGCAAAATATTGCATCATCTCCCACTCATGTCTCCACATCATCTAAGACTGGGATTCAATCCACTATCACTTTATGTTTGATAGATTTTTTTTTTTTAAAGGAAAAAATAAAAGGCATAGTAAAATCAGAAAGAACACATGAATAATTGTAGTAGCTTCCCCGTCTTAGTCATCTTCTTGCTATTCTTGTATTACTTGAGTGTTAAAACTTCTTCTTTCAGATAGAACCCAGACATAGTTGCCTGGCACAAATTGCTACCCATGGGGCCATCAGTCATGTTAGCTCACATGAAAAGGCAAACAGCATGGGGCCAAATTAACTATGGAGCTTCATACGCTGACTGCACATGTCTAATGTCACCACTGATTTACTTATATGTGCTGTCAATCTATACTGCCAATACATGAGAAGAAGGAAAACTTTTGGAGGCAGCTTAATTTGCAAATTTGGTGGTACTCTGTTTACTTAGACACAAATAAACAGTAATAGGATAAGCATGTGCATATTTCCCATGCTGATTAACTTCCCATGGGATTGATCCAATTTCAATTCAAGTCAGTGGGACTCTTTCCACTTTCTTCAATGGCAGCTGGCCCACATCCTCAACAAAACGCATTCTGCACTGAGCAGCAATTGTTCTCCATAAGAAAAATATTAAAGGATTAGAGTCCACAAGGAAAAAATGGGCATAAGATGTCCTGCAAGCATGCTGACAAGATAATCACCATGAGAAATGAGCAATTTGATAAACTGCAAGCCACATTTGGTAATTGGGATTCAAATTTACAAAGTAAAACACATTACTTGTTGTACTGAAAAAAATTAATTACTCCTTTGGCAAATTTAATCCTTCAGGTTAGACGAACCTTGCCTGTTTCAGATTAATAGTATCATCACCTTATTGATCAGGTAATTTCAGTGGGATGTCTATTCGCATAATAGTTTAATAGTGAAATTGAACTTGTCCAACTAGA
Source organism: Athene cunicularia (assembly GCF_003259725.1). NCBI lineage: Eukaryota > Metazoa > Chordata > Aves > Strigiformes > Strigidae > Athene > Athene cunicularia. The sequence goes on from NW_020799097.1 coordinate 19,101,489, forward strand.
AGGGGTGGGGGTGCACTATGGATTGAGGTAAATTGGAACAATAGGGGCTTTTCATCACTGAAACAATGAACAGTAACAACAATTGTGACTGGAAGTGGAAGATTGATTTTCATGTGTCTTTAAGTCACGAATGTTACTTTGACAAGAAATAATTCATGCTCAGAAAAATGTTGACAAAATTTTTTTTTTTTTTCATTTTTGGTCAATATAATTCACAACATCAAAACTGTATGCTTTTCAACAAACTAATTTTACAGAAAGTTATCCATCTCCAGCCACCACAGTTTAATCACTTTTTTCACCTGCATTGTTTTAAGATTAAAAAACAAAAACAAAAACAAAAACAAAAAACAAAACAAAAACAAAACAAAAAAAACAACAAAAAAACTGCCATCTACACTAATAAACGACTATCACAGACAGAAGACAACCTAAACAATGATGTAGTGTAGTTCTATGGTATAATGAAAACTAGTTTAAAAGAGTTTTGTACCCAAGTATAACCAGTAAGGAGAAGAATGGAGGTCACCAGGTAGTACCCCGGTTCAGAAGTTTATGTATACCATGCTAGTCCATATATTATGGTATAGAACAGCAGCAACAACAAAAAAAATATTTGGAAGGCCATCTAGTGTCATTCAAGTTAAGTGCAAGATACTTGATTGCTTCAAATGCATGCACCTGTTCTCTCATAGGACTAAAACATTCACAAGTATTCACTTTTGTTTCAAAATAAACTGATCATCACCACTTCCAGAACATCATTGATATTTTGCAAGGAAATTGTATTCAATTTAGCTGTCATAAATATATGAGACTTTATATCAGAAAATGATGGAAGACAATATTACTAAAAGGAAAACACACACAGAAAACAAAACAAGTGAAATTGCTGTCATTGTAAGACTTTGGCAACTAAAATTAAAATGTCAAGATGTAATGAAATATAACTTTGCAAAATAGGAAATCGGGAAGATGGTGTGATACCAAATCTGAGTGAGGAAAGACTAAATCATCCAGTTACAGTGTAGCAATATAGCAATGGGAATGTGTTAAATGTAAATGTGTTCTGAGCCTCAAAGAATGTTCATTTTATATCTATTACAAACGTGAATGAATAGAGAAGTAAATAAATAGCATCTTAATTTCTTTCCACTAAACATATAGGCAGATACCTTTACTCTATAAGGCCAGAAGGAACAGCTTTCATTATCTGCTCTTACTTTATAAAATAGTACAGGCTGCAGAACTTCAGTGTACTCATAAGTGTACTTATACAGCACGAATAAGAAAATAATAACCTTCATGCACATCTTCACCATTGTTTTATCTGCACATTATAAGACTTTCATACATGTGATAATTTAACTTTCCTTTTTTCAGATAAATATTTTATCCTAGTAAGAAAATAAAGTGAAAGAATCATTGTAAAGCAGTAATAACTGTTTTCTTTACAGCATACTGCTCGCTTTTGCTGTAATACTATACACTCTTTACTTCAGAAATGCTGGGAGGCAAACAAATTACCTTAGTATTTATCTGAGATTACACACCAGGCTAATGGCTACAGCAGCCTTATATTTAAATTAAGGATTTAAAGTTTACAGCTCCAGGCCTATGATGGTATATAAAAATTCCTATTAAAAAGTACAACTGCTTTCTGATTTGACTAATGAACTCACAGTGGAATTTACAATGTTTGCAAAACTTCTTTTTCCTTGCACATTTCATCGTAAGTTATAGAAAGAAAAGAACAAATATAGCTTCACGAGTCAGTGCCACAATTTACTTCGGTGTCATTTACTCCATTTAATCTTTTCTGTTAAAACTTAACAAATTCACGCTGCTTTATCAGTATGACAAAAGTATGACAAGTATGACAAAATTTGAAGATAGGAAGAAGAGTTCTATGATGTTGATGGCATGGTTTTTCCCTTAGACTGTATCTGTGGGGATCCTTTCCAGCCATACCTTTGTCACAGGACAGACATAGGTCAAAACAATGAGCATCTGCAACCATGCAATTTCATTATCAGATTCAAAATTGTTTAAGTCACTTTTTTCTGGTTCTAGTCTGACAAGATGAAAATGACATCATAAGAATTTAACCATTAAGATACCAAAAATCTCACAAGAGCAGGTAACAAGTTTTTTTACCAAATCTGAATTTTAGACTTGATTGCACCTTGAATTCAAAGACCCATTTCATATTTAGAGCCACATACTTCTGAACTCCAAAAACATTTGCATTGGTTTTTGATGAAACTGCATCCAAAGCAACAAAAAGGCCAGGGGTGTTCCTTCTGAAGTAGTCATGGTAATAACATAAGGCCTCATTCCCTGCGTGTTCACACCACTGCACTACAGAGGAATCCCCAGTGTGACTCCTCTTCTGGAAGACTTAGCCTTTCATTGACAAGTGCAGTGATGGACTGTCATGCTTGTGCAATAGCCACCCAGACCAACTACCAACAGATAGAGCATCCACCCACCCTTTGGCTTAAGAGGGACAGCTTGAACTCCCGGAAAGGGTCCCCACTGCCTGGGGAAAGTCTGCCATTGCAAGCTTATTTCAAGCCCCTGGACAATGAATGATCCTAAACATATTGTGGTTAATAAAGTCCAGAAATGGTGCATTATCTGGCAGAAAAATAGAGAAGATATATTATTCTACTCCCAAGACACTGGAGCTTAGAAATCCTACCAGTGATTGACATGTCTCTGTCTTTTCTCAAGCACAGCCAACTCCACTTTGGCTTTACTCCAATTACATCTCCAAAAAGGGATCAGGCCACAGAGATAATCTAAGTGGCAGAAATATCTGCTGTGGAAAGCAATAAGAAGGGATGCAAAGACCAGACACAGGAATTCTGAGGTGATGTTTTGGACATGAACTCTCTAGGCTGCTTTCTACAGAGCAAATAAAGGTGATTTATTCAAATAAGTGCTGGTTAATCATCCTATCTGAGCTATCCTGAAGGTTTGACAAGAGTACATATGATATCTCAGACATTCTGGTATACTTAGTGCAAATAATGTTTCTTGCATCTGACATGTGTCTCATCATCTTCTGTTGGAGAAAGCCATTGTGTCCAGAATTTCTAGTGGTATCATGTCTGTGCTATGAGTTGAGCACAGAATCTGTGTTGTCTCCTACAGGTAAACATACAAATGGACAAATTTTGAGGAGCACACAAGGATATATTGTATAAGTGATCTTTGAAGATAGATGAATTCTCCAAAGGTAGATCTCCAAATATTTTCTTGGCAAAACATAGATATGAATGTGGTACAGGAATACCAAGACTGGGACCACTCTTACCTTTGCCTTAGTGTTGCACTACTAATACACAATCTCATTGTGCTGTAGGATTTTAAGGTAAGACCAGGAACCACGGCACCCAAGATGTTCTAAACAACACAGATAGACCCAAGCTGTGTAGCTTTCTAAATTCATAGTGCGTAGTGTATCATTATATGCAATAAAAGCAAATGGGTGCATAATTAGTTTAACAATATATGTACCATAAACATACTCCATAACTATAGTTTATATTTCTTTCAAGGTTCACTGGGATTTTATTTCTAACGATAGCTAATAAGCGGAGGTTTGCAGGTCTATACATTGGTCTTTTCTACTACCATAAAACACTGCCGAATTCAGGAGACAACTGAATTTAAACAGCATTTAACTTTGCAAAGAGGTTGGGCAAAAAAATTACTGCTCAGCTTCATTTTCCCAGTGTGATGTGTAAAAACCTCAAGCATTTAATTTAAAAGCATTTCAACACACTTTGAACATTTATAAAGTGCTAGCAGCAACGCAAGCAGTAGCTGCCCATGCAAATGAGCAGACATTTTAGTATCCTGATACCCACCCATGCAAGACAGGCTTGTGGCAATACCTAGCAAGTCTCTGAACAACCCTTCAAGTGACAGTCCAGGGCTGCAAACAACTACATCACAGTGTCTCCCACAAGAAAGGGGGCAGCAGTGATTTCGGCTAATTCATCTCCAGCACCAGACTTCTTTGAAGCAAGCAAATAACTGAATCCAATTGCTGGCACAACCTCTGAAGTTGTGCTATCACTTTCCCTGAGCTATATATATATATCATGACATTCTTGAGTACTAATGCCTTGGTGTTCTGCACTTCCCTTTGATCATGTTATAATGAAGTAGTTCCTGGTTTGACATAACTACTTTATCATCGCATCATTAGAGAGTGTGAAAAAAGCAAACGTTCCAAAGATTTAACTAGTCAGGCATATCTCAGTGTGCATATATACACAACAAGAGAGAGATTAAATCAAAAATTATGTTTGCATTATTTGCAAAATAATAGGCTCTTATTAGGAATTATCACACTGCAACCTATTTAATTTCATCTTTCATTTTGAAGAATGTCTTAAAATAACATTTTATTTTAAATATATATACATCTTTAAATTTATATAAATTACTCGTTTATATAATATATACTTTTACATATTTTTTCAGGTTTCCATCCCGGCTAGACAAAAAAGGATAAAATATAAGCATTTGTCATGGAATAAATATTACTACAATATTTCAATTTGGACATGATAGAACAGTCTAGGATTCTCTGAGTTCTGATGGAAATAAACCATTTTAACATTCATTAATCAATTTTTATTCAGTGTGTTAAATAGAATTTAAATGTTCTCTTTCAAGCTGATTGAAGTGAACATTAAGCTTTATTTGCTATAGTAAAGTGATGCTTCCTAGAAATGGTAATTTGGGTTTTCATACCTTTACTGTTCTTCCATGTAGAATGAACTTTCTGATCACCCTTTAAAAAAAATCACTCTTCTCACCCAGAAACTAGAAAGTTCTCTCTCCTCTTTCTCTGAGACTTTTTTGAAACCCACGGAGAGAGTAATATCTCTTTGAGTTGATATTTAGGATACTTCTTTGGGACTTTCAATCTCCCCACCCTTTCAGGAATACGTAAGCTATTGTAGGTGAGTGGCAATAACAGCGATCCCCAGAAGAGCCTGAGTGGAAGAAGGCACATTACAGGATATACAGCCTGCATGGAGAGAGGTGGATTTAGGTGGACTGCATGTTCTTAGAAGACTTTCCAAACCAGTCAAAGGAGAAAAAGTAGGGCTTCCATTAAATCTCCTGAATCACATTCTGTCAGCCTCACAAGTGCACTGACTAGTTAGGAAATTTAACAGTTTTATTCAGGTGGACTGCATTGACCCGCTCTGCCAAGAAACAGGCAGCTAAATTGAACAGTCTGGATTACACCTCCTGTAAAAAAGAGAAAGAAGTCCTTCTAGTAAAAAAGAACAGTCCTAAGGTTCTCTCTTAGTAGCTTATTAATACTCATTCCCGATTCAGCTAGAGTAGGAAAGTATACTGGCTACTTTAATGAGAAAGAGATGGAGATGCTAATTACTAGAAGGTAAATGATGCTTCAGATCAGATACACGAGTCAGAGGGCAAGACATTAACCTAAGGAGCCAACAACCACTGTGCCCAAGAAAATAAAGTAAATCTAGATAATATAGAGTTCTGCCAGCCTTTTCATTTCTAATAAGGATCGAAAAATACTACAAAATAATGGTAATTGTCTTAAACTTTTCTCCTATGAGCACCATTATGTGCAGACTTCACCAGCACTCAGATTTTCTTTCACTGTTGTTACACTCTGAAGAATGGTGCATACTACATTTTTTTCTTTGAGAGTAATAACTAAAGGGCATTGCACTGGAAATGAATGGCCTGTGTTTAGGAAGCAATCCTAGCTGAATATAGAATCACAGAACAGATGATGTTGGAAAGGATTATGCCACCATCCCTGCCCAAAGAAGTGTCAAGGAGAGCAGGACTGCATCTAGTCAAATTCTGAAAATCTCTAAGGATGGACACTCCACAATTTCACTAAGCAACCAGTTTCAGTGTTTGACAACCCTCACACCAAACAGTGTTTTCTTACATTTAAGTGGAATTTCCTGTATTTAAGTTTATGATAATTGCCTCTTGTCCTTCCACTGAGCATCACTGAAAAGAGTTTGGAACCATCTTCTTTATGCCCTCCCATCAGGTATTTATACACACTGATAAGATCCCCCTGAGATTTCTCAAATCCAGGCTGAACAGACACAGCTCTCTCAGCCTCTCCTCGTATGTGAGATACTCCAGTCCCTTCAACACCTTTGTGGCCCTTCTCTGGACTTGATCCACTATGTCCATGACTTGTACTGAGGCGGAGGCAGTACTGAACACATCAGTCAGATGTGTCTCACCAAAGCTGTTTAGAGGGGAGGGATCACCTCCCTCAACCTGCTGGCAATCCCCCTAATGTAAACAGGGATGCTGTTTGTCTTTCTTGCTGCAAAGCCATGTTGCTGGCTCATGTTCAACTTGTAGCCACAACCAGGGCCTTTTCTGCAAAGCTGTTTTCCAGTTGGTTTACCCCTAGTTGCCTGGTCTGGGTTATTCCTCCACAGGAGCAGGACTTGGCACTTCCTTTTGTTGAACTTCATGAGGTTCCTCTCTGTCCACTTCCTCAGCGTCTCAAGGTCCCTCTGAATGGCATCTGCTGCATCAACCACTCCTCCCCATTTTGTATTGTCTGCAGACTTACTGGGTGAATTCTGTCCTGTCATCCAGGTCATTAATGAAAATTTCAAAGAGTATCAGACACAGTATCAGTCTCTGGGGCCTACTCTAGTGATCAGCATCCACCTGGTCTTTGTGTCACTGATCACAATCATTTGAGCCCCACAGTTCAGTTTTCATCCTGCCTTGCCTAGTCTTTATCAGTTTATCTTGCCTAGTCTATATTAGTTTGTCTGTGAGGATGTTATGGAGGACAGCATTCAAAGTCTTGTTGAAGTCAACATAAACAATATCCTCTGCTTGCCCAGTGAACTGCTGATTTTGTCATGGAAGGCTATGGGGTTTATCAGGCATGACCCTTCATTAGCCCCTGCTGACTATTCCCAGTCACTATCATGTCCTTCATGTTTTTGGAAAGTTTCCAATGTTACTTGCTCAATCACCTTCTCAATGATCAAGGCTGAGAAGCCTGAAGTTCCCCAGATCCTTCTTCAAGCCAGAAATGACACTTACTTCTCTCAATCCTTAGGAATTTCCCCCAGTGGCACTGAGCATTTGTATCAAAATCAACTGCTGCTGTGATTTGTAAATTGAAACACCATGGAGATTAAAAAAAACACCCATGAAGATGATTGCAATTACATACATAGTAGTGTAGAGGGCAAAACAGGGAAAGTAAGAGAGAGAGAGATTCAAATTTACAGGGTATGAGAAAATTCATCCTACAATATTTAAGGAAGTAGTCCAATATCTCAATTCTCAGTTTTACTGAGAATCTTGTGGAGGACACAATTGTTCCCACTGGAGTAAAGAATTAAAAAAAAAAAAACAAAACAGATTCAAGCCAGAATTACAAAACTCTGGCTTAAGAATTTCTGAATCAAACCAGTTCACAAACATCTGGCAAATAGCATAATGAATTAAAATAGTCAACTATTAAGAACAGAGCATGGTTTTTCTTTGATGGCATGTCTTGGTTGGTGAATAAGGGGAAAGGAGTGGTCGTGACATATCTTGACTTTTGTGGAGTTTCTGACATCTCACGACATTACCGCAAATGAGCTAAAGAGATACAATCTAGCTTTAATCATCCATGAAAGCATGAAAACCAGAAAATTCCTGCAACAGCCCATAGTCTATGTGCGGCTTCTCCTGGAATGTTCCCAATGCCATTTTTCTGTAAGGTCATGTTGCAAGAGGGAAACTAGTACCTTTATGAGGATGGCTTTGTGCAGAGCTCTGAAAGTAGAAGATAACCAACCACAGATATTTCAAATTTGGGGGAAATTTTATTCCTAGTCCTTTCATCATATCAGTTCCTGCTTTGGCTGTTTCTGCAGTTCATCCTACTGGCTGAAATCTCTGGTTTATTCCATTATATTCCAGAAGAGATTTATACCAGAGCAGATTTATGCATAAGTATTTTCAGAATTAGGCCTTTGTTCAGCAATGGAGTAAGATTCAAAGATGATCCATACCGATACAGAAATTTTTTAAATAGGAAGTTAAATTATTTAGCTATTGAAAATGAATCACTGTTGCCTGTTTCAAATTTGCATTACAGCATATCACTGTGTCACTCAAATTGCTCATCCTTGCTATATGTCTCAAACTTTCAAAACACCAATGTCTTTCCCCACCCTCACCTTCCTCAAACATTCTTCCCTTCTTCAATCAGAGCATGAAGCAATGGCACAGGGAAACAACAGATCATGAGCCATCTCTTTCCTGAACCCAACTCAATAGACAAGCATCAGTGAGCTTGCCATTTGGAAATATTTGTTCAAAGGAGTTAGTCAGTGCATAGCTTGATGCAGCTCTAGGAAACACCTCTGGCTTCATGCCCAACCTCTCCATGTGAACTTCCCTGAAAATAAAACACCAGAAAGTATAAAAATGTATTGACTTGTCTGCAGAAAAAGATTTGCAGGCTGCTTGCTTTCTTGTAAAGTAAAAAATAACAGAGTTGATGTGAGCAAACAGAGAGACATAAAGAAGCTAAGACCTGTCAATAAAAAGACAAAGCATTATTCAGCTGAAAGTCATTCCACCGGGGATTATCTCTAAAAGCAAGCTTTGGTTTTGACATCATGTTTTTAAAAGTAACTTGAACTTTTCTTTTAAAAAAAATGTGATTATTTACAAGACTTTATGAAAGAGACAATAAAAGAGCGTCTCACAGCATTTATTATTTCATTATTTGAAAAAATCATCCAGTATTTGTGCGTGTGTGAAGAACAAAACTTCATGCCTGTGGTGCTTACATCACTGGGGAGCTCAGACTTTAATTGCTCAACTACTAATTCGTATTTTCTTATAGTTCCTGTGTTGGGGAAACAAGTTTACCCTTGCAAAGAGAGTCAAATACTGTTTCTGCATTGGAGTAATTTTCCTCTGTATTCAGTGTTCCCTCTGCCAAAGATTTTAATCTCAAATGATAGTTCATATCACTTAAAAGTAAGCCAGTGAATGAGTCAATGCAGCTACACTTCATGCATTGCCTTTTTTTAAATTGGGTTCCTCCAAGTTAAGAAGATGCTACTAACAACTTGAAGTGGACAAAACCATAGCTCTTATTATGTATAACATCCTTTTAGGTATGATTCCTATTTCATATGGCAGCCAATTTGCTTTAGCTTATGGAAGGAAAAGGATCAAAATTAATTATCTGAATTTTAAAAAAGAATCGTGATGCTTGCTAACGTGGGTTTGAGTGCATATATATAACTGCAAAGACACTGCTGGATTTCAGGATTTATCAAGATAGTACAGACTTGATAAAACATCTAGCCTACTCCATACAAATCAGCAACCAAAATCTATAGAATCCAAACCAAACATCTGAATGATGGAGTTGTAGTTCTCAGCATTTCGAAACTTAGTTATTTTTTTAAAAACACTAATTTTCCTTAGGATTTCTAGATCACTGTAAAGGTGTTGTTTACTTACCATGAGGAGGTGGTTCTTTGAAAAGACTGATGGGAATCTTTTCTTTCTAACCAAAGTTCCAGTCTATTAACTTAGATATTTTTCCCAAAACGTGGCAAAAGACAATAATGCAGTGGGGAATCTTCCAGGAGGTTTTGTATAACTTACATAGCTGCATCTGCCCCTTGGCAGGTATTATCTGCAACATCTTGACAGGATTCAGCATCATACTTCTCCTGTGAAAAAGAAAAACTGAAGCTAGGAGCAGATGTAGAACTATTAGATGCCAAGGTCCTATTACTTTTCATGACAAATACCCCAACCAACAAAAAATAAAATGTTCCAATGGACAAGAAATTAACCTTGAAACTTCTCTTCCATTGGCACTGAATATTTTGTGCTTCAAGAAATGCCAGCTCTCTGGTGTTTGCTTTTAGTTTCTAGTGACTACCCTTTTTTTCTGGTTTTGCCTTTATCAAAAACTTTCATTAAAGACTGTTTTTGAAAACTTTTAAATAGGCTCTTGACTAGAAGGCAGCAGAAATCTTATGAGGCAGTAATATGTGTTTAACTTCTAGTCTTACTGGCAATAAAGCATGATTTGCTAAATCAAAAAAATGGAATACATGAAATTACATTAACAATAAGCCACTATTTGAGAATAAATGTCTTTTAAAAACACGATGGCACTTATTCCATAATAATTAAAAGGATAATCAGTATTTTTGTCTTCAGATATTATAAGGTATCTTTTCTTATAATTAGGGAATGAACTAGATCGTGACTCTACAAAGAATTTGATCACTATTGCAGGTTGTTCTATTCAGGTCAACTGATTTACAAGTTGAATGAAGCACACATGTAACAGTATATTCAGTAAATGTATGTTATAGTTCGTTATCAACACATTTAGAAAATATATTAATAATATGTGTGTTAGAATAGATTAATTTTCATGTTATAAAGTAATTAAGAGTAATCTGTGATTGGGTGTAATTAGTATTATCAAGAAACTATTAACAGCATTAAGAATGTTATTGTTCTATTATAAAGTCAAGATTTCTATTCTTTTCAAAGTAGAAATCCTAGAAGATATTTTAGTCAAAGTAATTACATGTATATTAGAGTGTATCTTCTCATTGTAGGGACAATTTAAGTCAAAGAGGCTCCAAAATCAAATTAAGTGAAAAAAAATATTGCTACTTTCAGGTAATTTATAGCCATTCTGCACTGCCCAGAAAGTATTAGCTGGATGATATCCTAAAGCTGTACATCACTTTTCAGGAAAGCCATTCCTCCTTTTGCACTCCAGGATGCTACACACTTTTTACCTTAGCAATTAAGTTAATGCCCAGCAGAAGCTAGCTGCTATTGATGACCTGAGCTAATCTGCACCCATTGTTATTATGACCACTGTCAGTGTTTAATTTATGGTCAAATAATACTTAAAGGGTACAAACAGACGGGAACCCACTGTACTCTTTGATGCATATACTCACAGACAGTCCCTATGCTTAAGGTCATACAAACATGTGCTCCTAATTCATAAGGACATCTTAGAAGGAAGGCTGCAGTGTTTCATAAGGCCTCATTAAAGCTAGTGAAGGTCTATCTGCATACAGCTCACCATGGCTGTTTGATAGTAGAAAAAGAAAAGTGGGGTGAAAGCAACTATATATATATATATCTTTACTGTGACAAGTACCAGACGCTATTATCAAGATTACCTGACAATCCTCAGTATAAAACATAGCTTTCTGTTTCCATACAATTTTACCACATCTTATTAATATTTTCCACCTCACATTGAAATTTTCTGGAAAAAACAATCAGTTTAAAGTAATTCATCCAACTCTGAAGACAAAGAAAAGTTAAACTGCTATGTTTATTCCTAAATCTTTTTCTTCCAAGAGATGTGTTCACTCCACAATTTGAGGCAGGTATTCAAATTTTAGTAGGGCTGGATTTTAAACATTGACATTTAACTATCTCTTAAAAAATACCAATTAAAAATACCAATACCAAAAATTACCTATAGAATAGGTCATGAAACCTATATTTCTGCAAATTGTAGGACCCCTTCCTGAGACTTCAATGTAAGAATGAGCAAGACTTTTTCTGACTGAAAATACAGAAGGGAAAGCAGTCAGCCATTAAGATGCATGGAGAGAATTAGGAAAAAAAAAAACAAAAACAAAAAAAAAAAAAAACAACTAGCTAACAGAGAGAGAGACTGGAAGCCAGAAAGGTAAAAAGAAAAAAACAGTGATAAAAACATCAGTAAGCTTCGAAATGGGGCCAGACTCTGGGGGACATAACTGGCATTGGGAGAAGAAAGCAGGGAAAGTGAATGGGGCTGTCATGGGATCAGATTAAACATCAGGAATAACTGTGATAGTGCAAACAAGACAAACACTAAATAAAGAGGCTTGCAAACAAAGATCCTGGAAAGGGTTTAACAGGCAGGCGGAGAGCAGGACTGTTTTGGGACTTGGGATCAGGACAAAAGCTCTGAAGAAAACAGCAGAACAGGTTTGTAGGGTTAGGAGGTGCAGGATGTTTAGGGCTCTTTCTGGGATGAGGGAGAGGGAGAGAGGCACAGATCACAAGTTCCTCCTGCCTCTTTAAAAAACTAGGGGCTTCTACAGGGAACTAGAACACTTGTCTCCCAAGATCTTCATACCACATCACCTTTGAAATACCAACACTAGTTCCTACCAGGACCAATGTGCATTTGCACGGGAATTGTTAGTTTTCAAAACTTTCTTAGTCAAACAGCATTCAGCATCCTTTCTGGAAGTGGAAGGGAGGAGGTATGAACATGTCTTTCTGAAGTCACAGACTCTTAAGAGTCTGAGACAGACCTGTGTGACATGCTTATAACACCAGCTTTATCCCCCAGAAACGAAGTACTTCCATTTTTAAAAAGTAGCACTTGTCCATGGGCCCAAAATTAAGTATTGTTTGTACTTCCTTTATTTTTCATGAGTTTCATTTATAGCAGGGCATTGTCAAAATTATTCATTCTGTCTTTTCCTAAAGATTGAGTATTTTGCTTTGAACATACAGAAATATCTCTTTTTGCTGGATTATGGTTATTTGCATCCATAATACAAGTGTATTTAGAGGCCCAGGCCAGCATTCTGCTGCATTATTATCCACACAGAAGAGCAGATTATTCTGTGGACACAGAAACTAGTGAATCCTGCTTTGTGGTGGACTATGTTGTGATTAACTGACTTTTAAGTTTAAGAATATGCAAGCTCCACTCATAGCTGGGACAGTAATGAGGACTCTTCTAATAACATGTGAATTCATTTTCCCATAGTCCAGGAAAGACTTGCCTCTTCACCAGGCTGCCTGTTTCCATAAAATATTCAGATTTCTAATGATCTTATCCTCCTTGCCAGGTATGAGTACATTATCCCTAAATTTACTAAGAAGGACTGCTATAGAGTAGGTCAGCAAGGCAACTTGATTGCCTTAGCCTTGTTTCCATAGAAAAACAGGCTGAGAAGCCATGATTTCTATTTGAAGGCTGTGACAGAAACTGAGATGATGCCCAAGATAGTTTTGCTTTTTGGGTAAACCATTAAGCTTTTACAATATAAATGTCAAAGTGTGATTTTGTATGGGACTAATATAAAAACAGGAAAAAACATTTTCACTAGTAGTACAACAATTTCTGTTTTTCTGAAAGTTTCAGGAATGACGCTATGTATATTCATTTAGTGACTTCAGCTTTGGCTCCTGCTACCTAAAATACTGATTCTAAGAAAAAGGGCCAAAATAGTAGAAACAGTCAACTAACCTCAGGTTCTTTATTCCACCCCTTATTATATTCTCAGAAGGATGCAGGATCCATATGAAGCTACTTAAAACTTTGGATTTGCCAGGTTTCCCATAAGGGTATGATAAGGCATCAGGTAAGAGACATGCACGTATATTGTTCTTTTACAAATTTCTTTTCTCCAAGAGCTTTAGTTTCTGTCTTTACAAAAACAAAAAAAAATAAAATGAGATTATAATGGTCCCTAATCATTATGTTCTGCTTCTTAGTCCCCTAGAAATAGGAACAACAGGTGTCAGTATTCAAATCTGGAATATAAATAAATAGTATTCAAAGGAAGAGAAATTCATGGAAGGGAGAAAACCCAACATTTCTAAACTTGGATAAAGAACAAAAACATATAATCAAAAGCATATAGTCAGAGATCAGGAAGGTGATAAGGGTACAAGCATCCCTATTGCCATTTTCAAAAAGATGATGCAAAAAACCAAATTACATCTAACATTTATCATTTGTAAAACCTCAGTGTCATAACATCTTGATATTCATTGACAAGCCCTTCCAAAGCAAATCAATAATGTTTAAATGGTTATCAAATAAAATTGCAAGGGAAAGCTCTGCAAATCAGAGAGATTTGTTATCAGGATGTTGGTCTGTTTCTATGAATAGTTGAAGAACTTTATAGCAGGAAAGTTCACTTACGTCTGCTTGCATGCATTATTAAAAATTAATCCTTTGATACTCAGTGTTGATAGCATCAAAGAAATTTTAAAAAGGATAATATCCAGGGTTTTGTTCTGAAGAGCAGTCTATCACTGAAAACAAACTCAAAGGTAGGCTTAAACTCATGACTTAAGGTATTTGTCAAAGTAAATAACAGAGACTAATATTTTTAACTAATTCCTGATTAGAAAAACACTGAATCATAGAATCATTGATCTTTAAGATCATCAAGTCCAACTGTCGACCTAACACTGCCAAGTTCACCACTAAAACATGTCCCTAAGGACCACATCTACACATCTTTTAAATACTTCTAAGAGAAACTATTATAAATGTAATACAACATCAGTTTATTGTTAGTCCTTGCCCAGATAGATTACATGATCTCTGTCTCCTTACTTTGTTATTCTGACCAATGATTTATACTGGGACAAGAGTTATGAACAAGGGCTGGTAGCAAGGGCTGAACAAAACTGAATATGGTACAAAAAATTTCCAAGCTAAACAAAGTAACTATCTTCCTAGAAATTCTTAGTAACATTTACTCCCCATGAGCACCCAGCACCAACCACCATTTCAGAAGTGATCTACCTGGAAAACAAAATTCAAAACAAAAACATTTTCCCCTAATAACTGAAATGGCCTCTGATATTAGGTCATTTCTAGCAATAACCTCCAATGCCTTGAGGAATGTTCAGCTCTACAGCAATGAACAGTACACAGTCAAATATCTTGCATCATATATGATTATGAACAATTATAAAGCCTGTATACCTGGACTTGCTGTATTGTAAACCCATTTATTTTATGACAGGATTGGTACTGGAATTATTAAGGTAGTAACTGAAACATTCAGTAGGATTAGGAATCTACAGGTAAAGAGCTGTCTGTTGAGACTTCTATTCAAATGTCTGCGTCTAAATCCAGTTGACAGCCGGTCACGAGTGGTGTCCCCCAGGGCTTGGTTTTGGGGCCACTCCTGTTTAACATCTTTATTGATGATCTAGACAAGGGGATCGAGTGCACCCTCAGTCAGTTTGCAGGTGACACCCAGTTGGGTGGGAGTGTTGATCTGCTCGAGGGCAGGGAGGCTCTGCAGAGAGACCTGGACAGGCTGGAGCCATGGGCTGAGGCCAACTGGAGGAGTTTCAATGAGGCCAAATGCTGGGGGCTGCCCTTGGGCCACAACAACCCCCAGCAGCGCTACAGGCTTGGGGAGGAGTGGCTGGAGAGCTGCCAGTCAGAGAGGGACCTGGGGGTGCTGATTGACAGCCGGCTGAACAGGAGCCAGCAGTGTGCCCAGGGGGCCAAGAAGGCCAATGGCATCCTGGCTTGTGTCAGCAATAGCGTGGCCAGCATATCCAGTGATAGCAACTGCTTTAAAGTGAGAACTTTCTTCATGTATTGGCTAAGATAAGGTTCTGTGGTAGCACAGACAGCCTATATTTTATTCCTAGGCACTGTATTTTAATATATAGATAAGCTATAAAAGGAATTTCATACTCAGATTATCCAGCAAAGCTAGCCAAGGCACAAAGCTCTCTTGTGTTTACCACTGCATACCAGCTAAGAAGCCTCTCAAAACTGGGACCACTGGGGAACAATTTGCAGGTCCCCAGTGGCTGTGTACAGAGCCAACCCAGATCTTAGAAGAGAAAACTCTGCTCACATGACACTGTACCTGAACTTAAATTTTGCCAAACCACCACACTGAAACGTACTGATAGTGACTGTGGTGTTTCTGCAGCCAGGGCACAACTCATTTGAAACTCAGATGTGTTGCTTTCAGGTAATTCAGCTGACTGTGTGTGACTGTGCAGCTTATTTCTCAACTCTGTCCCCTTCCTTCATACTGCAGGTAATCCTCAGTTGCAAGTCTTTGCTGACAAAACCCAGGACAAAGCTTCCCAGCTTTTACAAACTGTTTCCACTTTCCTTTCATTCTGCTTTTCCTCATTCCTTTACTTTCCCTCCTTTGGTGGATTGTGGTTTGTTGCGCTCTCATCTGCTGTTCCTCTTCTGCTTCCCCTTAGAGAGATACTATTATGCCAATAGAAAAGTGTTTGTACAAATAAATATTATCACCCTGCCTGAAGGAATATGTATCAGAATAAATCCATTTTTTCAGCACCTTTTGCATTTGTAGTAAGTAAAAAGGTTGGCCAATCAATACTCTTCTCCCTCTGCCTTGCTTCTCTTCCCTTCCCTTGCTTTTAATCTCCTCCCTGTCTCACTCTTTTCCAATACCAATCAAAATACCTGGGAAACTCTGTGTTTGGAGGTTTTGTTCTGCATAGCAGAGGTCAGATTAAATTGCTTATGCAGTGTAGAAACCTTATGTTGCCCATTGTTAGTCCAGGATGAAAAAGGGGGCAGGACCTATCCAATGGAACTTTATGAAGGGAACAGACTGGTATGCAATTACAACCATGTTCCCATTCTTACTTTGTTTCTCAGTTTGTACAGATTATATTAACACTGGTTGATCTACATTTTTTTCTAGTTTTAATTTGCTCTGGACATTTGCAAGAACAGTTAATTGTTGAATCCAGATGCAAGACTGACAGAAGTAACACTGTCACTGTAAGGGTGATTTAGGAACAACAGGTTTTTAGTGAAAACACAAACAGAAGTGAAGCCCAGAAAAAAAATATGTGGATAATTTCTGTTTCATTCATTAGCCTCATATTTTTTAATACTAAAGCAACATGGGCGTATGTGTTACACAGAGTCTCAACATGCCCAAAACTTTTATCTGAGCCAAGACAGGAATTGTATCCAATAAAAACAAGGATTTATGTATCAGTTGCATCAAAATACATGAATCAGAACTTTATTAAGGTTACAGACTGAAGTACTCCAAAAGATACTAAACGTGAGGACTGGGGTTAACTGACAGTCTTATTTTGACTTTCCTGAGGCTTTATAACAGAGTTTTCATTCACTTGACCACTTGCTCTGTTTTTCCCAGGATCCACTCCAGGGTACAACTGTGCATGAAATAGGACTCTAAGCAACTAACTTTATTCACTGAACAAGAGTCTGGGTATGACCCTAAAGATTGGAGGTTAAGGGCAATCAAAAGTGAAATTTAGGATTTGGTTCTTAATCCTGCTATTATTTCAAGTTCTCTACAGAAAGTGGAAGACCTTCAACAGGACAGACTGAAATACATTCAGACTTAAATCTCAGACTCTCATCTCTTGGGGATGGAAGAGCCATTTCAAAAGGATTTCAATCCAAACTCCAGCCACTCTAACTAAGCATTCTACCCATTAGGGACTTTGGGGAAAAAAAAAAAAAAAACATGGCAGGATTATCTCCCTCATGTTCTAAAAAACATCAGCATTTTCTTATCACATCTTTCCAAAACATGTGTGTGTGTGTGTATATATATATATATGTGTGTGTGTTTCATTTCAGGAAGACTAAAATGTACTGTATACTAATTTTGACATGAAATTACAGTTTCAACCAATCTCAACCTGAATTTTTCACAAACAAATAGACTGCTGAAAAGTATTTTCCCAGTCCTGCTGGGACTTGGAAAGTATATGTTGAAAATCTGTATCATTTAATCAGAGAAAGTAATCTCTGTTTTAATTGACAGTATCTGCTAAAAAGCAGCAGAACATTGTTATCATATAATCTTACTCTGGATGCCTTAATCTGGATTTTATAGAACAGTACGCCCCAGACTTCATGCTACCATTTTAACCCATAGTGTACTAAGCCATAAAAAAAAAAAATAATAATCCCAAATTAATTTAAAAAAACCCCAAACCACCATAATATTTACTTCTCTCAGAATGGTCAGTCCTGCAGGTGGTTTCTAACAGTTTCTTTCACCTCATATCTGTCCGGCATATTTGTAAACCCCACTGTGCATTGTGCTTGTACAGACTAACAGAAAAGGGTCCTGTTCTCAGGAATTTCTAGTCATTACCTTAATTAACATAATTAAATATAACAGTTCCATGAAGCCCAGAAGAATTTGTCTCTTACTCTGAAAATGGTAGCTTGCTCATCTCCTGTAATGGATATATTTTGGCTTCATTTTTAGGCTCAAACTATGAAGTTACTCATTAAGATTTTAAAGTATAAATAAATATTAAGGTATGCAAAAACCAGGGAGTTCCTGGCTCCTGGTCTTCTAAGAACTGCCTGCCTCTGTAAAAGAATATCACCAAGTTGAGAAAATCTCTTCACTCTTCTTTGCATTTCCTTGAAATAAATATTTAGACATTTTAATTGATTTGTGCCATTCTGGAATAATTCAGGAGACTAAGGAATTTATTATCTATCTGATTTAGTTAAAACACAGAAATTAGACAGTATTGCAATCAAATTAATACAATGTGTGCCGTATAATTTGTGAGTCACATATATGCATATGTTAAATCAAATAAACCTCAGTGGGAGAACACAAAAGTATATCACGCTGTGGACTTTTTCCAATTAAAATATTAGCTTATAGCCATCAGCTATTTTAGTATTAAAACTACTAAAATATACAATTTGGGGAAAAGAATCCACCCATTAATAATGTTTTCATAATATTTCTTAAAGCCAGCAAAGGAAACAATTACCTCCATGGCCCCTCTTTTGGTTTCATCTAGAAAGATGAAACCAAACAGAAAATCTAAACTGAAAGTTTTAAAACACAAGGATTTAAAATAAGGTCACCTTTATGCAACGCAGTATGACAATCTTAAGTACAAGAATCAGAACTACACCCTACTACAATGCAGAAAACATTCAATAATGTCACCTATGGTTGTCATCAGAGTTCTGATTTGTTTTTTTCTTAATGACAGAAAAATAAATCAAAGGCGGCCAGGAAATCAAACACCAAAATTGGGCAGGATTCGTTTTGGGGTTTTGTTGTTTTTTTATAATTTAGAAATATTATTTCTCTTCATTTAAATAACTCCTTCTCTGTACTTAAGGAAGGTCAGGCTGTCCTCTGTTTAGTTTTTATTATGGAGTACATGATAACTTGCATCTTCCATCAGAATTGTCAACCTACATGGAAACATGAGTGTAAGGAACCTTTTGTGGTGAGGTGCCTCACCAAATCCCCTTTTTTACAGACAGGTGTAAGTGAGACTATGCAGCTGCTTCAAGCTTAAAACAGATTCCTTCATTCTGTATGGAATTTCCCAACAGCTTCCACATTCTTATCAGTACTCACCCTTGGAGTTAAGCCTTTCAACCAGGGGATGACAGATTCTAAAAACAAAGAGATGATATTGTCATACCAGTAATGACCCTGTGAACAAAGTACGAAATGGCTCTGGGTTGCATTTTGAAAGGTGGATGGGAATCGATCAGCACAATTTTCTTCAGGATTTTGGGAGGGAGGAGATGTGGGTATGGGGGTTTTTTTGGCCTCCTCTTGTTTTTTAGTTAGCCTAGCCATCATGTGGTTGGCAAGAACACATGCTCTGCACTAGCACTGCACAGAGTCGCCCTTACTGGTGCCAGATATTACTGTATTCGCTGAGCAGTCTGTCTCTAACCATTCTAATAACCAAAAGGTAATCACCAGGTAAGGTGCTACTCAATTTGCACACTTGTAGGTTTTTACTATGTAGAGGGAGAACAGGATGGAGAAAAGCAGCAGATGTGGAACAAGAATTGTAATCATAGAACCACTCTAGCAGCAAGTCCTTCTTAAAAAGTGAGAACCAATTTTTGACATACTGGTTTGAAGAAAGTCTCACTATACAAATGTTTTTTTTAAATTTGTGTTAAATTGTCAGCTTATCATGGGTCTTTAAGAACTCAGATGGAAACAGAATGCTATCACTAACTAGACAATTACATCTCTTGCTCCTTCCTAATACAAATATGATTCTGTCAAATGCTCATAACCACACACAGAATTTACTAGTGATTTTTATTAATTGGACACAGGATCAGATGGAGTAGTTTCTGCAAAATCATGTATTATTTATGGTACCTATTATTACATAGTATTTATATATTATATATATTTACATTATATTATCCTCTTCCATTTATAGTTTGGAATATTTCTTTTCATTCAGAAAGGTTGCTACTGATTAACTAAGACAGGAAATACTAAAGTGTAGCAAAAAGACCAGAGGCCTAATTCAGTAGTAGATGAAAGCCATTACATATCAATAAAACCTTGGTTTGTGTATCTGGAGAACTTTCTGGAGAACCAGAATTTTACTTACTACCATGAAAAATCAGAAATAACCAAGCACAGTAGTGAAGACTAAAAGTGATTTCACAAATTACAAGGAAATAATACTTGGAATTTTTTTTTTTTTTTTTGTATTCCTTAAAATCCATAGATATTTGAAACTCTAAGCATTCTGTAATGTCTTTTGGGTTTTGGTTTTGGTTTTTTTCCTCTGTGAAAAGAAATGTCAGCGTTCCATTTGATAAAAAGTTTTGTAGTGAAAACAACAATAACTGACCCTAGTAAAAAGCCATGCTTCTAACGATGTCTCACTAATATTACTTAATGTTTCAAAGCCTGGCCAAGGCTTTTAGTTTCTTTTCCTTATGACAATATATTTCAGCTAGAAAGTGTCCCTACTGTAAGACTTTCATCTCAAACTTCTCTAATTTTAGTGGATTTGGATTCAAACTATCAGGAACTGTACTTCAGAAATCAGTATTTATGCTACATAAACAAAGGCTGTTGCACTGATCATTTAAATGTTTCACAAATTTACCATCATCGATTTGCAAGATATCTATTAAAAATACTTCAATTATTTTTTTTCTTGTGAATGGAATTGACATTATTTTACTATATCATAATTAACATGAAGAGAAAGTAGTGTTGTTTCTTTTTATAAGTGCAGTTTATATAACATTAAACTTTAATTTCAAGGACATATAAATTATTTTTTTTTAGAGGGAGAAACAGCACTGAGATATGGACAAAAGTGGTAGAAGATATTAAGTCTGTACAAACAGTTTCAAGGAAAGATTATACTTACTGAGACATACTATATCTCTAGTAATAATGGCACATACAAACTGGTAATTAAACATTTTCATATGATTATTTGAAATCAATAAAATACAGATATTCAGAGCAAACCACTTGACTGCCGGTGCAGATGCAGAAGACTTAACAGTATCTTACAGTTTTTATACTCTGACTCCTGTGTGCTAAGCAAAGAAAATAACAGATTTCAACTGTGTATTGGAGATCTACAGTCTTTGTAATCAAATTTCAATTATCCAAGTGTCTTTCTTTCCCTTATAGAAGAGCAGCAGTTTTAAAACTATAAATTTCTTTTCCCAGCTGATCACTTCAAGTGTGAAGTGTCCAACTGAGAGAATTGAAAGGCATCCCAGGTCAGCAGTTTATTTTATCAAATTGTACTTTCTAACTCCTGCATAAATGTGTGTCAGTTGAGAGTATGCAAAACTTACATTAACTATTATCCACTTAAATATGGCAAGCCATCTCCTGTTAAATGAGTTCTTTCTCATAGCTACTCCTAGTACACAGGTGTTTTGATCAAGAGCAGTTATTAGAGTATTACTGACTCCACACAGCAGCAGGATATGGACCCTGCCCTTCTTGCTGCCCATGTAGTGCTTATGAGAACATCTAAAAAAGCATCAACCATTAAATTTTCTTGTGATATACAGTATAATCTGCCTACTTTTCAAGTGTGTCAAGGTCTGGTAAAGTAACTTCAGTCTCTTTTTGCTGAAGAAACAAAAGGATTGTAAGCATTATTAATAGAAGGCTGAAAATCAGCATATTTATGAATAAAGGATTGATGTCTAAAATGAAAGCTGCTGTTTATTGATCATAAGCTTCTTTCTGTGACTGGGATAGCTATAGCAGAAAAAGATTGGAAAGAATTTATCATCAAACAAGAGGATGTACCACTGGGGATAATGTTAATATTCAAGGCCACTAAAGGGTGAACAGCTACCAAAACAGTATTTATGGATGAAACTTTAGGTTTTTGTACCAACATCAATGTCCAAATCATTTTCTCACTTGGGGGAGCAGTTCCACTGACCTAACCAACAGTCCTTACAGAAACTTCTCATATTTAGAAATACTCCATATAAATGAGATGGAGCCAGATCTTAGCTGTTCATCCCCTAGAACTGGCTTTATTTTGCAGTAAAGCAAAGTTGCAATACAGCATTCTCTCTAACTCTACTGAAACTATCATTTTTTTTTTTTCTCTTCTGAGCAAGCATGCAAATTATGTGGCTCCAAAGAACATCTTTACAGAGAATAAAAAATAATTATATTTCTACATCAACCTGACTTTCACAGTTTAAGCATTAATATGTTTTTTTAATCTAAAACATATCACCTACAACACTAAAGAGAAGAAAGATAAAAGGCCAGTGAAGAAAAAATAATGGAGAAGTACCTGATATAGAGGTGTCCTGGGTGGTTAGAGCTAGGGGGAAAATACTGTAGGAAGTATTACCATTTACAGAAATTAATTTCTACACAGATTATGTTCACATAAAATTGAATACTTTTTAACACGCTTTTTTAAAATTACAGAAGTAATTAATTTATTATGCATTATAAGAGGAACTCTTAAGGTCACTCAAAATTATTTTCAGCAGCAGCAAAATTCAAACAAGCTTGGTATGACTCAACAGATAACTGGTTTATATATTAATATTCTGGGGAAAGTATTCAACAGACAATTGCTTATTTACAATATATATTCTGTTCTCAGGACCTCTGAATATCAGATATTTTACTTTGAAAACTTCAGTGGAGTCAGACTTATAGAATATTAATAGAAATTCATCAAGTAACAACGCAACATCCTTTAATGATTAAAGACTGGAGTTAATGGCTATTCCCATTGAGCTGGAAACACACCATAAATTCAATCTTTCAGAGCAGAAGAGAGGACTGGAAAAGGGTAGGGGGATTCAGCCAAGGTGTCCTCCCCGTTTGTGCCCAAGGAAAATATATTTTGTGTTGCCTGCAGAAGTGGTATAAGAACTGGGAGAGTAGTCAATCATCCTGTAAGTCAACAAGATTCTTCTGTGCTTGCAAGCCAGCAATCTATGTGCCTGTAAAGCCATTCAATATACATTTAATCCTTTATAAATAAGCACAGTAATAATATTAATGTACAAGTGAAAGGATACTACAGATTGGACTGAATATCCTGGTTCTCACTGCTTGACCCATATCCCTGACTTTGCATCCCATTTACCAATACATAAAAGAAAACTACCTCTGTCTGGAGTGTTTCTGAGGGCTGATCACTCTCCCTATTTTCCACATTTAACCTGCTTCATTTCAAGATAGGCACACTGTTTCAGCTGTATTTACTTACCAAATACAGAGGGGTTTATAGTGAAAAATAGGGTTATCATGCATGAAAGTGACTACTTCAGCTTGAGCAAAAAATTTCAGGTTGTATTCACAAAACTGTGGGTATGATGGTTGATTTCTCACTTGGTAGTCACCCTTTTGGCTGATCAACTCCTTTCATGAGCAAGTCCCTAGTTCAAGTCACTCCTCCAGCTAACAAAAAATAAGTTGCAGAGTATTATAACTACCATCACAATAAACATAACATCAGTGTAGTCCTGAGAAGTACTAAATTTTTATATTGTAAATTGATATTAATTTTCTTGTAAACTTCAGGGTTCTATTAATTTGTTGCCTGTACAATGGATTACTGAGTAGAACTGAATGGATTAGCAAATTCAGACAAATTAAAACATACTGGTTCAAGTTTTATCATAAATGTATATACACAGACATCATTAAACACCATAACTTAGGCTGGTCTAATCCAAATATAAAATACAAAATAGCTGTCTGCTGAAGAGACATCAATATGTGTCATCTCTGATGGTGAAATAATTATTAAACCACTTAACTCATCAATATGCCTGACAAGAGATTAGTATAGAACTGGGTCACTGTAGACATGCTTTGACATTTTCAGTAATTTTTCTGGTTTAGAAATTCACAGCTATTTTCTACAAAAGGGGTAAATACTTGCAAAGCTTATTTAGAAGCCTTCAACCTTCTACTGTTTCCCATAAGCCTTCTCTGACATTTGACCTACCTCTTTACAGGTCAGGACATTTTATCCAAGTTGGGCATAATTACAACTAACAGCAGCTCATAGGGTTTTTTTTTTCCTTAGTCTTAGTTATAGAGAAAGAAGAACAGAGACAACAGATTAGGGGATTGTTCAGCAATCCAATTTGTGGCCTATTAGAGTCTTGAGCAATCTTTTGCTGGATGGGCTCATTTATAAGTTTATCTCATGAAAACTTTGGTCACAAGGAAAATCATGTGATAAGAAACTTCATAAACAATTCTTAATGAATTACACTCAGAAATCACTTCCATGGAATCTGAGCCGTTATCAGAGAATTTGGTATCAAGGAATAATGCTGGTACTTTTGCAAGTAGGCATTTTCTAGTGTAATTTTAAAAGCAGATGCTGAACACTTTTGAAGACTTTTGTTATACTTTTTTTTTCTATACAAGGGGTTTAGCTCATCTTCACATGGTCTATTAGATATGGGTCCTGTCATTGATAATCCAAAAATGACAAAAAATACAAATTCTCTGACTCCATTGCCCAATTACCTCTTATAGCCAGATCTTAGCTTTAGGATTAAGTATGGCTCAAATCAAAATAAATTCTTAAGGTCTAGGCATTAAATAAGCAAATGGGCTGTAAGAAAAGTTCCTGGTAGTTCTTTATTCCAGGATAAATTTCCCCTTTTCTGGGAGAAATTTTTTAGTTATTTTGTATTTAGATATTTATGTTTCTCCTTAAAAACAGCAAGTTAACATCTTAGTAGTTCAGTATCTTTTAATCCTTAGTGGTTTTGTTCTAACAGAATCCCTTCATCATTAGGTGAACATATTTAAATAACAGCATGATCCACCTCTAAACTGCTATTCTGCATAAATCCCAAATATTTCATTTTCATGAAGATGAAGCATTCACATGTCTATTGCAGAAGATTCTGTTTAAAGTATACAAAAGTGTAATAAAATGAGGACCCTTCCAGCAGTGTCCTCCAGCCTCTTGTAGAACTGATGCAATTGCTGTTGGGTAGCCACCTCACCCTCTTCCTCCCCACCCCATTTCAGTAACATTAAATATCCCTTTCAGCCCAGAGAGCAGGCAGGTTCCAGTCCTTTCATAAACCTCCCACATCCAGAGAAGCCCTGTTATCTGTCAAAGCTGCTGCTGCTTCTGTCCTATGAATTAAAATGAAAAACATAGAATCATGGAATGGTTTGGGTTGGAAGGGACCTTAAAGATCATCTAGTTCCAACCCCCTTGCCATGGGTAGGGACACCTTCCACGAGACCAGGTTGCTCAAAGCCCCGTCCAACCTGGTCTCTTGCTTTTCTTAAGGTCATACTGTATGAAAATCACCTAAATGGTGCACAGAGGTTGAACATTTATTACTACAGGTATTGTCATGCAAGGGTTGGTGTCTGTTACTCAAACAGTTCAGAAAAGCTGTGTTTGTGCTACCTCATGCCTGTGCAGGTTTTATGTAGCTTTTCATGCTCTGACATGTTGTACAAGAAGAGGCTGAGGGAACTGGGGTTGTTTAGTCTGGAGAAGAGGAGGCTGAGGGGAGACCTCATCGCCCTCTACAGCTCCCTGAAAGGAGGGTGCAGAGAGCTGGGGATGAGTCTCTTTAACCGAGTAACAAGCAATAGGACAAGAGGGAAAGGCGTCAAGTTGCACCAGGGAAGGTTTAGACTGGATATTAGGAAGTATTTCTTTACAGAATGGGTTGTTAGGTGTTGGAATGGGCTGCCCAGGGAGGTGGTGGAGTCCCCATCCCTGGAGGTGTTTAAGAGTCTGGTCGACAGCGCTGAGAGATGTGGTGTAGTTGGGAACTGTCAGTGTTAGGTTAATGGTCAGACTGGATGATCTTCAAGGTCTTTTCCAACCTAGATGATTCTGTGATTCTGTGATTTGATCACTGTCCTGGATGAGGTACAAGGGTACGACAGAATGTGTTTGGCTTTGTCAACAACATCACTGATCACTGAAGAATGACTGAGCCTGTGTGAAGGAGGTAGCTAGTTTTGATTCCCCTTGTCAAGTTAATAACGTAGCCTTAATTCAGAAAGTGGCAGGGGTAGGTTTTGTTTTGGATTTCAATTATTACTCTTTTTGGCTCTAATTTAGAGAAAGCTCAGGTTAACTGTGCAGCTACTTTAAAGCTCCTATTTAATCATCAAGATTCTTCATTTCACCCACAAATAATGATTAAAATGACCCCATTTATTAGTGAGAGCAAGAGTATTTAGCTGAAAATCTCTTTTAAATAAGCCACAATTACTGACAAATGACATAAGGCAACAAGAAAGAATACTTTGTAATTTCTTTATTAGTAGGAAGAAATTTTTTAGCTATGGTGTGAATTAAACAAAAGCAGATCACATTGCATGAGGCAGTAGAAATAACATTTTCTATTACTATTGCACTACTATTCTGTACTGTCCCATCTTTCACAGGTACTCTGTTTTTGTCTAAAGCGTATAGAAAAAAATACTATTATACAAGATAATAGGATTGTAAGACAGGTCTATATAAAAAAGAACAAAGGAATTTCAGTTTGACATAAAACATTTTCTTGTTATTGTAACAACTCTAACGTCATAAAGAAAATGTTTTCAACACTGATTACTGAATGTATTTTTAAAATTAGAACTATAATTTTAATGGTATGTTAATTTTTATATGGCATTTACTATAATTTCACCAAAGAAAGCCTTGACTAAATTTTCTTAATAAGAAATATGGCCAGTTAAGAAAAGAGGAAATGCCCACTAAATAGCAGCAAAGTAACTGTGACTGAAGATATAATGAAGAACCGCAAGGAAAAAAAGCATCTCACAAAACCAGAACAACTCATAATTATGTGGTGCATGTTCTATTTATTGAATTCTACTTATTCATGCTATTAAGTGAATCTAAAGAACACCACACTCACCTTCCATGTTAATATCATTGTTAGCACTGTAGGATATGAATAGAAGAAACTCATATTTTCTTTCTGTCTTTCACCAGGTGAGAAATTACTTGAGTTTGTTTTGTATCTGTTGCATTACTGAAGTGGAAGTTCTTGGGAGTATTGCAGCTTGTTGCTGCTCTGCTGAAGCGTGGAAGTGAATCTGACACGGAAATACACCTCTATCTCTATTTTCTGGATCACACTTGCTGGGGCTAATAATTTCCCTTCTCCAGGGGATGATAGGTGTTGATGATGATCACAGCCAAGGCAGGTGTGTTAGCTTAGGTAGCTTAAGCCGTTTCCATGGAGACCTTTGAAAACCACAGGTAAAGCTTTAAACATGGGCATACTACATGTGGAGCAAAAACCAAGGGAGCCATCTAAGCTGGGCAGTAGGAACCGCTAAGGATACCCGGCAAGTGCTTAGATTCTGCTCTTCTAGCACACTTAGTAGCTAACTCTGAGGCAAAAAGAAGCACCTACCTCCTCTGAGCATTCTCAGCTATGCATCCTCCTTTGCAGACAGATGAACAAGGCTATTTCAGACATTTGCTGCAGTGATGCTGCTCTTTTCCCTTCCCAGAAACCAGCAGACAGAGCAATTATAGTATATGTGCTAGGCACAAGTCCCCACCTTCCCCTCCGCCAGATGCAGAACACAAATCTAAATCAAAAGTCACCCCTCCACAAATACTGCATTAATACCTTGGGGGTTTTGTAGGTTCCTAATGTGAATCTGCTCTCGCCTATAGAAACCGGAGGTCTCCCAGAAGACTATCTACAACACCTGGCTAGATTTACTTTTCCTTCCACAAACCCACAGAAGTATGAAAGTTTTTGGAGATCTGAATCCAATTCCCTGTTAGTTCAACCACCAAATCTTTTAGGAACCTGCCAATTTCTGTCTTAACAGCACTTAAAATTGTACTTCCTCCTACTAGGAGGCAGAACTCTGTCACACTAATGAGTTAGAAATGTTCAGATTTCCAGCCTGTATTTATTCCTGTCAGTTAGTTACACTCAGTTGTTCACGTGCCAATAGCATCTCTCACCTTAAGTAGTACTTTTCCATCTCCAGCATTCACTAACCAGCGTATTTATACTTGGCAACCCTATACCTTCTTAGTTCCCATTCTGTTGAGTTTAACAAGGTAGTCTTTTAGGTGAGAACAAATAGGGTTAAAACAAATTGGAATTGTTCCTCTTCCTCTTTTATTAAAATCAAAGTAATAATTCCCTTTCTTTTTCCTGTTCCCACAGCTCCCCCTCCTGTTTCCATCTATTCAGGCCATTGGGAAAAGGCAATATCACCTGAAGCAAATTTCCTTTCCCTGTCACAGTATGGAAGTCAGTGTGAAATTCAATCTGTCAATATGTGGTGAGTTTACTTATGCTAATATTCAGTTAGGCTCATATACAATTTAGGAGTAAAGACACCAGGCCAAATCCAGCCCTTTTGTTCACCTGTGAAACCACCAGGCCTAATTCTGTTTTCCCGCATATGTAAATAGTACTCTGGGTCAGAGTTTACCTTGATACGAGAGCAGAATTCACACTCTGACCCAGCTATGTAGGCTCTCACACCTCTCGCAATTATCTCACATCTGTTCAAAAGAGAACTGACCTATATGTGGGCAAAGGTCTCTGAAGGCTGATGTATTCCCCCAGGAGAAATGTTATTTCATGTCATGTCATGTCATGTCATGTCATGTCATGTCATGTCATGCTGGTGTCAGACACAGACACAAGGCTGCTTTTTTTGTAAGATCTCGTGAGAATTGTTTTCTTTAAATTTAACTTCTACTGTAAAACCTAAAAATTGTAAGAACTTGGCAAAATATTTTCATGGTTTCAATATTTAATGCCACAATTTTCAAAGCCACATCTGCTGTTTGGATGTCCGTTTTCAAGTAAAAGTAGCAAGAACTAGAAGGTCAAAACAAATTTGAAAAATCTCAAGATAATATATATTTTAAATGTTATGTTTTTAATGCTCTAAATGTACAGTTCTGAAGTGATTAATTTACAATTTTAAAGAGATTAATTTACAACATTTGCCTCCCATGCTTACATGTGAATTTTTGTATGTGGAAGTAAATATGAAGTCCCTTCATAGCCTGTGATTTCTGTGCTTTTTACATGTACCTGTATAGCACAGAGTTTCCCATCTGATACAAAATGTTCTAGAAATAATATCTATTTGTACATATAAGCAGCTATTAGGGATGCAATACCATTTCCTAGTCATGGCTGTTCTGCAAATCAGGATCTAAGTAGGTATCACCTTGAAAATTCAAACCTAATTCATTAACGGATAAATTATTTTAGGACCTTGATGTGGTACAGAAAAAAACAAAAACAAACAAACAAACAAAAAAAAAGTGAGAGAGATAAAGGAACTTAATACATTAGTCTAACTCAGCCGCAGACCTCCTCAGTTTAACATACCTCCATCAACCTCAATTTTTAAAATTGAGAGCACTTCCCTTTTCCAGTATCTCCGGGGCCAGACTGATTTCTAACAAGCTGGAGAGTATACCAGAACTAGCATACAATTCAACAACAAAGATGTGAGAATATATTACATTCTTCCTTTTCAAAATACCATTAGTCCAGAGTATCAATTAAGTGACATGCATCCCTACACACACAAAACTCTACCATTTTTCTGTTTTGGGACTATATGTTAAAAACATAAAGGCATTGTTATGAGCAAAAATTGTTTATTCAAATCCATAACACATGTATGACTATGAGCCAGTGATAAGGAACACAATTGCCAATGTCTCCACTCCTACAGTTCCACTCCTTCATCCTCATCTCACAGATGTATTCTGCAACCTACAAATACCACCCATCCCACCATCACCCACTGCAACACCTACACCAAGCTACCCAGCACAATGACTGCCCCACATTTCTCTATATTATTTACTAGGTCCTCACACATCTCATTAAGTCTTGACAACACATTTCCGATAGTCTACCCCACCAACTATGCAAAATCTGTTTTTTCAAAATGCACTGTTGGCCAACACCCTGCTTATCAGCAGATAAATGTCCCATTTGCAAATTATGTTAAACAGCAACTTATCTTTCTACAGTACTCAGACAATATTCGTATGTTAAATGCATTTGCCAGTTCCCCTAATGAAATGGTGGCAGCCTTAGCAGTAAGAAGTGTAAACTAGTAAATAATGGTAGGCAGGTTCTTAATGTTGTAGAGGTTACTAAACAACATGTCTTCTGATCCATGTTTGCTGCCACTGGTTTGGCATCAGAAGAATCTGGAGAAAATATCAGCTGAGGCCCAGAAAAAATCTCTCTGATGAGACAGTTCAGACAGAGGCTACAGAAGTGCAGGTCGAGAAGTCCCTGTGGAGGAATCAGGATTGCTAAAGATGTTGGGCAAACATAAAGTACCAAAGGTAGGCCCAAACAGCTCTATGTTTGTTGAACTAAAGTAATCATAGAGCTTCACATACGCTGGTTTTGGTACCTGGAAGACTCTCAGATTCTTAACATTCATAGTGTTCATAGATACTAATTAGTAAATTAAGCTAAAATTTTTTAGAAATCTAAAAGGGGTTTACACACAAGGAGTGGGATTCATCTCACCTAGAAGTAGAACACCTACTAAGAAATTATTCCGTTCTGGTTTTCTACATTCTGCCATGGTCAAGAGGGAGAGGCAAGAACATCCACATCCTGATTCAACCCATCTGTCTAATCTCCTTAGCCAGACAGGATCTGGATCCACTGCCTGCAGGAAACAACTACCCCAGGGTAGGTGCACAGCCCTTGGTGACTGATATCAGGACAATGAATCCTATGCTATGACACAAAAGTTTCCCCGAGGAATCTTGAGTCCCAGTGTAACTAGCTCAATCAGTTGGAACTAGGCACCTCAGTAGCTGAGGACCTCAAACACTAAATGTACATTTAACTAAAATAAAGCAAAATTTATAAAATTCTAACACCACATATTGGGAAATGTAGCTCCAGTACTTTATTGTTTTTCCAGAAATTTATTTCTCCAGAAAATATAGTGTTTCCATGAAATCCTAGATTTACTTAGTAATGCATCCAATGTATCCTATTTGGGAATAACCAAGTACAGAAATATAGAAGACCGTAAATGCATTGTGCAGAAATGCAGACTTCAGATTTTTTTGTCTTTTTCCATCTGAGCCATGTAGTACACATATATCATAAACACAAGGCATTTAAACATTGCCAACCTTCCAGACGTTGTCGGCTTCCTTTGTGGGCTATGATATTTGCGAAAATAGACTTTTGTTCAGGAAAAGTCTATGGCCTACTTACTTGACAATTCATCACTGTTTGAAGGATATCATCCCTACCTAATGTACTAAGTAAAAATTAATAAATTAATCTTTTTCATAAATAAAGAGAACATGTAGACAGCAATCATAGATCTAAATGTTAAAATATGGAAAGATTTTTGCAGTCACAGTGCAATGCTTCTAGGTTAAGGCCTGACTTATTAAATCACCATCAAAGTTTACTATTTCAGGCACATCAACTGTCAATAAAAAACAAATAAATATTTTCCTTCCCAGGTTAAGTAGAACTCATGAAGCCAAAATAATACTAATTGCTTGTTCTCTCAAAAAGAAGCTTTTGCAAATAGAAAGAAAAAAAAATGTACAGTGGATGGAAAAGAACTTGTGATAATTATCTGTCACTAATTACACATCTGGTCTCTAAAAACTAGTAGGTTAATGATGGCAACCTATATAATGATGCTGCTAAAGACTTCCTCTGACACACATGTACACTCTAAGAAACCTTTTAACTCCAGCTTCCACCTCAACATGGCAAAACATCTCATTGCTTTGCAGATGCCCAGGGAACAGTTGTGAGTCAGGGGAAGAAACAGTTCTCAACCTGGTAAAAGCCGTTTAACTTGATGTCATTCCAAGCAAAATTTGGACAGCCAAAAGAAAAGATTTGTGTCAGAGAGCCAATAAAGCAGACAGTCCCATCAGGGGAGCAGCATATAAATGCTGCTGGCATTTACATGGTCTCAGATTACTTGCACTGCCAGACTAAGAAGTTGCTGATTTAAAACTATCATCTCTGTTGTCTCTATCCAACATAGGAAGAGTTCTGCAGCATCTAGGATTTGGTGGTTGCCAATGGACTAGTGGCATGCATAATGCACGCTAATCCAGCATCTCGGAGCAGTGGGAGTAGTCATCATATCACCAAAAAGAAATAAAAAATTATGAGTAGAGAAAAGTGGGGAAATATTGAGAAGTATTTGTATTTTCCTCCTTGTAGAGTGCTCGAGTGGGGAATAGCAACAGAAATTAATGAGAGAGAAGTCACTGGCAACTTTTGATAGTGGCATATGTACAGTTCAGCAATCTGTTACTCTCAGAGAAATGGACATGGGACTGACAAGTGACTGGCATGAATGTCTCTGGAATAATTGTGGCAGAGTAGTATAATAAGCACCAAGGGAGGATTAATTGCAGGGTGCTACTTAAAAAACTGGGAAGGCTCCAGTATGGAAAAACTGTGTCCTGTAACCTTTTCCAAGCAGTGCAGAAAATGGCATATGAAGCAAGGTCAACAGTGCTGGCAGCTTCCAAAATGGACAATACTTACAGGTCCTAGGCTCAGAGACTCTAAAGCCTAAACGGGTTGTTCCAATCATAGAATCACAGAATCATTCCGGTTGGAAAAGACCCTTGGGATCATTGAGTCCAACCACCAGCCCTACTCTCCCCTACACCATATCCCCCAACATCTCATCTAAACGACCCTTAAACACATCCAGGGATGGTGACTCCACCCCTTCCCTGGGCAGCCTATTCCACTGTCTTGACCACTCTTTCTCTGAATTCTTTTTTTCTACTGTCCAGTCCAAACTTCCCCTGTTGCAGTTTAAAGCCATTCCCCCTTGTTCTGTCACTAATCACCTGTGAGAAGAGACCAGCACCAACCTCTCTACAATGTCCTTTCAGGTAGCTGTAGAGAGTGATGAGGTCTCCCCTCAGCCTTCTCCTCCTCAAACATTCCCAGCTCCTTCAATCGCTCCTCATAGGATTTATTCTCCAGGCCCTTCACCAGCTTCGTTGCCCTCCTCTGCACTCGCTCCAGCACCTCGATATCTCTCTCGTATTGAGGTGCCCAGAACTGGACACAGTACTCCAGGTACAGGGGGCTACCATCTTCTCTGCTTGCCTGCATGACACAGGCTATAGCACCCCATGGAAAGACAACCTGTAGAATTAAAACATATGTAACTATCATATCTTATTTCACACTTCACTTGACATGCTCTAGGTGTTTGGAAAACAACATGCAATAACATGAACAGGAAGTCAAGATACAGTCACTGCCACAGCCTATAGTAGCCAGAGTGCCAAGACTTCCATAAAACACGGGTAGTTCAGCTCCTGATTTCTTAAATTTTATTTTATTGCATATTATAAAAGGAATGAAAAAAAGGTACACTGAGTGTTAAAACTATATGTCAGTGAGTCTCTACATAAAATGTAGGGACTTTTCTGAAACTCCTTAAAGGGAATGGGATACTTTTCTTGCATTCCAGAGGGATTTTTATCTATTATATACACACAATGTTGCAGATAGGCATGGATCTTATATCCACATAGTTTAACTATTTTCATGGAAAAATAACTTAAGAAGTACTACTCCTGTAGTAGTACTACTCTGTACCAGCTAGAATTCATTCTGTGAAGAGAGACCTCAGAATCTAGCAAGAGAAGGAGCATAAAAATTAATTTTCTGTAATGATGACTAGATAAATTGCAGGCACTTGGCCTAAAATCAACTGCCTTTCTTTATGGCCAGTAACTATTTTATGACTTCAGAATAACAACCTTCACATGCAAAACTCCGCTTCGAGTTACTATACATCACAGAGTAATAGTCTTCACATCATTCACCTAGGAAATACAACACTTACAGCCAAAGGTAGAAGTGGTAAACTCTTCAATTAAAAACAACATTAGGGATTTTCACATTACAGGTGGTTTTTGTCCCCTTTTATTTTTCATTGTCTTTTGCTGTTTTAAATAAAACAATGGATTTGCACATGTTAACGCATCTGAATAGATACATGTTTAAGATCTAAAAGCACAGATGGTATTGGAGGTAAGCCAACTTTGAGGCTTATTTTGTAGCTTGAAGCTTTTTGCACAGATGAGCTGCATTCAGAAGCCACCATTGGTCCCAAGAAGCAAAAGACCCAAAGCATTCACAGGCATAGGGAAAGATTTTTGTATCTGTGTATGTAGGCTGACTTAAGATCTATGCTGTAGATTTGCCAGATTTCCAGCATGCAGTTGGTATGCAACGACACATCTGCTCTGACTGAATGGAAAGGAGGGTAATGCATGAAATGGCTACTATTTTAGTTGCTGCCTCAAAATTCTTTCAACATCATACTTCTCTGAAAAGCAGAAACAGAAACTGGCTGGAACAAGAGATGGAATTTAGAGGAAGGATATCCAAGTTAGTGAAGGTAAAAATAAACATGCAAAATGGCTTTACTATCTGACATTCATTGAACTTAGATATGTCAAACATGAAGCATTTCATGAGATGAAATTATTTCTCTCTCAGAAATACTCTCCTTTTGTTCTCTTTCATTTAATTTTCTGACACATTTACAATAAGACCTGAGCCATCATCCTCAGCACATAGCCGCTGTAGGTTCAACTTTTCCTCAGAGGACATGTAGCACAACTGTTAAAAAGATGTGCAAAAGAACTAGAAAAGCTCCATTTCTATTCTGTTGCTGCCACAAATTTCAGAGATACTAAGCCTATATAAAATAGACTTCCTGTGCTCTCCTTATACTTCTGTAAAATGGATGCAATTTTCATTTCATTTTTAGTGCCTGGGGGTTCAAATAAGATTCTTCCAGGTATAGGACAGAGATGCAGAAACAGACAATCTCTGTTCTAAATCAATTGTAATATTACCTGATACATTTCCCAGAGTGCAGGAAGTTATGTAATTTTGACAAGGTATCATGAAAACCTAGAAACTGAATCCAGATTGATTACCTAAAGGCCAGTTGGGTGCCTGTGTCTTATCCACTAATAAACCCCCCTGTTTCACTTGCAGGGATATTGTGATATTAAATGAATCTATGTAACCAAGGGAGATAACAGGAGGTACAGAAATATTGCAAAATATGTTAAATTCAGCCATAAGCAAAGACTTGGAATAGAAATCTGTGTGTAACAGAATCCCCACGAATCCTCCATAAGGGATCTTGGTGTTCCAATACCACTCTCCACATGGAAGAAACTTGACAGTTCAATTGTTTCTTTAGGCAGAACAGCCTTACTGTTGGAAAAAGGATCCCAACATGGAACAGAAACTCTTGTCTTCGCTTTGTGCATCAACACATCCTCTCCTTCCAGGTAGACAAAGTCAACATAGTTACATGGTGCCCTAATTTCTGAAGGTCATATATCATATCAATCATATAGATCATATATCTCCATAGCTTATAAGCACTAATTTATGAACAAAGAAAAATACCTCATTGCATAAAGAAAAATGCATTCCTTATTCATGCTCTAAATACTGAAGCTAATGGAAATTTATGTGAGAGTAGAAACCAAATTTTATCTCTGATTTTTGTTTCAAATTAGTTTTGCAGGACATTTGTCAAAAAAAAAAATCAAGGGGTGACAACTTTTCTTCACAACTTGCAGACCACCAATGTTATAAAGTATTATGAAACAACTAAACCCACTATAATTCACCTCATGGATCTAATTACTCTTCACTCCTCTCCACTTTGAGTCCACTCTCCTCATAGCATCTTCTTTCTCTATCACCATGCACTATCAGTGCTGCTTTGATCTATGAAATAGCTGACTAGTATCTCTTTTCATTTCATCAAGTCTTTACTGATTCTTAAATGTCAATTAAATGCATTTTCATCTTCCCTTATATTTTTCAGCTTCACCATCAGTGTCATGTTTTTTTCAGTCTGTAATAATTTAATTTTGGAAGACATTTTCACATGTAATACTTTCATGCAAAATTCAATTTATTGCATTTCAGTGATATTTAAGAAATAAAATTTTCATACAGAAATATGCTACAAATCATCTGTAGCTAACTTCTAGCTGCTTAGTTAACTATATGTCAAATCATTTCTATCTCAACTTGGTAAAGTTGGCATAATAAAGCTGTTGAAAAGTATGATCTTATATAAACTGTACACCAAATAACTTGTAGATCAAATGTACAGAGGCAACGGAATTCAATGGATGCATTAGTTATGTCACCACAGATCAGTTAATAATGCATATGTCTAATTATGTAATTAGATTTAGCATTTAGATGCCACACAGGATTAACTTAA
Source organism: Athene cunicularia (assembly GCF_003259725.1). Lineage (NCBI taxonomy): Eukaryota > Metazoa > Chordata > Aves > Strigiformes > Strigidae > Athene > Athene cunicularia. The sequence continues at coordinate 19,137,926 of NW_020799097.1, forward strand.
TTACAAAATGGATTTAAAAATCAATCCTGCAAAAGGTAAACTTTTATTGTGGGGGTGTTCAATATATTTTTCAAATATTGTAAATGAAGATATAAAGTATTTAAGATACCACTAAATGCAAATTAACAGAGAAATACTTTGTGTGTGTGTTTCTTCTTAACAGAAACATACTCATACATCAAATTTATAGTCCATTACTCTGTCTAGTAGATAGCAGTAATAATGAAGCTAATGCAAAATTCTAATTGTATCTGGAATAGCATATAAAGAAAAGCAAACAATGTTGTACTATATAAATGTATCCTGCTCTAAAGAAAAGCAAAAATCCCAGCTGGACAAAAAAATGCATCACATTTTTCTGATAATTACATAGAGAATATGTACAGTGATACTGATTAAAACAAGAGCTATTTCAAGTCACGTAATTCAGTTGTAAACTAAAATCATAATTTGTCTAAACTCCAATAATCAGCAAGAAAAAGCAGTAAGATAGGTTGTCTGATTTCACATCAGTATTTCAAAATGACCAGGGAAATCTTCAAACTCTGATCAGAATTTGAGCCCAACCTGTTACAAAAACAGACTGGAGAAATCAAGAGGCTGACTGAGTCTACATTTCATTAACAGATACTGAAAAAAAGAGCTCCACACTGCAGAGTGAAAATATGCTTCACTCAGTGGGAAATCAAGTGGCTCTCTACACACATGATGCGCCAAATCCAAGACTTATTAGAAGTTAGAGGAAAGACTGACACTGATCTCAGTGTGTTTTGGATCAGGTACTGTCAGGCTCCCTCAACAATTATAAAACAATTATTTAACAACTGTTAGCATAGAGTAAAAGCACTGGAGGAATGGTACATGGCTACTGTTTCAGTACAGGCTGTGCAGAACCAGGACCTTGCTTGAGGCAGTTTAAAATGTCTCCATAGACCTAGCTATTAAAACTACAACTAGTTCCTAGATGCAGTTTTGACGAGTCAGAGAAGACCTACTTTCTGTCCTTTATCCTCCCAGAAAGAGGAATCCAGAAAATACATCGCCTGGAACAGGCTCAGCAAGATTCTTCTTTCTTCTGTTTTCCCACTTGCTTAAGCTAGGCCCCTAAGAAGTTCTTAGCATTCATAAGGTTCATAGCTTAAGGTACACAGACGCAGGAACTAGCTTTTTTCATTAACGAATAAGAATCACTGACATTTTAAGACCTGATCATATGATACTTAGGGATTTCCTGTGATTTCACTGGGCATTGAAATGGTGCTAAAAAAATAAAATACCTGAACTGGAAGAAGGCTAAGGCAGGTGGATGGCAGATTTATGACTTTTCATGCATTTAAAATACCACATCTACCACAAGGAAATTTCAGAATTGCAGAAATGATGGTTGGAGGTCATGTAGCCCAAACTTTTGCCTGAGATGGTACTAATGCCAATTCTAGATCAGGTCGACTACAACTTTGGCTGAGTTCTCTGAGACAGAATTTTTTTTTTTTTTCCTAATGTCCAGTCTGAACCTTCTAAGAGCAATTTCTGCTCATTCCTCTAACCAGCAGTACACTGCCCCAAAATAAGTGTTACAGGGTGTTGCCTAAGATGGAGTTGTATTTGAGGCATGTTTCTGTACAACATTCACTTTTCCTTCCCAACTATTCTGCATGTGGCAATGAAGACTACTATGCATGGCAATAACAATTCAGCAGAACCAAGTCTCTAAAGTATACTTACTAATTCACTTTGCTGAACAACACAATGTTGAGAGAGGTTTCACCTGCTTCTTCCTATTCCCTGTCCCTGCTGTTAATCACTGCAATCTGGAGTGCCGAAGAAGTAGGTCTGTAATTCATATTTGCTCAGGCTCACTTCTGGGTGACCTACAGGAGATAGAGGATTTTTTTTTTTTCTCTGAAAGGGTGTAAAGAATAAGCTCCAAGCAGTTCACAGTAAATTTCAGTCTCTTTCAGTACCCCAGTACAAACAGCGTGTTTAATAATAACTTGTTCGTGTTCTAATTGTGGGTTTTTCCTTGTTAGAGGAGATTGTCTTCATTCTTTATATACTTTGCACGGCATGTTTTTAAATAGCTTGCATTATTTTTTATATTTTTTCTTAAAAAGAGTCTAAACAAACAAGGGGTATTCAGACGTAATTGTTGCTGACTGAAAACCCCTCAGCAGTATTAGTTCCTACAAAAACATCAGTTCATAAAATTTTAATGACATTTTGTTTTTTTAAAGAACACACTGACGACAAAATTTTCAAAGAAAAACTCTGAAACAAAATACGGCTGTCATTCCTTTTTGAGTCTAAGTGGTTCATTTCAATCTTTATATTAACCTTATATATCCTGTATAGTCATTACTGTAAAAGTCAAAAAGAATCAAAGTTATACATTTGAAACAGTTTTTAACTGCTTTAATTTAAAAAGTAACACGGTCAAAGAACATGCTGTGAGACGACCAAGCTGAGAGGGGAGTGGAAATTCCTTTTTCCTTTTGATTCACAATGCAATTAATTTTTAGAATGTCAGAATTTCTCTCCAAACAGAAATGCCAGGTCCTGACCAGCTGGGCTGATTAGGGCAACAATATTTATTTCTGTAGTTTAGTGTCTGATTTTACTATCTTTTGAGCGTCAGAGTGAGACATCAGAATCAATGATCAGTAAAGGTCATTCAAAATGAGTTAAAGTCTAAAAAAAAATCTGCATAGTTACAGCTGAGATCCTGCTTCTTCTACAGTCACATTGGTTGCATGTTTACCTTGACTTCTCATACACACACACTCCCACCGGTGTGGAGCTGGCCACCAGCCAACACAAGAAATACATAAGAGCACAAAAGGATCTGATACCATTAGGTACACAATAAGTACTGACAGATGTGCACATGATGTAAATTTAATTCAGCATGTAGCTTTTTACTAAATTATTATTTTGGTTGAATTTAACAGCTAAAATGCTGATGGTCAGAACTAATGCTGTCTGGTGTGTTAGATGATTTTAATTTCCCATGCAGCCATATTCAGATTGGCAGAAAATGCCAACACCATTAAGATATAAAAAGGAAACCTGTGCTGTATATGACCAGCAAAACCATTGCCCTTGTTGGACAGTCACTCTGTCCCTGTAGCCGAGTATTGGCACTTTCGGTGTGATGACACTGATATATCTTGCCACCAAAAGAAGCAAAGTTGAATGAGATGGAGCTTAAGACCTGCCCAACTGCCTCTATACTGCCGTTTAAGTGGTGAAATTAAAACCAGCTGTGAGTTCCTTCCTGCTGTGCTTTGTGGAGCACCTCAGTGGACTAGTCAGGTACAACCAGTCTCTGCTGCCACAGGAGATTGAGTCCAGGAGACAAGTTTCTGACAAGAATTTGTGAGGAGACTAAACCAAACAATTTAAGCAATTCTCCTTTCATCAGAAAATTAGATTAACATAGTAAAAATACAAATATTGTGTGAATGGCTGTTTAATGAGTCTGTGACAGGGTACCATTCATTTTAGTCTTATGTGCAGACCAATCCCATCCCAGGTACTTCTGCTTTCTGACTACTAACAATAATCTTTCTCTGATAAGCTCCACTGAACAAAGTTTTATTATTCCTAGCACCAAACAGGATCTTGAAATTCCCCAAACTGTAAATCTCCTTCAGGATGTCAGGACTGCCATGCCATCTAGCACATCCTATCAGCATGTTAAGCTTAAACTAGTTGGGAAGCAAATCCATGCTTATTTTTCCTCTCCCACCATGCTGCTGCTCTGGCTTCTTCTCTCACCCAGGTACAAATTGTCCTAGTCCTCCAGCTATAGTTTACTCACCAGTGCTATCTCGTTCCCGCTTACTGTCATAGAAATGCTGCTCTAGGCAGACCCCAAGATAGTGCCTACACATTCAGCTAAAATGGGTGAATTTAGAACCCTGGGCAGAAGCCTGGACAGTTCTTAGCACCTAATACAAAACAAAGTAGCTGTCAAAACACACTGTGAACTTTTCATCAGAAGTAATTCTAAAACCACAGCACAGGGAGGACCAAACACTTTGTTTATACAGACTTACTGGATATTTTGCAATACAGAGATCCAAACAATCTAAACTAGCACCCTTGGCCTCCATAAAAAAAAAAAAAAAAAAAAAAAAAAAAAAAAAAAGTCCTTCTGTTCTAAGCAGAGAAATATTTACAATTGCCATAGGAAAGCATAGCCTTGGTGGTATTTTGAAGCACCTGTCAGTCTCTGGAGCTATCCTAACCCCGTGATGTGAAACCTGGCATTTTCTGAGAATCAGCACTTCACTAAGCCATGGTCACACTTCTTTATGGAGATGAAAAATTATATGTGCTCACTATTGGAGAGCTTAATGGTAAAAGCACTTCCCTAAGGTGACAAAGCTTCAGACGGTTTAGAGCTCACCCTCCCACTCTGATAATTGCACACTCAAGGCAAGCTCCCTTGAACTCCAGGGTCTAAGTTATCCTTGATAAGAATGGTCTTCATTTCCCATATTGAAAAGAGGTCAGTCTGCAGCCAGGAATACAAGAAATGTCAGACAGAGATAGGATAGAGGATCACAAGTCAGTGATATATGCATAGCATGATGGAGAGGAAACCCGAGTTCTGGTCCTTAATTTCAGAAGCACTCTAATACTCAAGCTAGCCAGGAGCCAAGCCTAGCTCTCCCTGCTGTTACCCAGTAGGAAAACTGGACCATTCTTCCCAGAAGTGGTCATTATGGCTTTCTAACAGGAAACAGGATGACAGGGTTCATATCTCTTCAGATTGAAGTTAGAAACAGTTTCCCTTTTCCAGGGTAAATGTTGTGATTACTCAACAATTATGTAAATGGTGGGCACCACAAGTTCCTCTGGCTGCCTTTCTGAATTAATTCAGATTTGTCAGCACTTATTAGACAAGCTCAGCTAACAGTTACTGGATCAGCCTCCTGGGAACACTTGGGCAAAGAGGTGTCTTGCTCTAGAGAGGGGTGCCTCACTCCCCCACCTAGGACTCATCTGGATATGGATGGTAGCCTAAATATTTGTGCTTAGAGAGCTTTTAGGTTGGCTGGTAAAGCACCTACCATTTATATTAATAATGAGGAGCCCAAAAGACCCCCATGACCCCTCTTCTCTACAGAGACTAGGGAAGACTGCACAGGGCACCCAAGTGTTAGCAGCTGCCCTGCCCTCTGAGCCAGTGGAAGACAATCCAGATGGGGCTCAAAGGCCGGACAGCTACTTTCCCACAGCACTGAGCCCTCTCCAGCACATCCTGCGGCTCAGCAGAGCTCAAGACTGTGCTTCCCCAGTCATACCACTTCCATGTTACCACTGCCTTGCTGCCTTGCATCCTGACAACCTGGGGCAATTTGTTCACACCTGTCTGCAACCTACCTAACATTCAAACTAGCTGTTTAACAATGTGTAATAATTTTCAACCAGCAGTGAAAGAATCCATTCCATGGCCCAAATAGACTATTTCACAGCCATTTTCCTTGCTTTATGTACAAATGACCGGGGCACTGAAATAAAAGCATGTTCCCTGATTTCAAAAAGCCTAGTACTAAGTCTCAATCTGTTCAAGGACAGCATTAACTTTTGCATTGTTATTTACATGAATTTGTGGTCTTTTAATTACTGCTGGGTCACCCATAGAGAAAGTTGCCCTCTTCTTTTTAAGTAATTAGTGGGTACAGGAATTATTCCTGGGTCATGAACACATCTCTAGCCATTAGTCTACCATTCATTTCAGATGAGGTTGATTACATTAACAATTCAACCGTCACAAGACCTAGAGATGTAGTAGTCTTTTTTTTTTTTTAATAAACTCATACCACAAAATAAAGCAAATGCAAAAACATGCAGTCTGTTTTTCTACAGCAGTATTATCTTGCCAAATAGCTGAAAAATAAAAACGTTTCCTTAATAATAACTTGCATGGAGGAAAAACTGCTAAGAATTTTAAGTACTTCTATCTGCAATCTCTGTAAACAAAAAATGAAAGGAAAATCATACTGAGAAGGGAAAAGAAACATATTAAGTGAAATTTGAGACTACTTCATTGATTTGTATCACATACAGCGTTCTTTTTTAATTTCTTTTTAGGGTCTTGCATACAAAAATGGATATGCATGTGTCTGTAGCATGTCACAAGTTCCACTTTACTGTATGGTTTATTCGCCAACCTACATCCACATAAACCACACATTAATTTATTATATTAAAGACATAGATAATATCAGCAATTCTGTACAATGAATCTCTTGGGAAAATCTTGTACTCCTGTGCAGCCTTCTATTCAAGAGCTTCACCTCTATCACATTGGAGTTAACACAGATTGTTTTCAATCCTGTAGATCACTAACTCCATTCTGCTTTCTTCTTGCTGAAATAAATGAAAAACAAGTCCTGTGAAAGCATTAACAAATTGGTAAAATAACTGATAAACTGCAGAAATCTGTCCTTTTCTTACAAGTTTCCCCATTCTCCACACTTACTTCTCAGATTGAATCGGGCCATTTGCAGCACATACTGATTACATTTTCCCAGATGTCCCTGCTTAAGTACTACCTTTTCAATACACTATGTAAATTGTCGTTAGAGCTAATGAACCTATTTATTGCAAATAATTTACTGGTTGGATTTGGCACTTTCTCCATTAATGACTCACACAGGAACCAAAAGTGACCTTTATGGATGACATATAATTTTATCTCTAAATAATATGATTTTCCAAATTTTTTGGTAGTGTTCTTCATCACCCCATCAGTGGTTTTGCAGCATTAGTAACCTTACATAAATCATATTTTTTCTAAAAGTTGAATCATGACCAAATGCAAAAGTATCCCTAACTTAAAATGCTAGTTTAAATCACTTTCTTTAGGGAATATTTTCTATAACTGTTGTATAAACAATGACCCTTGATGCTTAACTTTTTAGCTTTCTAAAAGTTGAGAGCAAAAAATGTATAGGATGAACTAGCTCTCTATATACGTTACAGAAAGCTGGAATAGCTGTAATCTAAAATAAACAGTTTAATAAAAAAGGGCAGTTTCTTAACTGCCCTTTATAATCACAGTCAAATTCTTTTAATGATTCCTCAGGACTTTTACAGATAGAACCACACATAAATTTGTCCCTTTGATAAGGAAATCAAATGTCATATGCCACAAATATGAAGAACGTGCTCTATTTTGTGTTAACACTGTGACTGAAAGCCACAGCACAGCCACCTTCTCAGAAGTTGCAGGGAGGTATGAAAGGGCTGTCCTGGGGCAGGTGGGCACATGGCAGGCCCCCTGTTATCAGGGACCATTCTCTTCTCCAACTTACATGCAATACACCTCTAAAATGAATAGCTAGCGATTTGTTAGTTTTAATATGTTGTTAGGGTGACCATCAATTAAACATTTTGAAATGTAATACATGATGACTTACTATAACAATACACTTAAATCCTTTTCTGACATTTAACCTATAGCCTCACAGAAGCAACAGTCTGACAAACCCATTTTTCCCCAGAAGCATCTCAACAAACCTGCACTGATACAGCAATCAACTGAACACTGAAGACTTTATTTTTAAAATAACAAAATCCTGAGAACTTTACATTAACACAAGGTATTTTACTCAAAACATATTAGCCATTCAAACATTGCAATCAGTAACTTATTAGTAAATTAATTAATCATTGAAAACCTTTGTGTTAATTTGCAGGACTTTAGTTTGCCTCTCCGTGGTCCCTGTCACCAACACAAAAGCAAAAACATCCACAGATGTGTGAGCTACAGCAGACACATTGAATATACTTTTCACAATCATGCTCGCTTTGTTCGTACTGTGAAAGAGAATAACATTATGTCACGAATAAGAAATTAGATCAAAATACACAGGCATTTCAATATAATATTTTCCTGAGTACAATACTTTGAATTAAAAGTTACCTTAGCTTGCACATATCAAGGTGCAGAGCTTTTCATATTTGTATCGTGCAAGCTAGACTGATCTTTATGCAGTGGCTATCCTCTGATTTGAAGAGAATATTTTAACAGTTTTTACTCCTAGGGTGCTTTAGTATTTGTCTTATCTAATTGCAGCAGATTTTATTGTTGCTGCGGCCAAGGTGAGTTACAGAATCAGAGGCCTCAACATGATGTTTTTCAGAAGAATGCAGTCAGAATGGTCATTAGGAGGAGTTTTAGCCACAGCTTCCCTGTGCACAAACCGCCTTTGAGAAAAATGAACAATGTCTGACTCTTGACATTGTTGAATGAGAAGCAAGAGGTCATACAACTTAGAAAGCCTATCAATTTAAAGTTCCAATTAAGAAAACACAGTGTAAGAGACTATTTCAAATCAAGGAGAAATAAATACAATTTAATATCAAGAGTACTGTGAAACTCAGCAGGGAAAGTGATCAGGAAAGCTCACTTTTCAAGAACCCTAGTATATAATGGAGAACATCTTAAGATACCAGAGTGGAGAAGCAGCATACTTCAAAGTAGCATTGTATTACCCTAAGTAACAAAAAGGAAATGGGACTATAAGCAAACAATGGAAGGCAATATTCATCATATCTGTTAGCATATACTGAACTGCCTTAAGAAATAATTCACTGGCAGTTAAGGCTGAATAGTTTAGTGTCTCTCCCATGATGAGTGGATATGAATATACAGGACTTCAAACACAGTTTTAAAAAATTAAGGTTGCTAAATGACAACATGCTATATCGGCTCATTTATGATTTCCGAACACACATACTGAGGAAAATAGATAACATTGGTGCCCCTACTGACTTCTGAGCAGACAAAACTTATTCTTCGCTGTATGAAATTTTAATTTTAAAACAAACTAATGTCTGTGTTTATCTAGCAACAGAAGTGTAACTGTTAATTTCCATGCTCTAAGGTGTATAAATTTGACAGAAAAATAGATTGTTATAGAATAGCTTCTCAGTAATGAGTTCAGTTCTTTGAACATTTTAAAAAATACATTTCAGCTTTTCAATTTTTTGTTAATTGTCACTACTGTGCCAATGGTATAGGCCACTGTGCTCTTAAAATGCAGATACCTGCATAGATTTAAATACACTTTTTCTTTAGCCTTGTTGGAAGATTTCTAAGTCATAGCTTCTGGAAACAGTGCAGCTGCCTTAGGTCTGATCAGTCTCTGTATACTCACCCAAAGTCACTAATAGTTCAAGAGCATTATCTCAGAATATTCCAGCTTGTACAGGAGCTGCACACTTCAACAACATGTGAAATCTTCGTATGTTACGACATTCAAGCACAATTTCTTCAGCACAAGCCCCAATTATTTATCATTTAATTTTATTTAAATTAAAACAAAAATTAAAAGCCCCATATGCATTTCCTTGTCCCAGCTTCCTCTCTCTTGTAAGCACACTATAAACCAAGGTTCAGAATTCTCTGAATGAAGTGCAGCATAGTTTCTGCTCTGAACCTTTGCATTTCTCTTCCTCTTCTCAACAGCCAGGATTACAGTTCCTTAACTTCTGAAACATCTGTCCTTCCTGATATGAAAGGATGTCCTTCCCTCTGGTTTAAGTCTCAGGTATCTGAGAATTCTTCCTCAGTTTCTTTCCCCTTACATTTTCAAAGAGCGATAAAACCATTTGGGTTGGTTTGTGTTGTCTCTAGAGTTTGCTTCTCTGGGTTCTAACACAAACACAAAGTTGGAGAGAACTTGTTTCCCTAGGCTTTAAGATGCCAAGAGGTTTCCAACTCAATGGGATCTTCTGGATTTAATAATTAACTATTGTTCCTGCCCTGGTGATTTCATCAGTATGCACTCATACATACTTATCTCAATCCCACACATTCAGGAAACATCTCTGGAACAAAGTCAGCCCCTTAAATTCATATAGCGAGTAGAATAAGACTGAACAATTATTTTGAAACATTTATAAAATTTCATTAAAATAACGTTGAAATCTCCAAAGTTTGTCTCACAGACAAAAGCAGCAGGGCAGACCCCGAACTCTTATTTAAGAGTCTTGCTGCTGTAGCCCACGGAACTTCTTTGATTCATAGTCAAACAGTTAAATGAAGGAGGTGGAACAGATCACCATCCTGTTAAATTAAAGAAATGAACAGAGATGAACCAGCTAATGCCAGAAAACTAAAATCTATATTCTCCTTGTTACTGAAGCAGAAGCAGGGAAAAAAAAACCAAAACAAAACAAAACATCTGTCAGTGGAAATGTACTGTCTCGTAGCAATACTGATGTTAGCTATATGTTAGCATATCTTGCAGGAGGCACTGATCAAAGTAGGACCGTTGTATCTGATACCTCACCTCAGTATCTTTCAAATTGAATTAATATGTTCATAACAAAAATAAATATTTTGTCTTTAAATATTTTTAAATAAATGTTTTTTCTTTCTTTAATCTACTCCCACAATGAAGAAATCTCATCCATTTTCAAACAGCAATAGTTTCTTAAATATTGACTACTCATGCTTGGAAGGCTCACTGGTTTTAGTCACTGCTTCTGCATATTATTTACCTCATAATACAAGTAACAGTAAGCAACTATATATCCTATGAAAAACTTGAAGAAATAATAAGCAAAGATTTTCCTGAGAAGGAGGGAAATGTTAAACAAAAGTGAAAGGTCAGACCAAGATAGCTGCTCATGATCTATAATTTAGACACAGCCAGCTATCTTTGCAAATTTGTGTTCCCTGTAGCCTTCAGGACAAGACTGGCAGCTTTCAGTACAATCAAATAGTGTAGGATAAACAGATACAAAAATGGGGTTTGAGGGGCAGATGATTCCAGGCTACTGATTCTTCATTTTACCTCATTTACACAGACTTATCTATGCAAAGGACAGCAACAAAAGTTTTGTGCCACTAAGAGGCAATGTAGAGTTTTTATCAGTGCTGAACTGCACAGTGTTGTTATACAATTACTTTGTCCCCATCTTTAGAGAAGAAGAGGCTGGTGATGAACCAAATTGTGAATCAATATTCCTCAGGTCACTAGAGCAGAAGTATACGTAGGAAAGAATTGGCTATAGAAGTATTAGATGTACTTAAAGCAGACAAAGCTACACGACCAGACAATATACATTAATAAACATTATCAGACATTTTCTAGGAAACTGGTGAACTTTTAAATTATATTTATACAAGTTCAGCAGCTTCAAGAGAGATTGAAAAGGAACTCGATTCCCTTGTTTTTAAAGGATATAGAGACAACATAAGAACCTAAATAGGTGATTAAATATGAGAACTGTTATAGAGAGAGAAAATCTTAAGAAATAATAGGAAAATGTATCAAGAGAATCGAGCAACAGGTATTTATTTGGATCGTAGTTACTTTTACTTCCATGTGCTTTGTTTGGAGAGTTAAGCCAGTCATTACAGCTTGGCTCAGATGAGGAAAAGCTTATCTAAGTGAAACGAGATTTAGTTGATTTCGAGGACACAGTTTCAGGAAGACTGTGTTCGGAGAAGCAGTAGAAAGAAGGATGAAAAATGCTATCATCAAAGCAAAAGGAGAGGACTACAACCTAAACATAGCTTTTTGCATGTGACGCAGCAATGACTGATGATGCTGATGACTTGTGTTTTAACAAATGAGACAACTAAGTGTAAATCATACTTTAAGCCTAATATATATCAGATATTAATACAAAGCCCAGCATTAACTTGTAGTAGTAGAATGGCTGGTGATTGGGAGGAAAAACAAAAGTAAAATTTTGCGATCAAAAGCATTGCCCATATGTTTAAAGGCACAAAGTATTTATTAATAAATGCCTGTCTCTATCTTGTCTTCAACATAATATTTGTGAAAAAGAAGGTAAAGCAAAATGGATAATATGTGCATCATAACTGAAACTCCTGTCACTAGAGACAACTTTTTTGTATAGGTACTTGAAAAATTATATTCTGACCAATTAAAATGTCACTAATATCAATAATAAACCATGTTTTCTCTCACAGTTCTATTGGGACTCATGCTCATTTCCAGATAATTTTTTCCCAACATATTCTTTCCTGCATTATAAATTAGAGGATACTAAAACTTTTTCTGAATGCAGATATTTCAAGCCTATATATCACTGACTACTATATCTATACAGTGAGATAAGAAGTTAAACATATTTCTCAGTATTTCATGGTATACTAAACTCAGTACTTTTAGTATATGGTCCCTATGCCTAACTACAAACTTCCGTACCTTATTTCTATACACTATATGGAAAAGTCATCACTTCAGAATGCATGACTGATTCACTTATTGCACAGTGAAATGGCAACTATGGGTTCCTACATTATGCATTATTTAAACAATAATCATGTCACTAGCAGTATCAGAGGTCAAATATTAATATCTTTGTTGATATCCAATGATTTCTTGGGCAAACACTAGTGACATCAAGCCCTGTCATACTAAAAGGAACATTTAACAAAAATATCACTAATATATGATGTTTCAACATACACAAATTTTGTTTATAAAACATGGAGTATATTCACATTATCAAAGCTATAAGAGCTATATATAAAACTACTTCTCTTTGCAGAGTCACCAACTGCTCCTTTGAAATGCAGCAGCAGCTGAACCAAATCTCTCAATCGACATTAGGGATAACCCTTTCAATCTTCTGTCCCATGGTTGACCTCAGTCTGGTTTTGATCAGAACTAGTTTGGGTAGAAGAGCATTCACCTTCACAGGCTGACAAGGGGAGTCAGGTAAACTGAAAGGTGTTTATGCCAGCATTTCAATATTGTATAGCTATTACAAATATCTATATAATCAGCATTATATAAAGTAGATTGTATGGTATCAGAACTTTCAGTTTATTAGAGATTAATATTTTCATATATGGCTAAACAAATTCATCAGCACACACAGATTCTTTCTTTTTTAAAATCCTGGGTTATAAATTGACAGCAGCAGCAGCTTTCATGCCAATGGTATCAAATATATGATCAATGCCTGTGAGAAATTCAAAGTGACTTTAGATAGCAATGTCCTAAGCTACTTTACTCTGCTGACTGTTACAAGATTGTGGATTTGGATATGCATTTTAATTTGACCTTTACAGACACATTACACTTTCACCAATGGCTTTCATCTTTCCCATGCTTGCTCCAGATTCTGAAGCAACTCTGTCCAAACTTAGAAATTGGCATTATCCAAATTCACCTCTATTCCCCCAGTACTAAATGCTTCTTGGGGGGGGGATGCTAATCAAAATATGTGAATATATGGCAAAGGAAACAATTATGTTACAACTTTGTCTGGGAAAGGCTTAAGAACCTCAGTTCCAGTAGATTGATGCTGAAAACAGTATTTTTCTGTGCAAAGTTAAGAGAGCATTCTATCGAGGCTGCAAATACACACAATTTGTTTCTCTGAAATGTTGACATAAATAGCTTTCAATTTACCTGACTCTTTGGAACAATATATTCCAGTTTCAAAGGTCTAAAACTCAGCACATGAAAACAATGTGTTTTCAGAAGGACATGATGTAGAGCATTTAGTTTTCAATAAATCAGCTTTGTCATATGGTATATGGCATTATACTAGTACTAAATTTTTTCCCTCTGTGCCATCCACCAATAGAAACTCGATTTCAAAGACAAATAGAGCAAATCTCAATCATCAGTTATGGCCACATACCCCTACTGCCTTTAGATGGAGTTGCACAGCTGTAATAAATGGCAGAATTCTGCTAATTTAGGCAGACAGCTACACTGGATGGTGATTACAGGAAGTGTTTTTTCAATTACAGATTCCAGTTTATATAATACGTTTAGAGGCTGTTACAGACAACTCTGATAATGCAATATGTGTTTGGTTGCATATGAATACTGTAACCAGGAATCACAGGCAGAAAAAAAAAAAAAAAAAAAAAAATCGGAAATTAAAACATCAGAATTACATCTAAAAAAGACCTTAACAGGTCATTTAATGACCTGTCTCAAGGCCAAATCTGTCTCATACCTGGGAGACTTTTGCATAGCCTTTTCTTGAAGACCTCCAACAGTGAAGACTTTGTAGTTTTTTTCCAAGCAATGTATTGCAGCATTTACTTACCTAATCCTGCTGTTAAAAGATTATTCCTGATATCTAACCTAAATCTTCCTTGCTTCATCTTAAGCCCCTCTACTCCTCATCTTCTCCACCTCTGTTTAACCACTGGACAGATCTTGACTGACAATGCTGGTGACACAGGTAGGAGAAAACTGGTCCCAGAAGGAGATGTTGGTTTAGAACCGCACCAGTTACAGGAACCGGAGGTAGAAATGGTTCTGTCAATTCTGTTAAGATAAAACAAACTTGTGGTATGCAAATTTGCCAAATGTGTGTTTAGGGAGTGGAATGTGTCTTTCACAGTAGGAATTTTGTAAGTTTGTTCTCTTCTGCCATGAAGAATCTTGAGTAGATATCTACATACTCATGTTTATCCCAATGATGTGAAAAAGAGCGAAATAAGTATAAATGAATTGAGGTTTAACAAAAACTAGGAATAGACATAAAAATATTTTAATTAGATGAATTGGTTTCTAAAATTCATATAGCAGCCATGTCAGTATCAGAAGCCTTACAGAAGTTTACTCATGAAATCTGCTCCTTGGTATTTGAGTGTAGTGAGTGTTATGCTACTGTGAAAGGAAAAATTATTGGTTTAATTCACAAATTAAGGCTTAATTGGCCTTACACAAATTCTTGCTGCTCCTAATTCTCTCCATTTCATTTTAGGTGCTTACAGAAACTTTAATTACCTATGACAGTTGAAGTTAAAGTAGTTGAGCTATTGATTTCCCTGCTTCTCCATTCCTTCTTTCCTTTTTGATGACAGCAGTCACATTTGCCATTTCCTAGCTTTCTCATTAACTTTCTCATACAAATCCAAGATAACTTCTGATTTTTATGAGACCTCCTCAGTCAGTCTTGAATACCCTAGGAAGAAAGCCTTTAGGCCCAGTGATCTAAAAGTGTACAATTTACTCAACTACAACCGGCAGTTATGGAAGAGACAAAAACAAAGGTAGGCTTGGGAAAATACTAGACTAAAAGTAAACTATAGTAAACAGCATATCTTCCTTGAATTACAAACTATGAAACGGTCATCAGGCACTTTCTGCTTCTGACAATATCTTGTCAGCACTCTATCACTGAGGATTCTTTAGAAGCTTCTCAGAAGAATCTAAATTCCTTAGACTTGCAAGTATCAAAGCCTACATAAATTCATATCTACCATAATGTTGTGGCATTTCTTACATGTGATGGTGAAGTGCCCCTGGCAAAGACATCTTAACTGAGGCTAGATACAAATATTTATTAGACACGCTGCCAGGTCTTATGGGAAAGTGGAGAAGCTGAAATCAGATAGCAGGGGAGCAGGTATTTCTGAAAGTTCTAATATGCAGAGGAGTTTATGATTCTTCCTCCAAAAACTGTTCTAAGAAAGATTTATGAAGCATTATGATGGCTAGAAGGAACAGAAAGCAATCTGAAACATACAAGACAGTTGTAACTTCCTTCTCTGCAATTTTTATAAATTCTTATGCAGATTAATAGTGTGCCAGCAACAAGTCCTCAGAGAAACAGGATAGTCAACAGTCTCTAAAAGCATTCAGGTCACAGTCCATTGGCCTTAAAAAAAAAAAAAAAAAAAAAAAAAAAAAAAAAAAAAAAAAAAAAAAAAAAGCAGACAGTCAAAGTTCTCTTACTATCCAAAATTAGCAGAAATTTTATTTCAAAAAACTTGTAGAGTTTCCATTTTTCTTTTGCATTCTTAACATAATGTTCAATAAACAGAGGGACTGGGAAAGCCAACTCAAACAGAACTGACCCTGATAGACACAATGAAACTCAATGCCTCAGGTAGAAGCATTTTCCCAGACATCAGTGAGAATAATATTCAGGAAATCGTTTAAAATTCCTCACTCCTCTCCCAAGTATCAATAACCAAATGAATAAAGCATTTCATTTCTGTTTGGCTAGAAGTCCTGGATATTCTGAGAGGCCATTAGGCAGATAGCTTTAGCACGTGAAAAATGCATGCTAGTCGTTTTGTTCTTATGTCAGTTATTTAACACATTGTATATAAATCAGCTTGCAAGATATAGAGTTTAATCTTTTCTGGTTTTATTGCTTTACCACTTCACTTTATTTATCCTGCAGTCTCTGAAGATGGAACTTTGATTTAAAATTTTGCATCTGTAGGCCTGAATGTCAATACTGCACACACAAGTCAGACAATCACTTCACTCTGATGGGAATCACATCATTAGGCTTTGCAGATATCATCATCTCTATGCATCTGTATAATTCATAGTCCCCAATGAATTCACACTGAGTGTGCATACAGGACAGTATTGTCCTTTGGGCAAGGGCTACTTCTTATCATCTGAGCAATATCAGGCACAGTGTAGCCTCTATCATGTTCAGAGCCTCTAGGTGCTATTATGTAATTTATGTTCATTTGTTCTCTCTACTGGTAAGAAATAGTAATTTATTCATCAATTATATAGCTATGTTCTACCTTTTCTTTAAACAGCATAGAAACTTAAAATAGATAATCCTTCTCGGGGCATGGGGGCCACTGTCCTCCCATTACAGGCACTGAGTCCTAGAGCCCCCTTCAGAAAACAAACCAAACAGGAAACCCCTTATGCCCCACCTCATTAGTAGGCAGTGACATTTACTCTCACCATGCTCATTCCTGTGCTGCTTTTGTTCTGTCTTCCATGTTCAAACTTCCCTTTCCTTTTATTTCTACACACAGATGTCCCTTTTCCAATTCTTTTTCTTTTTTATTCTCAGCCTTCATCCTATTTTCTCTTTCCTAGGTCTCTCAGGATGTCTTATCTTCTTCTCCTTTACAACTGGCCAGCCACCATCACCTCTCTAATGCACAACGTTTTGTTTTCAGACGCTACAGATGCAATAGTCATGATTGAAAGATCGTATCTCATAGAAAAATTTACAATCAATTTTCAAATCTCCTGCCACGGAGAATCTCCTCCACTGTTAAAGCTTTCAGCCATTCTCCTTTCTGTTTTAATAATCATTTTCTCTACCACACTACATTTTTATCATACCCTGAAATCAATTCTGTCTTCTAACATGAATTTTGCATTTCCTGATTTGTGAATATATAACCTTATACATTTGGTTTTGCCATAATATTAGTTTTCTCTATTATCAGTTGTTATAAACAAACATGTCACCTGGCACATAATAAGTCCCCAAACACCTTGGTCTGAGTGACACCTAGAAAAAAGATAGTCCCCATTTCAAGTATGTCTAGTTTCCACAATTTGTCCTATTTTTAAACAAAAGCTGAACTGTCTTTATACACCTAAATGCATGACTTCAGTGACTGATTTACAGACTGAATCCCATTTGGCAGAGATACTCAGCAACTCTGAACTGCTACTTCAGTTTAAAAACAGACCCCCTGTCCTGCACTCTCTCCCAGCTGCCTGATGCATCCTGCTGCCCAGGGAGTTGGAAGCTGTGACTCCTCCCCACTCACAGCACAAGGAATTTATATGCCTAACAGCACCATGAATTCCACCCAACTCTCAGGCATTACATTGCTAAGTATTCTACCTCCCAAGCCTACTTTACATTTGGCCTTAGGCGTTTTTTCATAGAGATGTATTTAGTACAGATGGCAAGCCATAAAAATGTTAAGTGAGATTATTTATTCTAAAATATTTCACCAGGAGAAACTCACCAAGATGACTCAGTTCATTTCCAAGGCTATCCCAAGGCAAAATATGTTGGTAGAAAAGTCAAATAAATAATACACATACAAAACACAATTACAAACAATTGTGATTTTTGTGGAGAATAAGGTTTTAAAAGCTGTAAAACTAGGAGCTAAAGTCTTTTAGCATTAAGGTTTGTTTACATATTCCCATCCAGGGCAGCTCTCTAACATGCTAAGCCTCTTATCTTTCATATCATTAGCTGTATGTATTGAAACACATTTTTTTTTCAATCCAGTCAGGTACCAGATTACCCTATTTCAACTACATGTTGGAATATTAAAAGTACAGGCCCAAATTCTGCGAAGACATGCATGGCTCTCAGAGCTGTGTTCACCCATAGGAAGGCTGCATTGACTTCATATAGAATAGATATGTTAAGTAGATGATATGTGATCCTTCTGTAGGTTATACTAATAGTTATCAAATGTTCTTCCTCTGTCCCTGCAGTTTACATTCTTTGCCTCTTGCCCTGTGCCATATGAGAACAGTTTCTTGGTGAAACACATGATACGAAATATATCTAGGAAGAAACAGAAGGTGACTCACAGATGTATGGGCTTGCAGCTGCCTGCCCCAGTCCCTATATGTCCTATCCCGATCTTCATTAACTTCTCCTCAACTGCTCCTTGAGATCCCCTAAAAATTATCCTACCATTAAGTTTGTAGGCAAGTGAGAGTTCCTCCCAGGGACACAGCACTACCTCCAGCGTACAACTACTGTGAGATGATTAATTGTACAGAGGGGTACAGGGAAGGCTTAAGATATCACAACTTCATTTCTTAAAACCTTTTCAACTCCAAGTAAATTTCAGTTTATAACTTCATGATGAGCAATTTCAGACAACAGCAGAAGACAGCAGAAGCATCAAGGCTGTAAGTCAAGACAAGCATTCAGGAAAGCTGGAGCCATGCAGGGAAGGAGAAAAACTAATTTCAGGATAAGGATTACGGTAACAACTGGATACAGACAAACCTGGAAAGAGTGAGTAGTCTGGCCAAAGCATCAAAGCAGCAAAGAGGAGTAATGATGCACATAGCATTCATGTGATTATTATCACATAAACAAAAATACCCGGGATGGTGTGGAGAGCCTCATTCCTCCTGACATACTGTTGGGTATCCACCAGAGTGCCCCATAAAGGTAGGCTACTTCTACCAAATTCCCGAGGCTCACGTGGAGACAAGCAACATCCTTGTCATCCTTGTCTCCCTTTATGGTCATTTGAAAGTAATAGGCACCTGTAAGTATGATTTATCTAGCCTATTTTAGGTGTCTATTTTAGAATTATTTGAATCACAGTCTACAAGTGTCTATTTCTGCATTCTGTATAAAGGAAAACAGACATGACTAGCTCAGAGCTGAATATTTACACTGGAGACATCTGCATTTGGTGAGATGAATTCAAGACTTAGAGTTTAAATAGACAAGATAAAGAATAAAGTGTTTGAATAGGATGAACAAAAACATGGCTTGCATCAGCATCTTGCAATACATCCTGAGATTTTTATCTCTGCAGAAAAAGGGGTTACCAGAGGGACTTGGCCTTTTTAAAACATTATTGGATATGTGTTTGCTAAGTAAAAGGTAAACAGGAAAAGAGGAAACGGAGGTGAGGGACTAATGAATACAGGACAAGGAAAACAACAGGAGAGCATTCATGATTGACATGAGGTCACCAGTGTGTGAAGTGTATGGTGGGGCATGAAAAGTCAAAACCAACAACCAGGAAGCTTAGGGTTGCTGGTATCCAGCCAGAACTTGAGAGCAGCTTGATCACACAATCACTGCCTGATGAACCCAGAATTGAAATTTCTGAACTTGAACTTTCACAGATTGGGAATCCAAGAAGACAATGACATGGACCTGAAAGGCAATATGGAAATGTTCTGACATTTAACAGCAAAAAAAACACTATATATCTGTATTTTTGTGAATCTGATAGCACATTCTTGATTTTTTGAGCTTTTATCTAAAACCAAGAGAAGGAAGTAAACTCACTGTTACAAAAAATTAGGATCTCTGGCATTCATTATACAATAACTGAGCTCCTAATACAAACATTAATATTTGCCAGATTTGTGTTTAAAATTCTATAAATTAACAAAAATCCTATTTTTTCAAATCATCTCCCATGCCTGTCCTTATTCATTGAAATTTGTAGGACCTCAGGCTAGGACCTCTCTGCAACTTCTTTATTACACAAGCCTACATGATTTAAATGATTCAAAGCTGTCATATGGGCTCTTTCTATGACAACCAGCAGTTAATCTTGATGTAAATATCTCCAATTTAGTTCTTAATTGTGAATCATCTGAACAGAAAGGAAATAACTTTTCTGGTATTTTCTCATAGCTGCAGCAAAAGATCAGCATTGTCTGAACACTGACAAGAAATAGATGACTTGCACAACTACTTCCTTCGGTATGATTGCTGCCTTTGAATTTTTCCCATGCTTGAACTGAAGGCTAATTCTACTGTGCACCTGGGAATGAGGTCCCATGAGTGACATGAAAACTCAACTGCCTCATGACCACTTTTCCCTTGCAGGCAATCTATACCTGTCCTGAGTCCAGAATCACTACAAATTCTGACTTTTCTGGTTAGCAAAAAAACACTCCTAAATTCCTGACCATGTCTGTGATCATACTGTGGGGACAAATGGGATAAATGCAGGCTTCTGGGATTGCTGAAAAATGCCTATGGCAGGTAAGAGGATGCCCTGAAGCACAGGGAGTACCTGGGGTTTGCACCAGGAGTACTAAAAATAGCTGTCTGGGGTGCTTCAAAAGGAAAGAAGAAATAATGCATGAATCAGGCCTCCAGCCAAACCTCCTGCCCAGAGCACAAACCCCGTCAGCAGGTTTCCAGAACTGAACAGGAGAAGGTTCAGCACAACTGCAGACACAGCTGTTTTGGACTTTGTTAGAAGATGGAAAAATGTCTTGTTCTGGTATTCAGACTTACAGAGCACATGGCTGCATGTCAACATCCCTCCCACCTGAGTTAAAGAGAATTCCTTGAACAGCAATAGTGTTCAGCACAAGTAGCCCGAGAACAAAAGGGCATTTTAAACTCTCAGTGCTTAATACAAGTACCACAAATGTGAAAATGCTTCTTTGCAGCAGGTTATTTACATGTTGTAAATTTATATTATACAAACTTTTTTTATATTATCTTATGCATTATAAATATATTATTTGTTTCATTTGGCATTAAAATTTGTTAGTTTCAAAAGGAATAAAACCTTAAGAATTATTAATTCTTTGTGATTTGGAAAATAATTCTAAGGAAACATTTCATTTTAATTTTAAAAATTTATGTAGGATTCTCTCAAATATGATTTACATCTCTTAGTGGGTTGGCTTTTGTTCCTTATTTTTTGTACAAAATATAGATCAAAGCTCTTTGGTTTTTTGGATAACAGTGCAGCTTTCACATAAACGCACATCTTACGTATCCTAATTTTTCATTCATACTGGTTTAAGTCCTGAAGGAAATAAATGCCACAAAGTTAAACTGATTTACATCGGCTGATATGGCACCTTACACAATGTGGTGATTTAGCCTGCTTTAACTATTCTGAATTGCTTCAATTTATACTGCACATCTATGGAAAATTAAAAATACAGGAAATGCTACTTTCACTTACAGACTCTTATGACTCTTCTGCACTATTCCCAGACTCAACAGAATCTCAGAAGTAGATTTGCTTTGCTCAGCTTTCATTTCTCTCTCAGAGGGCATAAAAGAAGCAGAATTTTATCCAGGATTTATATTTATTTCCTGAACATTTGGATATTATCTTCTCCTCTTTACAAATGTCACTGGAATGATATATGTGCATATTTCTAGAACAAGTATTTGTATGTGCTTCCCTTCTCAGAAGCTGAAAGATCATGCACAATCAGTATCCTGTATGTAGCTGTCCCCTTCAGGTACATTATCTTCACAATTTGGTTATCAAATGGATTTGATCTATTTTGCTCTGATGTGAAACTGCAAATGTTACTTCAAACTCATTTTTCAAATAATGTCCTCAAATGTAGGACCTCTCTGAAAAAAAAAAAAAAAAAATCAGTTTTGACAAATTGAAATTTTTCAGTGAAGAAACATGCTCTCAAAAATTCCTCCAAAAGTTTGTCAACAATTTGCTGAATTTCCCCTATGACTTCCTTCTTTGAAGGTATCTGACCATTTCTGAGATCTTAATGCAGGGTTTCTAGAAGAGGATTGCACTGGAAAGGATGGCCTTTGTTGACAGCAAAGGCATGAGACTGGGGGACACTTCTCACTTACTAATTTCCCCATCATGCTTGCAAGCAAGCTTGTAATACTCTATGAAAACATCGAATTATTTTCATTGCTCCAATTATTCTTGTAATCTTAGCCTACGCATTCAGGCAAGATGAAAGCACACAGACAGATGGAGCTGGACATGTTCATTAGGAAAAGAATCCATGCAACTCCCTTACTCTCCAGAGCACTCAATGCAGCGTGCTGACTATCTGCAGATATACTCTTAAAAAGGAACATGAATTCAGCACAATAGAATGAGTTTGTTTTCTCAGTGCCAATGTGAAACTAGTTTACATGATACAATGTTCCTATGAGAGAATAATTGTGTCAGTATAATGTAAATGCCATTTACTTATTCATTTGGAACCTCTAATGAAAACTATTTAGGAAACAAATGGCTAATTATGTTCTACATGCAAAATAATTAAACATTCAGAACATGATCTTTAACAAGACTGGATATTAGTATTAAATAGTATATCCAATTTTATCTAAAAGAACAGATTAGGCCAATTCAGAAAAGTAAAAAAGAAAAAAGAAAATGTGGATCACCCATGAGATTAAAAAGCTGCTGCGGAAGAAAATTGCTAGTAAAAATATAATATCTGGAATAGCTCCAGAGATTCATCGTACTCACACCTGTATTTCCTCATGTATACTACCAGATATTTATCAAGCATGGAAGATAATTCATCAGATGAATATTCACTTATTATTCCAAGTTCCTAATCTTCACAGCCATAATATACTATTTGACTCTAGCTGACCTCCCCTGAATGAAGTGAAATTATGCCAGAGGGAAAAGATACTCCTTTATCTCCTTTAGGGCACACTTAAACTACATAATGTAGTGCAGCACAGAGATATGCCAACCAGTTGCAGTGTATACCAAGAGCAGTGTAGTTGCACTGTGACATTACTCGAGCTGAGCTGAGCAGCTCTGCTAATACATCAAAACTCTTCTGGGACTGGAACCTGCTTTTTCAGCCTGCACTCAGATTTCCCCAGAGAGCTGAAACAACCCAGCAGCCTGTACAGCAGCTAACATCTATTATTAGTAGCATCAGAAGCATTTCTGAATATATACTGAATATTGGTCCTAGCATGTAGTTCCTACCTTCTAGTTACTACAGTCCTGAAGTTTTTCTTAGCTTAGATAGCTCCTAAACCCTTCACAGGGCTCTCATAGATGCAGGCTTGGGATCCCCTGGTACTTCATGTACGTTTGAGGTAAACAACTAACTAAGCCACTGGGCACTGCTGCTGTAAGATTATTGACTCCTATGTAATGTGACCTAACCTTCACAGAGAAAACATGCCACACTGAAAGGACAGAGTTTCATAATTTATGCTTAATTTAAAAGCTTAAGAAAGAGCCTAAGCATTTTGTACAAATTCCTTCTTTCCAAGTGCTTAGAAGAAAATAGGCTTGTATACCATGGGGAATTAAGTTTGGGGTTTTGGCCTGCACATGTACAAGAGACTAAGGTTTCCTCTGCATTTCAATTCTGCCTAGCTGTCACAATGAGAATAACAAACACATGAGTATAAATGTTCCCAAAGTAGGATAAGCAAAAGGAAACAGTTGTAGGTAACGTTCAGCAGAAAACAAGGGCTGGGCCAACAATACGCTCTGAATTCTGCTGCAGCAGAAGGATGATATTAATCATCATTTGTTGTCCTCTGCCCCTTTTACCATTTCTTTGTAGAATAAACAGCAAAGGAATTAAGATCAGAATGGTAAATTATTGCCTTATCATTTATAGAGGTTAAATAAATAGCATCCTTTGTGATATGCAGTAATAATTATTTTCTCCCCGCTTCTTAATTTGTCTTCCAAATATTTTTATGAACTGTCAACTTAGCAAGTGTCTTCTTAAATATGGTTTCTGTTTTCTTCTGTAAACTTCTCACAAGAATGTTTTCTAACACTTTTGCTTTCCCAGTCTAGCTGAAACAAAGAGATATCTTGTATTTATTTAAAAATGAAATAAAGTAAAAATAATTAAGCTTTATAATCCTAAATGTTACTACTGGAAAAGGCCTTCATTACATTATATATGTTGATGCTCTGCTAATGTATAACAAATACTAGTAAGAAGATAGGGAATTTTTAAAAAACACAATAATTTTTAAAAAATACAAACCTAAAATGTGTCCCAATTAAGCAACGATGTTACAAGTCCAGACATTACTTCGTCATCTTCATATAAAACCCAGATAAAAGGCTTTGCCAAAGAGTGAAGGGAGAAATGGCTTGAAGAAAGAGCAGCACAACTTTGGTATTGTGTTAGATGCCATAAAGCAGCAGGGTCCAGCAGGCATCCTCCAACAGGCATCTTCCATTTGGTCTTTCACCTTTTTCTAAAATGCAGCAGGACTTTGGGCCAGGAATGTCCAGGTCCAGAAAATCTGAACCAGTGATATTGTACATAATTATGAAGGAGATATTAGGGCTGGACCTCTTCCTGAGCAAACAAGTTCCTAGCACAGAGTTAAGAACTCTCACTGAACCCCTAATCCAAATCTCCCAGCTCCAGAAGCTGCACTGTCCTGGTGAAGATGCCTCTTCCTGATTAGTCTACTGTATCACTGTAATCTTCATACACCTGCCTGAAAGACACCAGAAGCTTGATTTCAGCACTGGAGCTTAGTACTCAGCGGAAAACCTGTGAAGTCTTTTTGTATGGCTTCTCTGCTCCCAGTGTCACTCATTGAAAAAAAATCTGCATTTCTACATACGCTTCATCTGTAGCTCCATATTAGCTACAAAATGTAAGAACTACTGAACTGTTCACCAGTTTTCGTATGCTACAGAAAAAGACATTCCTGAAATTGTGATGCCACAGTATTCTGGTCCCTAATCTCATAGCTGTAACATATTTATGTCCTTGATTCAAAGTGTAATTTCATTCCTCTAAGGTACTTTAAACTTTTAGCACATTTTTTTAGGATAAGAGGATGGGGGAAGCAAGGGAAATATAATCCTGCACCCTAACCACAAATGAAACTTAGAAACTAGGAAAACAAACAGTTACTTTCCTTTCCAGGTTGAGTGAAAAGCACACAGACAGGAAAAAAAAAAAAAAAAATGGCAGTTCTATGCCTCCCTCTGCTCTCTGGCCAGAAATTCTTTTTCCATCATTTCCTATAAAGGGTAGGTATTAAAAGAGATAGCAAAGGCAAGGTCTAGATACTTCAAATAATTCTGTTTTCATTTATCAATCTGATTATCAAGGAATTTTGTTAAAAACTCCAATGATTTTTATCTTGACAGTGCCTCTTTAATAACTAAATGGAATTCATATTAATTATTTATCCCCTTTAAAGTGCACTGAATAGCTTTGCTGAAAATTACCACATTTGTATTTATAGAACACTAACATGTATAGAAAGGTTCAAAATTCATTATTTATACAGCGCTGGCTTTATTTATAGGAATCTAGTTCAGTAATTATCATCATGTAGAAGTACCACCCATTCAGCTTCAGTGGAGTGGGCACAGGGTGGAAAAAGATGCTAAACAGAAAGCTCTAGTAGATTCAGCAATCAATCAAAATATTCCCTAGCCTACTGGTTAGCAGGGAAATGTCTCTAGCAGTGACGGCAAAGTTGATGGAAATAATACCATTAGGTCTGCTTTGTCATTCCTGGATTTTTAGTGACTGTTTTAGTTCTTTAGTCTTTTAGTGTTCTACTCAGTTACTCAGGCTTACCTTGTTCTTTTAAAAGAGCTGGAGAAGAGCTCAAAAAGAAAGTCCATAAAATACAGTGGGCCTGATCCTGCATTCAAAACTCCTTCTTTCTAAGGGTGCATAAGGACAGCAGTATGAAAACATGTGGAGAAATTTCTTCTAGCCATAGCAAAAATATAGCTCTTTTCCATGTCAGTGAAATGAATTACCTCTCTGTTACATGGGATTTTTGATGTCATTAAGGTTCTGAAAAACTCCAAACAACGTTCACCCTATATTTGCAGGTTATATTGAAATTGGCCTGTGAAATACAAACCTTAAACATTCAGAGGTTTCCAGAGAAAAAGCTTAAGGCTGTAATCCTGTGGCCTTGTACCTAGCAAGGCTGAATGCAGTCCACTTTTATAGCCATCATGTAACTAATGCACCATCAATATTTCATGCACGTAATTTCAACTGAGTAAATAGCTTTCTGCAAGTTGCATAATTTGCTCATAATCTCAGTGCATCTTATTCCATTTAAAGCTAAGTGCCACCATTTTAAAAATGCCCCAGCAGGAACGATTCAGCCTAGTCAAGAATAATTGTATCTTACAAAGCCCCCAACCTCACTCTTGCTGCCACCCATCTCCACTGCCAGGGTGAACCATTTATCCCAATGCAAACACCAAAACAGGCAACAGACTCTACCAAATATTTAACATTATGAATATTTAGTCACTAAGAGAGAGATGGGAGAGCAAGCAAAGGGCTAAGCTTTTTGTGACATATGAGGTGTGCTACGTTTAGGAAAGCTAATGAAACCGAGGGCTCAGCCATTAACCTTCAAGGAAGAAAAGCCAGGCCTACTGCTTTAAAAATTGCTGGGACCAATCTTTCACCATGACAAGCATTAGTAATGAATAATTAAGCATTTAATATAATGTTGCTTTGGTGAAAAATGATAATTTTACAATTGATGGCCCCTAAACCTATTCAGTGTTATTATGGTGCGGTAAAAGCAGGAAGAGAGCTTTGATGAAATGCATGTTTTTCAGTGGATGGGTTTTCTTCCCTGTGTTTTTTTTTCCTGATGGGTGGACTGAAGCAGTTACAGTTATTAGGTTCAAAATCTTTTCAGAGATGAACAGTGGCCCTGCTGAGAGAATTTCATGAAAAATTTAAAAAGGAAAATTCAACCTGGAACAGTCTCACGTCTCACGCCAGCCCGCCTGAGGTTGAACTGTGTTTTTCTCCATAATATTCAGCTAATGTCAGGGAAATATAATCACTCAGGAGATGCAAATGCTGAAACCCTCTAAAATGAAACTTTATAAATTTGACTTGAGAACCTATTTTGATTAAGCGATATAGTTATTTAAAACAATTTAGCAGATGCTCTCTTAGTTACCCATAATCAGATGTTTATTGAAAAAGAAATATTTGAGTAGTAAATGATTTGAACTGCACTCTGAGAACTCTCTTTGCAGTTAAGAAAACTGAATAACCATGCTGCAGTGACTCCTCACAGACATTTCTCTGTTCCTCGGAGCCTGCTGCTGTAATCAAGAATTTTGTAGATTGTCACAAAATACAAGTTTTGGTTTGTCTCATGAGAAGACAGAGTGCATTTTGTCATCATATATCAGACCAAATGATATTGGTCTGGCTGAAATTGGTTCAAATATAAGTGCTTTAGAATCCACTTTCTAATATAGCACAGAGGGGTTAAATAAATAATGACACTTTTTATATCATAGCTAAGAGGTGATGGGAAGTCTTTGCTTGTTACAGTCTGTACACTTAGGTATGACATTTGCCAGTGACATTCAGTGTACATTTGGTTTGACTCCCCCTAAACAGACACAGGCCCTGTGAGTTTTCAGTTTATCATGAATTATCCTTGAGAAATAAAAGGCTAAAAAAAAGTATCTAATCCTTCAATAACAGGATTTAGGCTATATTTCCTCTCAGTGGAGCTGATTATTCTTCTAACCTCACAAAGATTGAGTTACTTCACATCTATGGTAAATCTCTCCTATGACTTTATAAACCATAGTGAATTGTGAGGGGTGTGCAGACATCACACACACGTGTGTTTAGAGGTACTAATCCCTCAGCAAAAAACTATAAATCAAGAAAGAACATACAGTTACTCTCCAGATAGATTGCAGTCTATAACAGTTGTGTAGAAATGACCACTAGCCGGGTGCAATAGCTTCTTTTCACAGGGTTTAAAAATGCATCAGCTACCGAAAAATCTAGTAAACAGATTACTGCTGAAAGTCTGACCTTGAATAGTTTGTAAATGAATGATTACTCCCAGGCTCCCAGAAAAAGATGAACTACAGCTTTTTCTAAACACCTAGCAAGCTTTCTAGAAGACTATCTGCAGTAACCAGAGATGGAGCATTATGAGTCTCTGAAGTATAACTATTTTTTCCTTTCTCCTGATAGTCCATTTTTCAAATTAAAAAAAAAAAAAAAAACACCAACCAAAAAAAGACAAAAAAAAAATCTAGCATGATGGAATGGGTATTTCTTCTCAAAGTTTGTTCTTGAAAATCACACACAGTAACGCCTCCATGATTTTAAGTAGATCTTAACTATCACTGTTCCACTTTGCAAATAGAGAAACAGAGAAAGAGTTTGGGGTGAAGTTACCAACAGATGCACATCTAGCAGCACTACCTCATCTCCCCTTAGACTTTTGTCATCTGACATCATCTGTGCCCTATTCTCAAAGTCTATCACCATCATGACACCCCATTCCACCTACATGTTTTGAAAAAAAAAATCTTAGGACTGACTTCAAGTGCATCAATACAAAGCCTAACAATTTATGGGTTTAATTTAAGGGAATTGATAAAACTTTCAACCTCACATTAGTCAAAAAATTATTTCAGTCAGTCACTGCTGCAACACAGTAAGTCATGACCAAGTTCCTCTCACCCAAACAACAAAATCAAATGAAATAAAGCAGAGTGGAGCTAATAACTGGAGTTTATTTTCTGCATGTTTTTCTTCAGGTTTGTTTTTCCATAGGTGTTTTTTATCATATATAATACCTTTGCTGACAAAATTCCATAAAAACAGATACACTAAAGTGGAAAATCTGTCTTTTTCTCTGAAACTGATTACAGATAATCAGACTGAAGCCATCCAATTTGCATAACATGGGTTTTTTTGTATTTTCACTAGTTTAAAACCATTTTCTGGTGGTATTCTCACTTCTTTTTATAAAAGAAGAAGAAACAATATTTTAAGGCCATTTACTGGACCTTATTGCAGGAAAGTACCAGTCAAACCTATTTTCTTTTTTTTTTTCCAAAAAAGTCTGTTCATTTATTTTATTTCTACATTTCTTAAAGCGATGGATGAAAATATGTGCCCATAGCTAAAGGATAGTGTTTATAATAGTAAAAGATTATTCCCAAAACAATATTTTATTGTTTGATCCTGATCCAGTCAGAGGGACCTGGACAGGCTTGAGAAGTGGGACCATGCAAACCTCATGAAGTTCAGCAAGGCCAAGTACAAGGTCCTGCAGATGGGTCAGGGCAATCCCAAGCACAAATACAGGCTGGGGATGAGTGGATTGAGAGCAGCCCTGAAGAGAAGGACTTGGGGATATTGGTGGATGAAAAACTGACTATCAGCCAGCAATGTGCGCTCACAGCCCAGAAAGCCAACTGTGTCCTGGGATGCATCAAGAGAAGCATGACCAGCAGGTCAAGGAAGGAGACTGTCCCCCTCCACTCTCTTGAGACCCCACTTGGAGTACTGCATCCATTACTGGGTCCACCAGTATAAGAAGGATATGGACCTGCTTGAGCAGGTACAGAGGAGGCCACAGAGATGATCAGGGGGCTGGAGCACCTTCCTTATGAGGACAGGCTGAGAAGTTGGGGTTGTTCAGCCTGGAGAAGAGACGGCTCTGGGGATGTGTTATACGGGCCTTCCCTCCCCTACAGGAAAAATGGGGACGGACTCTTTATCAGTGCAGTGATATGACAAGGAATAACAGTTTTAAACTGAAAGAGGGTAGATTTAGATTAGATATTAGCAAGAAATTCTTTACTGTGAGAGAGGTGAGACACTGGCACAGGTTGCCCAGAGAAGCTGTGGCTGCCCCCTCCCTGGCAGTGTTCCAGGCCAGGTTGAACGGGGCTTGGAGCAACCTGGGCTAGTGGAAGGTGTCCCTGCCCATGGCAGGGGGGTTGGAGCTAGGTGGTCGTTAAGGTCCCTTCCAACTCAAACCATTCCATGATCTTATGATTCTTTATGCAACTAGGATGAATTCTTGACTCCACAGACATCAATCAACATCTAGGAGTCAGATTTCACAGACAGTTACCTCGTGTGAGTATATTTAATGAAGCTCATTCTATTTTCTAGATGGTTCAATACCAGCCAGGTCTGTAGTCACATTGGCACAGCACTGAATCCAAGCTAGTGCACACTACTATGAAACAATAGTATATCATCTTATGCAGAATCATAAGATGCTTCTGACAGTCTCTAGTAATAGGCTGGGCAAGATGCCCACAAAAGACCAGAGACATGGAATTAGTAACTTCAGGGTCCTTTACCTCTCCAGATTCTGATTCCACATCAGTTTCTTTAAAAGGTGATAATCCGGAACATATAAATATCATATTTTGCCAGAGTGGAATAGTATGACTGGTATGACTCTGTGCTCTGAACCTCAGTTTAAAATGCCCATTTGGCTGTCATATGCATTGACCAAGATCATAACATGCAGTTTTAGAGTACAGCACAATCAGAGTAAGATTAATTGCAGGAAGTTTTCTGTCTTCGATTAGGAATAAAGTTCTGGTAATAACAAGCACCAGGTTTTCATCTTCTCAATGTATATGCCTCAAATGGCATAATGACTGAAATTTGAAAATTCCAGATAAGAAGGGAGCTCAAGACTGAAGACATTAAATAGTATCCACTCTATTAGTAAATAATACTGAATAGCACAGAAAATTCCAGGGTGGGAAGGAAGAAATCAACTGTGTATAGAAAGAGACGTTAACTTGCTCTTGATAGCAGAAACAGAACACTGTAACACACACTGAATCTACAAAAATACCTTCAGTTCACTTCTAACATGAGTTCTCAGGCTTGGGCTGTGGCTGACCAGGAATATGTGGCTAGCATTCAGTTGGGCCAGCTAGAATTACATTTTTTTGTTATGGACATCAAAATAATACTCAGAGGTCAAGACCTAAATATGACCATCTATTGACTGTACTGACACCTGGAATGTAGAAACACAGAGGTCGCTTGCAGAATTTTTCTCTCCAGAAACATCTTCTTAAAATCCAACAAATAAATTAAGCTCAGCACTCATTAACCCCACATGTGTATCCATAGAGGATAGGCAAAGAAAAAGCAATCTTACAGAGTACTTCCTCCACATATAGAATCATCTCCAACATGTATACACCACCAATGTTTTCAAAGAACATAAACACAGATGGAAAACAAGTATATGTAATAGGGAACAGAAGGGTATATAGGCTCATATAAATGCAATTCAAAGTTCTTTGGAACTCCATAAAGTTTAGGAAACCTAGTAGTTTCCTATGAAGGCATTTGTCTTGCTTCTCAGCAAAGACAACACCAACTGGGTACATTTATTGCTATTAACACCCGAAATCCCTATAGACAGAATTACAATGGGGCCTCAGTACCTCACTCTGAAGACAAAAAAATTCTGTAAATTTCAGCAGCACAAGCCTTAGTGAGGGAAGACATCCCTTTGAGAGGGTGGAGGGCATGGTCTAGAGTCCGGTGAGACAGCAACAATCCCTCAGAGAAGCTCACCTGGGATCAGAGAGGGAGCTGTAGGCTGAGGCAACTGTTAGCCTTCCTATCCCTCTATTTCTCAGGATTTTTCATTGACTTCTACCCAGTCAGTGGGCAGAATGAATAGACAGATTCAACTGAGAAAGCTATTTCTGCACAAGACACAGGCTTTACATGCTGGTGTAAATGGGCTTCACTTTACAGTGTGAATTCAAACAGCATGTC
This sequence comes from Athene cunicularia, assembly GCF_003259725.1. NCBI lineage: Eukaryota > Metazoa > Chordata > Aves > Strigiformes > Strigidae > Athene > Athene cunicularia. The sequence goes on from NW_020799097.1 coordinate 19,169,707, forward strand.
TCCATAGACATGCATGCCCTTTCACTGAACACCCTTTCACCCAAATCCAAGCCAACACTTTCAAAATGTGTATCTGTATTAATGCTGGGAGACAGAAGTCCGGTGTTTTGAACATAGGATGAACTGAGAATACACCTCTTCTATTTATAAGATGTTCAACATTGTTTCCCATTATGCATCTCCTTGTCTTTTTACAGTGATCTACACTGTCACACAAAGCAACACTGTGTATTGCTTAAATCCAACACAGGATTATAAAAATAAGATAGTTTGATGCTCTTCCATCCACATTTTCAGTAATTTCCACCAAAGGTTCACCTTTTTTTCCCACAATAATTTGCTTTTGGTAATGTTAATGTAATGGGGGATTAGATTACTGGATAGAGCCCAAAGACTCAAAAACTGTTATTTCATTACCTTATCATTACTTTAACTAGTTCCCTGTCAGTAAAATTGTCCAAGACATTGCTACCTAAATTGTTACACATGTTCCAGGGGATCAAAGACAGTAACAGTCATATGGACCAGTTACATTGGTGAATACAGGCAAAAAACGTATCTAAACAGAGAGACATATCTACTGGGTAAAATTAGGGTATATGTAGCATAGTTAATTTGGGACATGTTATTTTATAAATACATTTATGCATATATATATATATATGTGCATCTACAAAAAAGTAAACTGTATGAATAAACAGTATGAAACATCAGTTTCTAATACACAGTTCAAATGCAAATTACAGTCCTTTCCAATCACAATCTTTTGAAATTATTTCCTTTGTTAAGTTGACCATAATAGATCCAATACATGAACAAAAGGATCCAAGGAACAGCTACTGAGGATACACCCAGTCTGCATGATTCACTGTGTTCACTGAAGCAAACCAGCAGTATTTTGAGTGTCTTTCATTTCATCCACGTAATTTTCACTATATATCTTATCATGTCTGCAATATCTTTGGTAATAGAATCTGCTGGAATTTGCAGGAGGTGTTTGAGAAATTGTTCCTTCCACCCTCACCCCCAGAAGATTAAAAAAACCCCAACACTTTGGTGGTCTAAGTATATGTGAAACTGGGTGCATTGTAGAATGTGCTTAGATTTCACAGGACAAAAGATTTCTGCCTCAATACAGGGACCATCGAACCCTGAGATCCCTGTGGATGAATCAATACCTTGAAGTGTAGCCATGACAACCATAGAGATCAGATAGGCTGAGCACACACAGTATTCACAGTATTGATTTTTCAGCACAGGACAATACAGTGCTCTCGGTGCCTGAATATGGATGAGGAGTAGCTGGCTGAGGCAGACTTCTCTTGCGAAGTCTGAAGTGATGCTGCTGTGGAGAGAGAAGCACTTCAAGGAATTTCACACTACTATAGCGAGAGCGTCCATTCTCCAATCATTAAGACAGAATGCAGCCTTTCTGTCCACATCTCACAGCCCTAGGTTTCTGAATAGCTGGTTAGTCATGATCCTAAAAAGAAACATTTACTATTCCCTTTTTTTGGAAATATATATCACTGACATGCTGCATATGCTTATGATCAGGGCGTTAGATCTACAACTCCCAACATTTGGATGGAGTGCTCATCAGAAGCAACAGCAGTGCATCATTGCCCCGTTGGCCTCTATTCCACTCATGTTCTATAGGGGCTAGATTCAGAGATTTGATGTTGGCAACATTCTCTAAAACCATCAGTATGGCTTTGATCTTGAGTGGTCTGGAATGCTATGTCAATGCGATCAATGGTGACCACACCCAATGATCATGACCTCTGACAGTTAAATTTAATTGGAACAACGGGACAGTCAATTCAAATGAGTAAAAAAAAAAAAAAAAAAAAAAAAA
>NW_020799097.1:19171614-19185297 GCF_003259725.1 Athene cunicularia
TTTTTTTATTTTTTTTTTTTTTTTTTTCCGAGTGGAACAGAATATATTTACAAGTTCACTCCTTAACTTTAGGGCTACACAATCACTATGGCTAGACACCATATAAAATACCAAACTAAGATAACTGTTAACATCATGTGGCAATTACTACAGAAAGAACTTTCACCACACTTACTCTATTGCTCCTCAGGCAAGAATGTATTTCAAAATTGCAGGTTTAAAAAAGCACAAAATTTGTTATACTTCAGCTTGATTTTCTTGATCATTTGTTCTTTTTTTCTTGAAAACAACTCTTTCCTCCTTCTGCAAGTGTATATTTAAAAAAATTGTCACCTAGAGGAGATGCAGGTATTCCAGACCGTGTTAATACTCATTATACTCATTGGCTGCTTATATCAATCATCAGTATCTCCTTTATGTCAAACAATACAGTAATGATAGTCACTATGAAATAATTGTGAATGCACAAATAAACTTTTAGTGAGCCAGTAATAGGGTTTTTTTTAAAAAAAATGCAGCATGTCTAATTATTAAGGATATTTACACTGGGTATTTCCTCTCCAGACTTATGTTGTGTTGTACTGCTGCAAGTCTGAAGCTGATCTTCCTTGCTGCTAATGTTAATCCAGCTCTTCGTTGCCTATGGAATTATGCCAATATGGAGCAAGAAGGAATCAAGCCAAGCTATATTGCAGAAAAAGCACTCAAAATACTAATGGCTAGGATTCCTAGAGTCACATTTAAGTAAATTACATTTTATCAAGTGCTTCTACTGTAACACGTTATTTCTATATAGATACTCAAAGAGCAGCAAGAACATGTGTTTGCTACTACAACTAATAAAACTTCTGCTGTATCTGCTGTCTCTCATTTAGCAGGCCATAGAGGAGATGTATGTCTTTTGCTCTTTCTTCTCAGTCACTGCCAAACAAGGGGCTGACATTTCCCATCCTACCCTTGAACCAAAGTGCTGGGAAACCATCCACTAGCACCCAAAATAGCTGGAAAAATTATGTCTGAAAATCAGTTACCACATAGAAAGCTATAACTAGGTCCATAGATAAATCTCTAAAGATAAGCGAGACCTGTTGGTTAGATATCTCATGGCCTCAAGCTACACAGATAGTACATGTTAATATAGAATACAGTCTGAGTAAAAAATGCTCAAAAAATTGAAATATCAGTGTTATTAAGGAAAAAAAAAATCATGCACATCCAGCAGTAAAATCATTGCCATATTCCATACTATATAACAAACTGATTGCAGTCTTTGGTGAATGAACTTGACCTGCTTCTCCACATGTTTCATAATGCACCTGTGATAAGTTTTAATGGTCCGTGACATTTATGCACCTGTTCCTTTGCTCTTGATTTGCATTCCTTCATTGAAAATAATGTGGTCTTGTTTCTAATTGCATGTGTCTGTCCACAGTTCAAAGACTCTAATTCTTCCTAATTAACAGATAACTGATTATTTAGAGAACCTGTCTGTACAATTCATGAATTCTCAGTAAGATTATGATATCTGAATATGCTTATGTCAAAATGTAGTTTTATTCAATGACTTGCCTTTACCTGTATAAATTTTTTCCATGTTGCACGCTATTCAAGAGTAGAAGATAAGAACAAACAGAAGAGGATTGTTTACTTAAGCACTCTACCACTGAAAAATATTTAGCATAACCACCAAAAACATCTCTGAAGGATGTGGTCACACACGCAACCATGTTACCTGGCTATGTTTGTTGTAGCCTTAGGGAAACTGGTCAAAGTAATACCTGATAAAGAGTTTGGAGAGTAACACAAGGGCAGTGTCTGCTGCTGTTCTTCACTCATTTTCAGCCACTAAAACCATAGGGGAGCAAGCTGTCTGCAGTAAGAACCTGGTGAAGTGGAGGAAACATATTCTAACAAACACACTTCCCACAACTTCCAATGAAATGATGAACTGGAACAAGGAAGTTCATTGGGTTTTTTTCTAAAGCAATATCAACACTTGTACTTTTTCTTCAAGAAAGTAAAAATGTGATAAAAAAACAACTGAAATCCCTGTTCTGTTCCTCGTGTTTCTTTGTATCCTATCCTCAAAAATAAATTTGTGAAACACCAAATAGAAATTCAAATACCTGTAGAGACTGTGCTTAAGGTATCTTCTCAATTGTAAGGTCAGACACTAGGGACAATATCACAAGCACATTGAATTTCACTTGGAAGGTGTGTTCAGATATGCCTCTCTTTATACCGGGGGGGGGGCTGTTTGCAACAGCAATTGACTTGAGTTCAATCTTGTGAATCCCTAATCTTCTCCAGAATCCTTAACATTTTTCCTAGCCTGTATTTGTCCATCTGATAAACCTTTCCTATAAATAGTACTTGGCATTTGTTCTGATTAAGAAGCATTTTTCCTCAAAAACACATAGTTCCTCTAAGTCAAGGTAATTCTGAATATCAACTTTAGAATTCAAATTGCTGAAAAATGTTTCACTGAAAAGTTTCTACAAATTCATATATTTGCATGTGTAAAGTCCTGCAGACTATTTATTGTATACATATATCTTCTATAAAATATATTTTAGTACTTTTAAGGAGTCGGAAACCAAACAAGTGTACACAGAATACTGTAGTAAACTAGATCTCAAAGCAATAATTATAAATAATGCATTTTCCAGGATACTGTGATAGCAGTAGAACTCAAACTGCTTAAGAGGCTACACTGCCTGTGATGGTCAGTGAAAGCTTTTAAGTATTTTTAGCAGTGAAACTTGATAAATCTATAGTTTAGCCACTAAATATTGATATAAGACAGAACTGGTAATAAAAGTGTGAAACACAGATGGTTATGAGGCTGACTTGGGGCACACTTTTGCTGATTGAAAAGGAAAAAAAGGAACAGTTTCTTAAAATGTTTCTAAATCCTGTTTCTCCCCTGTGAGACTGCAACTATTAGCCTAGAAAATTAGTGACTTGCAAACTGATCTGTTCATTTGCCTGCAACAGAACTTCCAAGGACTAAATTCTATGTAGATGTTATGAAGGGACTTCTGTGTGGAAAAACAATTAGTTGGCAATGAAGGGGAAGTTTTCAGGATGTATAGGTAAAACTCACCATTTATTTTGCTGACCAGCAAGATGCCTTGAGGGTACTTTCCTAACATCATCCAGCAATGGAGATTCCCACAGCAATGGAAGTGCCTGTTTCAAATGACAAAACATATACAGCTTACTATAAGAAAGACTTCTTTAAGTAATTAGTTTATTCCCTCCATTTTAAAGTTCTTTGCCCCCTTTAGTAGCCCTAAGGAAGGATGAATTCATTTACAAAAACAACTCACATATTCCAATGTGAATTGAACTTTCTCATTTGCCAATATGTATTACAGTCCATTTGAAAAATTAAATCAGAAACTTTGGCCTGGATTTTTCACTTTTAATCCAGTAAGACCTTGCTATGGTTTGTATTGTTTTGACACTCTGTGTACATACCTTTTGAGAGAAATTTTGTGCAGAGGAAAACTGGAAATGCTAAATAAAGAGAATCTTTGTGCCTGGGAGCAGGTGTCCCAGCTGTTTGATAAGATTTGCAGGCTCAAAAGATATTGCTTTCTGTTATCCCAAATGTCAGATGCATGGTTACAGTAGTCATATATTTAGCAGAGGAGCTTAATCCTTCCTGCTCCATCAGCACTGAAGCTGTAAACACTTCTGGCTTATGCCAGTGCAAAGTCAATTTAAAGGATACCAAATACAGATGAGCCAACTACAGTAGATGGAAAGTAGTAGTAAACCACCCATAACAGCTTCAGATAAACTGCTGAGCCTCAGAAAATTATGAAAATTAAGTCCGAATTCTTTAGTATTTTCAGTTTCACCAGTCACTGTTGTCTATAAATCTAATCACAGCAGAAAAAAATTATAATAGCATGACAGATAAGGTGAGAAAGAAAAAGAAATCTTAAACCTCTTTAGAAAATGCCTTGAAGTTTTATATGTAAGTACACATAGACAAAAGACATTTCTGTCAGTGGCATTTGCACACCTCTGCTTACCTAAAGCTGGAGCATCACCTGGGAACAGCAAGGTTTGGCTGAAATGCCCTGAGGGTACTATTAAGCCTTAATGGCTTTAGTGCTCAGGGAGTGGCATCTGACCCTGGTAATCCTCACAGGGCCTGATCCAGGCCTGTAGTCTGATCTTCCAGCTTGACCTGCCTGATCACCATGAACCTGTCTGCTGGTCTGGGCTCTTGGTCAAATGTGGCCATGGTCGCCAGGTCTGCTCTGCTGGCCTTGCTTGCATGGGTCTGGGTCTTGGATGGCTGCATTATCCCCCTAACTGGCTCCTGTGCCCCATTCCTTGGGGACAGCTGGTCTTTGATGCTCCCAGTCAGTTACTCAATTGAACCCCTCAAGTGGAGAAAACATAAATAATCTAATTCTCTTTGTGCACATTATTTCACATTTAAATTTCAAGCAAGAATTTTAAAGACCTGTCAGAATGTCTCCGTTGTGCTTTACAAGAGGAAAGGATTTAAAATTATTTTATATTCTCTTGCAATTTTTGTTAAATGTTTTTGAAAAGTTCTTTAACTTACAGTCCTCACCTGGCGGTTGGCTAGAATGTCTACTAAAATATAAATTTAGTTTTAAAACTCCATTTTCTGTAACCTTGGAAGAGAACTCACATCAGTGAGTCACCACGAAAAGTGGCACTGTAATGAAGACAGGCATTTTCAACGGTTGGGAAGGCAGGCAGGTTGACAGTCATGACTAGTGTGACTAGCTTAACTTTTCAACTTGTCTTGTTGCACAAAATCCCTATTCAATGCCAGCTGACAAACTTAGGAGCAACAGTCCACAAGGTCTGTTACTTTGCTACAAAAAGAAACTAAACTAGGTTGGTTCAATTAATTTTTGAAAAAGGTAGATTGTTTTTCTTTTTTGTTTCTTCCTAGTGCTTACAAAAGCTTGCTTGCTTATTTATTCCAAAGTTTTTTTCTAGAAACTGAAGTTTTGTTGGCTGATCTATGGCTCCTTGACTCCCGTTTTCAAAAGATAACACGGTAGAACTCTTCAGTTTTCTGTCAGGTATACTTAACCAAATAACCAGTAAGAACCATTATTCTTTTTGTAACTAACTTATGACAAAGTTTGTCACGGAGTTGATAAGAAAATATCTACTTCATCTATCCACCCTGTACTTGGCTGAGTTCTTTCAACTCTTTGTGGCTATAATTGTACTAAGCAGCTTCTCATAACTGAACTTTTAATTTCTTTTTGTGAGCACCGATTAAAAAAGCAACCATTAAAGACTGCTTTTTTTCAACACCATCGATCAGCAGTGAAAAGGAACAGATTTTCCTCAAAATTCCTTTTCTGATAATATAGTTACATAACTATTTCCTTTACTCTTGATGTCTCCTGCTAGTTGTCCCATACATTTCTTTATATTTTTATAATTTCCTTATACACATCCTTAATAAATTGATTTAGTTCATACTTTTCACATACTTTTATCCTTTGAAGTCAGTAACGAGTTCATGATTTTGCCAAGTCAGACTCTTTCCACTCTTCTTACTTCCTTTTCTGCAACTAGTACCATACTTCTGAGAAGTTAAAAGATTTTCCTGACATTTTTATATAATGTTTACCTCCAAGTTCTCACCTAATTATCTCAATTTAATTACATCATACTGGTTTTTGTTTTAGTGGGCTTTTTCCCCTTCATAAGGATCACAAAATTTAAATTATCTTAAGTTTCTTTAACCACACTACTTTCCTTTTCCAATCAATTTCTTCCTTTTGAGTAAAAACTTAGATTTTGCATTTTGGACTAAGAAAATGAAAAGAAGGTCTAAATCCATTCCTTATCATTTATCTATGGCTCTGCTGATATTCTTTTGCTTGAAATTTTCAGACAAAGCTTATGCAATAAGGGGTCTTCAGCATCAGCCCTTTGACTCAAGAAAGAAGTTGCATATAAACTCACAATATTCTTCATTTTAAAATATGCTGGGTAGTATATTCTATCATATTCAGAGGTGCAGTTCTTTAACTAAGAAACTAGTGAAAACATCCATCAATATATATAGTCATCTATGTCTAGAGAACAATCTGTTACAGAAATTTTAAATTGACATTTACAGGAGTGAATAACAGTGTGTTGGATGTTGGCTCATGTCCTGGTTTTGGCCAAGATAGAGTTAACTTTCCTTGGGCTGAGAGGGAGGACAGCTAAAGGGCCAGTCCGGATCGGTCACTGGAGTATTCCATATCATGTGATGTCGGGCTCAGTATATAAAACTTTTGGGCAACACAGAGAAACGCTGGCTCCTTTATATACTGAGCATGATGTCAGGTGATATGGAATACTCCAGTGACCCATCAGGCTCAGTGGCCCTCTCGCTGTGCTCCCTCTCAGCCCAAGGAAAGTTAACTCTATCCTGGCCAAAACCAGGACAGCTCAGATTTTGGTCCAGGATCTGATTCAAATATAAGCAGCAGGACATACCACATCATCAACAAGAACAAAGGAAGTTACCAGGCAAAGTGTGACAGATGGCAAAACCAACAAATGGGGAAATACTTGAACAAAGACAGTGGACTGACAGAATATCCCTAGGCCTGACACCTGCCATGACACCTCCTAAGTCTGTTGTGCCTGGATTTCAATCAACTGAACAGCATTCCATTGATTTAGGTAGAGGATGGGACAAGAAGTGAGGCCCTGAGGTCAGACACAGATATTCTTCTAGCAGGGGAATATCCAGGGCAAGTGTTGTTCTGGTGAAGAAGTGCACATGGATTACAGAAAAGTTCTTTATTTTTAGAGGCACATTTTGGAAATGATTTTGTTCCCTGACATAAGAAATAAAAAGCACAACATAAGGTAAAAAAGCTGGTTTCCATCCAAACTAAAATGGTAAAAATATGTAACAGCTTGGCTTTAAAAGGATGTCCATCTGTTAGTAAACTAGTGATCATACCATATCTACAATGGTCTAACAAACTAACAGGCAAAAAATTACTGCCCACACCCATGGCTCAATAAATATTTAGGGTTTTTTTTTGATTACAGCAAGACCACTTTATGTGATTAATGATTACATGTAGCTTTTCCCATTTAAAACTGTCTTTAAACTTCCAAAGTCTCACAGAAATACTGTTGTGGTTTTGGCTGGGATAGAGTTTATTTTTTCCATACTATGGGGCTATGTTTTAGATTTGTGCTGGAAACAGTGCTGATAATATACAGAGATGTTTTCATGACTGCCAAGCAGTGCTTACATAGCGCCAAAGCCTTTTCGGCTTCTCACACCACCCCACCAGCGCGTGCGCTGGGGGTGCACGAGGAGTTGAGAGGGGACACAGCCAGGACAGCTGACCCCAACTGACCACAGGGATGTCCCAGACCATATGATGTCATGGTCAGCATAGAAAGCTGGAGGAAGGAGGAGGAACGGGAGGATGTTTAGAGTGATGATGTTTGTCTTCCCAAGTCACCATTACATGTGATGGAGCCCTGCTTTCCTGGAGATGGCAGAACACCTGCCTTACTATGGAAAGCAGTGAATTAATTCCTTGTTTTGCTTTGCTTGTGTGTGTGGCTTTTGCTTTACCTGTTCAACTTCTGGGGGAAGTAAGCAAGCAAGCAGCTGGGTGAGGCTTAGTTGCCAGCTGGGGTTAAACCCAACAAATACATAACTGAAAAATGTTCTGATAGACAAAACTCCTCTCCTCACAGGTTCTAGTGGGAATACGGCAAGCCAATTCTTTTGCCTTGGTAGGAGAATCTTGGTCTGAATCCTGATCGCAGTATTTAAAAGTCAATGCATGAGCCTGTGGAGGTAACAGTCTCCCATAAAAGCATACTTGGCTAGAAATGGTGTTCTGGACTAACTGGTTGGATCATGAATGAAATAGCTGCACTATCAACTCCAGCAGATTGAAGTTTGTGTGCTTAGCAAACACGTGCCAAGGCAGCTTCATTACATGCCATATCTAAGCCAGCTAGATCTAATGCTAACTTGGGCATAGTAGCCAAGCTGTATTCATGTTCCTAATATACACAAGCCCTTCAAGGTTTTATTTTTCATGTTGTTTTAAAAATTTTTACACCATTAAAGAAATACGACCAGAGACTGGGTCTACTTACATTTTCTTTGGTTTTAGCATCTCCTGCTGGTTCCACCAGAGCTTTGTTTGAAAATGAACAAAGCTGAAGTCTCAGAAGAGGTGTTTGCATCTGCTATACTCTATGCAGCAGACTGGTGTACCGTACAAGGAGATACAAGTGACACGTGTAGAGCTGTTCGGCTAAAATGTCACAAGAATCTGTTCCTATTGCTTCATGTTATGAACCTAAATTTCACAAAATTGGAAGTAAGGCAGCAACTTTTAACTAACAGTGAAAACAATAATTATTAAAATTACATTACTTCATATATTTTTGTTTGACTCTCCATTTATCAATGTTTTTTTAAAAGTGTGCAATGAATATAATAGCATAAGCCTTGTATCCAACACAGAGTCTTCCTCATAGAATGGTTATAAACATTTACTATTTTCAGTTTGATGTAACAACAATCCATTTGGATCAGCAGAACTACAATTCTGCTGTCATTGGCTACTTGGTAAACAAAATCCCTTACAAATTAAAACCTCTTATGTGCCTGGCCCACGAATATGAATGAACACACTGGAAAACAGAAAAGGTTCATTTTACAATACTAATCCAGACTGACTTGTTAACAACATAACCTTTGACCACTGAAAACACATGAAAAAAAAAAAAAAAAAAAAAAAAAAAAAAAAAATCCGAAAGATTAATTTGTAGATATCTATAGCCTATCAACCTTCCTTGTGTGAGTCATTTCAAAGGCATTCAACAAAGCCATGTGTAGAACAATGCACACCACACACAAAGCTAATCATAGTCATTTTTTATTTTAGCATATAAACATACTGTGTTCTACTCCGAGAAGAGCAACTGATTAGTTGGTGGTATTTGTATATGTTAAAATGGAATGTTATACTAATTTCTACTGTCCTCATTTAGGAAATCTATTCTTGGATACTGACACCAACCCTGTCCTCTACAGGAGCCTGGCTACAAGGACAGGTTCAGACACAGACTCTTCTGCCAGTGCACTGAGCTGGGCAGATGTGCCCATACAGACCACATTAACATAGCATACAGCTAATAAATGTCCCAGCAGGACTCAGAAAGCCCTGATGTAAGGCTGCATTAATGTGACTAATAACCAACAGGAACAGGGACAAACCCCTTCTGACCAGTTCAGACCATGAAATTCAACTCTACTGCCCAGATAGAGCCAGTGGGCATGGTTTTCTCACAGCTCCTGTCTTGCTCTCTCCCTTCTTTCGGTCAGGGCCCTTTAGAAGTAGTCCAAGTTATTCTGAATAAAAACTTGTCATTAAGATGAATTTCACTAGTCATCACCCTTCTTTTACAAGGCACTTCCCCAGCATGCACAAGGACTGTCCACAGCGGCTCCTTGGAGAGGCCCAGGCTTTAGACTCACAAAATGATGGGCAGAAAAAATAATTTAGCACTTCATTTTCCCCAATTCTGGGGATACCTGAGCCAAGATAAGATAGCTGGGATTCAGAGTGTCAAGCAGGTCTGCAAAGGATAAAGGTCAGCCTTTCTTTGGTTTGCTTTGCTGCTTTACAGTGAGTTTTTCTGACTGCAGCTCAGGAGAGCCCACCTGGAAGCTGGAAGGCAGAGTCCTTGAACACTCCACAATGTATCTGCAATAGAACTAGGGCTGTTTTAAATGTTATATAGTAACCTTCCAAATGGTACTATTTTTAGAGAAATGTTTTATGGTATTAGTTTAATTTATAGAAACAGGAGACTAGAAGGAACCTGTGTCATCATGTCCAATCCCCTGCTATTACAAGCATTCACGTCATATAATCCTTTTAATAAACTGAAGTGCACTTGGATACCATGGTGATGAGCACTTCATAAATATGTATTTTTTAGCTGTGCAGAAAATAAAGTTATAAAAATGTGCAGTGGATGAACAGGATTATGAATGACAAAGGTGAATACAGCACAGGTCTAAAGGTATTACTTTTGGTTTCCCCACCCCCCACCCCCCCAAGAGACTAATGAAAACTTTACTGAAACCTTCATACCATCTTAAGTAAGAGTTACATCAACTAGGGAAGGGGTCAATTTCAAACACATGACTTATGAGAAATACAATAGCAGAAGAAAGACAAAAATGAGGAAATGCCACTGTCAACATAGAAAACTCCATTCTTCGTAGTGCATGATGCAATGACAATAGCTCAAGAAAACAAGCCCACAGGCACTTACAGATTTATTCTTAAGTTATTCAGTCGAGAAAGTTTAAAAAAGTGTATCCTTTTTTTAACCTTTTCCTTACCTTTGTACCTATCAGAATAGCAGACAACTAAACCAGGCCTAATTTAACGTTCTTAATCACAATAATCAACTTTATTCATTGTGCACTTCTCATTTATTTTCCTATCCTTGGCTTTCCTATATTTGCACCTTAGATCTGGAATATAACTTCCTTTTAATCAAGGAATTTTGGTGCATTTTATAACAGCTACAATTTTTATTTCAATAAGGTTTACCTGTTTCAGCATATAATTGAAGTCTCCTATATATCCTTGATTCAATCTCCTTCCATTAGAAGACATCCTCATTTAGTAGCCACACCTTTATCACACAAGCTGCCAGAAAAAGGAATTAAATTTAATAAGAGACACCTTCTATTTACAGCCACAGGGAGAAGTAATTAAATTTAATGAAAGCTGCAGCTCTAAATAAAGGCACAGAGAACCTCTACTCCTATCCTGCTGAAAATGAGGTTACAGGTTACACACAATGAGTAACATTCAAACCCCTTGCAACTCCATTATCTCTGATGGACTTACAGCAGAGATATATTTGGCATACTTTTCATTCCAGACAGAAGAGTAGGGAGCAAAATAATAACTGATCATTTTAATTCAAGTGCACAAAAGGAAAAATGGTAGCAAATGTCATAATAGGTATGATTACAACAGAGTAAAAATAAATGAATTTCATCTCCTTTTGGTTTGGTGTTTTTTTGTGTTTTTTTTAAACAATACGAGATACATGGTTAGCTTAAAAAGTGAAAGACCAGGTTATTTGCAGATTTCCTAGAGAACCCATATAAGGAAAAATGAAAGCATTTACTACGGGAAAAAAAACTGATCACTTAGTTTCTTAGCCACTTCAAAAATTCTGTAGCAAACACAGGAAGCAAAATAAGTTTAAGCTCCATCAGGTAGGATATGTTCTCCATTGTGCTACAAAGGGCAGGTATATATACACCTTTAAGACATTAAACATTGTTTTGGTGACTCTCCAAAGAAAGATGTATTTAAAATTAGGTAACATTTTTGGTCATTTTTCCTAAAGCCATTGCTACATCTCCTTTGGTTGGCTGGCTTCTGAAAGAAATCTTTGAAGATTGAGAAGCCTTTACAAGGGAATACTTGGTATGGTCATAATACATCAATTAATATATTTAAAAATCACTTACCTTTAGGAAATAAAGTTGTTTAATTAGAGCAGGTCAAATATTTTCTGGACAAACTCTGCGGGGTTTTCAACCAGACAATTTTTTTCTGCAAAAATTGCTTCCTATTTTGTGAGAAAAATCAGCTTCACTCAGTGAAGGAGTCTTCTGAAAACAAGAGGAGATTGGCCAAAAACTTGAAATGTCTCAGTCTTACTGTGATGTCTTGTGGCTTGCACATCTGTTGTTTGCTTATATGCACCTCCCTCTCTTGACCAAGCCCACAGCCAGGGTACAGCCACTGCTACACAGGGCAAGCAGAGACTTTTGTGAGGCAGGGCATTCTGTGTCAAGAGCTCAGACATGTAGTTGTAGCAGAGAAGCCTTTACTCATTGTCAGGAATGATCAGTAAAAGAAAGAAAATGTCCAACAGGTTGTAAATTTCAGATTATATTTGCATTTACGAGGCTCTGTGTGGCAAAAAAAAACAAGAGTCTGTCCAGAGTATTGAGGCCTCACTAACAAGCTGCATTTATGGAATTATAATGTGATGGTCATGAACAGTCTCCATCACAAAATGGGACCCAACTCAAGAGTACTGTATCTTAAAGCATGTTCTTAGCTAAAAGACTGGGACTAGCTCATGAGATGAGCTCTGTGGCTATAGCTATACTAAAAAACTAAGTAGGGCAATTTGGATCCATTCCTGGTTATCTTTGGCGAGTGGGACTGAACAGCTTGTGTCCATATGACAAAATCTTCCGTTCATGTACACAGAACAGGGTAGCTTCATTCATACTGTCTTCGTACGAAGGACTAGCCCCTGACATGCTCTGTCCCCTGATGTGTACCCAAACATTACCTGGGAATAAGGTAAATATTTAGTACAAGTTAAAACTCTGCCAGGGAGCAGGCTAGCTACTAGTTCTGCACTCTGAACAGTCACAACAGGGATCAAGACCGTGTACTGCTGAAGTAGCTATAGCCTATAATTCCTGTCACCAACAGGAAACTGAAGCCTGAGGGAAGTGAGATATGGATTAAATAAACGCCTATATCTTCTAGGACTACATAACGTAGAAGACCAAGACAGTAAACAATGACATACATACTTAATACAAACGTGCCAGTGCACCAAAATGTAGTCACTGTGGAATTTCAATATCAGACCCAGTGTTGCAAACAAACTCACAATCTGATGTCTGAAGATGATTACCAAGAAATTCTGTGAGCACTCAGCACTCTCAGTTTAAGAAACGTAAGAGTCCTCAAACAGTCCTATTAATCACTGCACAGGATCAGCCCAGTGCTGCATGTTCCTCTGATTGCACAGGTTTGTGGTATAAAGCATTCCTTGCATTTTAATTAAAGTCTTCCCCATTCTTTCAGGCCATTTTTATGCCATTGTCATGTATATATACAATTAGATCTAATTTATAGAATTAGATCTAATTACTTAATTGTTGTAGCATGCATGATGAAATAATGAGAATGTGTAATTAAGATATGCAATTACATAATTACAATGTGTAATGACATTAGGTGTAAATATCCCAAAATGTTATGGGAAAAAATATACTGTTGAAATAGAAGATTTTTTTAGGTTCTGTTTCAGTTTCAAAAAAGGAGACCAAATTATTAAATCATTCCTCAAAGCTGAGGAATCTTTTTCTCATTGTTAACTCCTCATAGTGAAGCACTGACCATTTACAGCAGGGAAAATTGGTTTAATACAATCAAAAAGGGTAGAAAACTGTAGGAAAAAATATATATACTTAGATAACTGAGGTTATTTTTATTCTGCTATATTTTTAGAACGTGATGTTCCAACTTCCATGAGTCTTCTTTGTAATCTGGAGCAAAACTGCAACTTTAACTGATGCATACAAACATAAATTTAAGACCATATATCAAATAACACAACTTTAGAGTTTAGTACGGCTGTACAACATAGAGCCAAGGAAATACCAAATTAATAAATGAAATTATTAATAATTCCAGCTTTGATATGAAACCTGGTATCAACTCCTCTCAAAAATATATAAGCAGAAAAGTATCATGCCATCAGGAACTTCCTAAAATATCTGTTTGATCTGCCGAAGGTTTGGGAGCTCCCCACTGCCCCCCCCCCCCCCCC
>NW_020799097.1:19185347-19206494 GCF_003259725.1 Athene cunicularia
AGAGAGACAGCCCCAAGAGCTCCCATAGATCCCCAGGAAGACATTCTACTGCATTCCCAATGGCATATCTCAAACAGGCCTGTCTCACTTAAAAGCTCTTTACTAATTAAAATTAGATTTAATTCCAGTATGCATTTAAAACCCACAGAGATACGGAAGGGTGAGATGGATTCCACTGTAGTTGTAGCAACTTCACTGCTGTTGGTAGCACACAAGCATCCAGGCTGACTTTGCACTCCTTACACACCTGGCAAGTAGAACAGCAATAGCTTTACAAATGAAATTAACAATATTGATTAAAATTTTTATTTTCTTCAGAAAATAAAAGATGTTAACAGAAGATTTTGACTAGCTAAATTTTAATTTCCTGAACACTTATTTTAGCAATGTTTCCACTCTGAAAATTCAAGAACAAAAAATATTTTCACCTGCCAGTTCAATATGATAGATACTTCATGATTATTTATTGCCTTTCTTTGTACATGAACAATGAATATTTCATTGTACTGAAATATTTTCCTTTTCTATTCTGGGGAGTTTTATTTTCAAGTATCTTCCAATGACACATTAATTTCACTAGAAGAAGGAAGAACAGCATAAATAAAAATTTGGTAATGTTTCCAAGGCCAATACTAATGTTAAAACCAACTAAAAGCTGTATGTCATTTTCTGCCATCAACATCTGTAGAATTTGAAGAGCATTGGAAGTGATAGAAAGTTAAAAATTATTTCTCTATAAGGAACACAAAGAATCCCAAGCAGCTTTAAGTGGGTAGGCAGGAAGACATAAAAAGATCAGTGGAAGTAGATTGCTGGGGGATGCTTGCAGTCTTAAACTCTAGACCTCCAGCCCCAAGACATGGGGACTTTGTAGCAAACTGGGAGCAGAGCTGCCAGAGATACAGATGTGCATTTCACTCCCTCCCCGCTGGGTGATCTCTGTGGAGGAGATGGTGCACAGGTAATTAGGTTGGTGATTTGAACCTCAGATTATCTGTCAGCTGTGGTTGTTCCTGAGGCAACAAAGATTTCTGTGACATACCAATATATGCAGCACCTACATGGAAGTGAACTCCCATCTGACCATATGCCTTGAAGCTTAAGATTTGTGGGCTTTGAAATTTTATTCTGAGGGAAACAACTTCAGATACAGTTTTTATAAATCTTCCACAATGTGCCTTTCTTTAAAAAGGTAATTCTATTTCAAAGCAAGTTATCAAGTAACATCATTTTCCCTTATTATAGAGTTCTCAGATAATAGCACACTATACTTAGGCTCCCCAAACTGTTCTTCTTTCTTTCTGAATAATTCAGCTCCAACAACTCTCCAATGTCACACCTGAAGGCCTGTCTGAAATCCAAAGATAGTTCTATAAGTGTGTACCTCAGGTTTAAAAGATACTCTGTCTTGTGCTACTAGTTCAAG
This sequence comes from Athene cunicularia, assembly GCF_003259725.1. Taxonomy (NCBI): domain Eukaryota; kingdom Metazoa; phylum Chordata; class Aves; order Strigiformes; family Strigidae; genus Athene; species Athene cunicularia. Next base: position 19,186,774 of record NW_020799097.1, read on the forward strand.
TGTGACTTGTCTGATGCTGTTTCTCCACTTTGTGTACGGCTGCACATCTCAATATCAGACACAAATAAATGTAATCCCTCCCAACTCCTTAAATGTAGATCTAAACAGTTTTCATGATTAAGATTATGCTGGCAGAATAGTTATATAAATGGGATCCTGACAAGAAATGTAGGGCTGCCAAATTTTCTCTTTTTTTTCTATTTCCTGATAGACAAATCTTTATAAAAGAAGAGCATGAGGAAGAAATATTTATCTTGTGTTAATAATTCCCTTGCAAATCCTAGAAACTCTAGCAATGACAAAGACATTTTGGTTCTTGACACTAAAGAAAGACTAACTTTTTATATGTGTCAACCTTGTCAAATGATAAAGTGACTTTGTGTGTCATCTGATCAGAAATTTTCTCATGGGGGAGGTTTACATTTTATGTTAGATTAAATTATCCTGATAAGTCTCTCTCTTTTTATTTTTTTGCCATTTATGATAACACTTGCTATAACATGAAAATTAAAGTGAAAAATGGTCCTTGGCTGAGAAATTTATTGGCAAACATAATTACTACCTCAAATATGATAAAGTCATATAAATCACCTGCTCATAAATCCTGTGCTGTAACCCTCTAAAATCTATCACAGATCTTCATTACAACCTTTCTTTTGTACAGTGTTTCACCTGATATGAGGTTTGTGGAATTTTAAAAATATCTATCAGTAGTAAAACACTGTTAATGAAAGGTGGCAGGGTATGTAAGAGTTAACTGCACTGTGTATTTTACCCTGTAGTTGGTTTACAACAAAGCCAATCATGCTCTGAATACTGTGGTGGAAAAGAATACATCTTTCATCCAATTAGCTATTACACGGATGCTTGGGACCACATGGACTGTGCCCTGGAAAGCAATCACACTGCTCTCAAGAAGATAAGATAATGCTGGAGGGTTTAGCTGGTCTCATGTTTATACTGTGAGTTCATATAGCCTGAGTTCTTGGGGCTGCTCTGTCCTGGCTTTCACCCCTGAGCTGAGCCAGCTGTCTAAAGCTAGCAGGTCATTCTGTCCTACATGCTTTCCTGTTGAGCACCTTTGAGGGCAAATCTGAAAACAGAGCTGAAGATCTGTTCTTCGAGTTGGCTTGGTGAGGTGGAGTTACTACATAAGTATCCCACCTGAGATTTTAAACAAGACCTGCAACGCTCATCAGGTGAACTCACTGTTCAGGAATCAAGGTGAAAGATAAAAATGTATTTTCTTGCTTGTTTTTAAAGAGCTATAACAAAATACAAATAAAATTTGCCTCTTGAATATCAGTATTGCTCCATGTGGAGTTTTTACATTGCTGTTTTACATTCTAAATGGTGTATATCTCTAACATTACAAGATGATCCCACTGCTGGCTATAGCCATAAGGGAACTTGTGCAATTTTGTCTCAGAGAGAGTTAATTTTCTTCATAGTAGCTAGTATGGGACTATGTTTTGGATTCATGCTGAAAACAGTGTTGATAATATACAGAGATGTTTTCATGATTGCCGAACAGTGCTTACACAGCACTGAGGTCCTTTCTGCTTCTCACAACACCCCACCAGCGAGTGGGCTGGGGATGCAGGAGGAGTTGAGAGGGGACACAGCCAGACCCCAACTAACCAGAGGGATGTCCCAGACCATATGACATCATGCTCTGCGTATAAAGATGGGGGAAGAAGAAGGAAGGGGGGGGACATTTGAAGTCACAGCATTTGTCTTCCCAAGTCACCATTACATGTGATGGAGCCCTGCTTTCCTGGAGATGGCTGAACACTTGCCTACACATGGGAAGTAGTGAATGAATCGCTTGTTTAGATTTGCTTGTGTGTGCAGCTTTTGCTTTACCTATTAAACTGTCTTTATCTCAACCCACAAGTTTTTTCACTTTTGCCCTTCTTATTCTCTTCCCCATTCATCCCCGGGGGGCATGAGTGAGCAGCTGTGTGGGGCTTAGCTGCCAGCTGGCATTGAACCACAACAGCATGCCTTCTATCAGCTCTGGGATTGTACATTCACAGATACAGGCCAGCTTAAACCACATTAAACCAAGAGTGCTGCAGCACTGCTTTCCTCACTGATCATAGGCACACCTTACAAAATGATCCATCTCATCAAAGTTATTCAAGAAGTCAGCTGTTTGGAGGAGCTGATCCAGCCAAAATGTAAGCCAGTAAAAGTTCTTTCCATCCCCTTCAGCTGGACGAATGTAGAGTCAACACAGGGAGGCTGGGAATACAAGATGAACACTTTTATCTTAAGCTGTTTGTGAGACAGCAAGGTAAGGTAAAGAGACTGTAAGGGCTAAAGAAAGATGTGCAACATTTGGAGCCTCTGATGGCAGGAAATTCTTATAAATGCTGATCAGCATTTGCAGTACCAGCAGTCTCTGAATATACTGCAGGACTGGACTTTTATTTAACATTTACAAATTAATATTGTATTCAAGAAAATGAATGGCTTGAGCACACATGCTTTCACACACCACATGTCCATTCCCCTCTCACTTCTGTTATTTCTCCTCACTCTGAAGATAGCTTGCTAATTGCTATGCTGGTATGTAATATGACATGGCCACAGGGAATGAAGAGATGGGAGGGAGGGGGAGAGAGAGACTGTGCCTGTGATTTGAGTAACTACTTCATCTCGTCTCTGGTGGTAAGAGTTTATTGTTCTAACCCCTTGGTCACCTCTTAAAATATATGAAAGGGCAATGACAACACTTTGTATGCACCGGTGTGGCAGATCTGTGATGTATAGCTACATACCACCGCCAGTCTGATCCAGTCAACTGCTCCCTTCGCTGGCATTCACAACTGAAACAACTAAATGTGTCTATTAGCACTCATCAGACTAGCACTTAAGCAGTAACCAGTGAGATCCGCATGTTACAGAGCAGGATGACAGCTTTGGATAACAGCTTATTTCTTAAACTACCATCATCAGGAGGAAGTAATGATGTAAAACCAGGAAGGCTTTTGCAGTAAGATGCAGCAGCCAGATGGAAGATAACGCAGCATCAGTAGAGGATTTTGAAATGCCCAAAATGGTTCTTGGAAAGCTGCAAAATTTCCGGAGAAATTGATAACTATGTGCTTTTTAAAGGTGCGTATTCTAAATGGTAATGCTGTATGTGAAATTCATTTCCAAAAGAAAGCACATTAATATTTCTGCTTCTTTGATGGTAATGATGACAAACTCTTCTGCTTTCTGAACCAAAACTTTCATTAAAATACTGCCATTTCCATGATCTGATGCTTTTCTTCTAATCTTACCAATAAGTAATATTCCACATAAAAAATATTAAGTCTTTTTTTAGCTATTTGATCAGGAAGTAGCCCCAGGGAAGAGTATTTGTTTTGGAATGATGTTCTGTTCAGAGCACACTTCAATCTGTGTCACAACAAGATATTTCTATCTCAAAACATCCGCTTTATAAAACAAGTAAAGACAAAAATCAAATTAGTCATTTAGATCAAAGATAAGTTTGTATAACTCAGTATTTTGTCAGTTGGGACCTAAGCATTTTTCCAGTTGCATTAAACAGGATTTTTTTCATAGGCACTGTCATAACAAATAGGTACCCTGAGCACACACTGTAAGTTAACCATTACAAGCCTACCACATTAAATGGATGGTACTTTAATTTATTGCCCAAAGTGTTCCCTATACAGCCTTAAAGTCAGTACTTCACTGCACTCCCTGATCTATGCTCCCTGTAACAGGAGAGGATACAGTTCAACATGTCTCAGGAATACCTAACAACATGTGCACCTAGTCTTTAGGTGCACACTAAAACCCACAGTCTGGCCCTGAGCCACAACAGCTAAAACTTTTATTTACGTGTATATAAACTGAAATATATGCTTTCTGTATATGTTGCTCTGGTATTATACACATAAGTTATAACTAGCCAAAACAATAGGAAAAAAAAAAAAAAAACAAAAAACAGTTTCTGTGTGAGCACTTTATTTTTCCTGCAAGCTGGATTTAATTTAATATGGGTACTAAAAAGCAAATCCTGCTGAGGCTACTAAAATCAGGTAATCAGGTAATTTTTCTGTGTATCTGTAACATATTAATTACAGATTTGGATTCTGATTTTTTATTGCACAGAGTTATTGTTTCTCCCCTGTAATAAAACTGACAGTAGAGTTTTGCCTTTCTGTCTCCCTGTGAATGTCTTCTGGCACTCCAAAACCATTAACACAGCAGCCTATTTCCTGTACTTTTATAGAAGACTGGAGACCTGAACAATCAGTATTACAATTTTATACTGCTGTTTGCTTTACCACTTGTGTGCTAACCCGATTAAGACAGTAAATGTCAATTTGTTCTTCTGATATAGTAGGCCCATGTTCTTTAGGAAAATTTTTCACTGAGATGTTCAATTTTTATGTTCACAGTCCTTAAATGTTTGAGATGCTACTTTTTACAAACTGTATAAGCAATGGTAACAAACAGAAAACCTCAGCCTTGCTGCACTTATTTATGTTTTTTCTGTGATATTTTCTCACTCAAATAAATTAATGAATTTATCTTCATAATACTCTTGTGAGTTCAACACCATCATTTTTTTTCCCTTTGTACCCATACTGATGTTAGAAGCTTTTCGTCTTGACTTGGTAGAGTAGGGGGAGGTATTCATTTGCTGAGTGGATTTCAGTTCTGCATAAAGCAGTTGGAGAGAAACCTGTATTTTAAAGCAAAGGAAAGCCCAGGGAAACGTTCCATACTTTAAATGCAGTATATCAAAGCTGACAGTAAGCATGCTCCTTTCATTCTCCACCACCTCTTTTTTCTGCCCCACCCCAATCTTATATATATCATTCAGCTTTAATTATTTTTATTACTTACTATTTATGCTGCTCAAAATATGCTAGGTATTTTTTGGAGACAACCCTTGCCCTAAACAGTGTAATACAATAATAACTGTGTAGTACCAGAATGCCATTTCTCCCTCTTTTATAGCTCTATTACTGTTCTATCTGAGCAGCTCTGAATTTAATATATTTCTCCTCATCTCCCTCTGCCCTAGGGAAGGACGACCATTCTACAGGTGGGAAAACAAATACATCTATAGTGTACACTGAGTATAGGTCTCAAGCCATTTTTTTCTAGTCTCTAGTCTCACTCTAATGTGGTCTAGTTGAAAACAGCCTGCCAGGCCTTTCCACTGCCATCCATTCCACCTGCATCAGTAGCAATACTGTGTCATCCTTGGATAAGTTTTAGAAGGGAACTGGTGCCACCTGTCTGAAGGGCATGAGTGCTTATGGAAAAGTTGATTCGTGGTTGCTCTCACAAATAATCAGATTAAGTCACAAGCATCCTGCAGCTGCTTAGACTCTAAGCAAAGTAAAGGAGTCCGATTTAACTTCCACAGACAGGGTGTCTGTCCCCAGAGGTTAATGGACAGATTCCCAAAGGCAATGGTGCCTATTTCCCACTGTCATCTATCATGAGAATTAGGTAGTCATCTATCTCCTTTGAAGGCTGAGCATAAATGACTTGTGAAGTCACTGGATGAGTAGTAGCGGGCAGATTTCAAAGCCTGTCTTCCAAGACCTAGGCAAACAAAGAAGTCAATGAATCATCCCCATCTTAAGTCTGTAGGACACCCAAACAAGGGGATCTACTTTGTAGAGTTTTAATACTCAAACCTCTCTGCACAGGCCACTTGCCTTTCTTTCCCCATTCTCTCTAGGCAGGAACACATTTGGTCATGCACTTTACAGTGACAATACCGAGGCATTTACAATCTCTGGAACCATTACCTTCTGAATTTCTCTGCCTTAAATATGTTCCTCTGCCACTAGAATCTGAAAGCATTGCTTTTGATTATAAACACCTCCTACATCCCTGCTGAGCAGATTGCCATTCTCCCTCACAGACTACCTCTGCAAATAAACCAGGAAAACTGCCAGTATACAGAGCTCCCCTCCCTCCTTTGCTGAGGAAACTCTATCCTGAGAGTATGGTACAGATGCAGCATTCATGCAAAACAGCCCCCACAGTCAATTAAAAATACTCAAGTCAGGATAAGCTAGAGTCTTCTTGGGGATTTTCCCTTATTTTCTGAAACCTTGGTAACTGTACACAAACAAATAAAGTCTCAACCATTCCATCTGTGGTAAGTGAACATATAATAAGTCTGAGAAAAAATATTTCTATCAAAAAGAGTTTGATGAAGAACATCTTATATAACTATATAATGAAAAAGATTTGCTCTCTTTTCCATATCATTTCCCTTTTACTTAAGAGTGGGAAAAGGAAGAAGAGAAAGATATAGAGAATAAATAAATTTCAGAAAAAAATTACTGACAATTTCCTGGAATTTTTTTTTTTCTAAGTACTATCACATTCATCATTAAAAATGCTGTCTTCCAAAATGACAGACCTGTGTGGTCACAGTGCTGTAAACTCACAGTTCTCACATACTTTATTCTCTCATTTGTCTGTTGGACATTCATCTAGATTCATACTGCCAAGTCTCATGCAGTGAGCATGTTAATAAAACCCATTCCCTCCTATGCTCCAGCTTAGCTGGAGATGCCTTCCACATGCATGTGACACCAGTGTCTCCCATATGAATATGAAAACAATCCCCTTTCTGCTCCACAGCCATCCCTCCTGGACAGCGGGTTTAGCAGGGCAATGTGACTCACTGACCAGATATATCCAGGGTGGGGGAAGGTTGAACAATAAGGACAGGACTGTGGCACTGCTCTGCAGCCAAAAACATTTCGTCAAGCAAGATACCAAACACAAGGAGCTCAGCTGGACAATGTAATGCCCAGGAGTGCCATCACCTCTGAGATACAAACATCTTCTGACAGCCTCTGCAGCACATGCAGCTGATATTCCCATATGAAACTGTAGTCCATGCTGCAGGCAACAATATGGTCCTTCCACAGGCAAGTGGTCTAATGTTCAAGAGACAGCTCTAGAATAAAATGCAACAGCAGGTGACATAAAATAAGAAGTGCTGATATTGGCTAGAAGTTGAACATAATACAAACAGAAACACAAATCAGCAACTGGTGCCAGCCCTCTGGGCTTAAAGAATTGCCATCAGCTCTTGGAACCACCACTTCCACCCATTTTTTTTTCATCTGTTGTGGCAATGTGCACTCATTCATATCATGGCACTATCCCTCAAACAATAAAACTGCCCCATTTCTCTCCGCTTCCTCAATATAATATATCCTATTATACAGCATAATCAGTTGCTATGTAGTCTAATATAGCACACGTAACTCTGTTGAAGGCAGAAGAGCCTTGCCTCAGGGAATTTCACTTAATTTACTGCCAATTTTTAACAAAGTTTTAATTACTGATTCAGGTATTGAGAAAAACAAAACAATTGAGTAAACACTTAGGGAAACACCTTGCCTCTCCCTTTCTTCAGGTTCAACTTTTGTCCAACATCTGTCTTCTCACCTTCCTAGTCTCACCTTTGCTTTGCCAAACCCTTCAGTGTGGTGTTGGGCAGCACAGGAGGTCAAGGTCAGTGCGTAGAGGTTTACTTCTACCGCCCCTTGCTTCTTACTACTCCTCTGCCCTGGTGTGGGACCCTCCATGGGCCTCCATCCCTTCAGGGGTGTCCCTGCCCTTGTGTAGGGATGTGTGTATCTCCTGTCATGATCCCAGCAATGTTCCCTTCCACACAGCTCCCCCAATTCTCCTCCCTTTTCTCCAAGTAGGTCTACTCATGTTTTTCTTCATGTGTCCCCTTTTCTGTGTCCTTCTGTGGGGACCCTCACAGGTCCCCTCACTCATCCACATTTATGCACGCATCCCCCCAGACCCCCAGGCTGCCTCTCCCTCACCCAGTGGCACCTGGGCCCTTGGGGACACCGAGATGAGGCCCCTGTGCTGCTCTGATGGGCTGAGGCTCAGGTGGGCAGTTCAGAGCATCGGGAACCAGCTGTAGTCAGCACAGGGCAGTTTATGGCCTCCTTCCATACAGAGTACCCCACTACCAAACCCTGCTGGTTCCCAGCAAACGATGTTACATGACTAAATAGCCTAATTACCAGTAGTACTTGTTATATTTTCTAAATGTTTCCTCTTCCAAGAATGTTCAGTAGCATTCAACAGTCCCACTGAAATCAACAGGACTATTAACATGCTGAAGTGCTCTGCTCCATCTTTCCAAACACTATTTTACCTATTTCCACTATTTGGAAAAAGAAGCAGTAATTTTTTTTCAGGAAGTTTACATTTGTTAACCAAACAATTCACTACCTTAGTCTACTGTGAATTTATGCATTTCATACAAAGACATTTATTATATCAAAAAGACATGCAATTGAAGTGACAACTAGACAGCCCAACCTAGTAAAATCTCTTCTGAAACCACATTAGTGCTTTGGATATCAAGACCATATATAGAAAATGCCTCTCTTTGGGGGATTTTTGAAGCTGGCACTCCAGGACCAGTGACCATCTCCATCACCCAGTTACTGCAGTTATGGTAAGAAAGACTACAAACTTCTGAAAAGACAGATCTCAAGAATCAGCTGTCCCAATTACGGCCTAAATCTATTATAGATAATGGCTAGGAGTTTGGACACAATTAATATTTTTCTTTAATCCTGGATTGTAACCCTTCTGTAAAATGAAAGATACCTTTTTAAAATTGGAAAAAAGAGTCTGTATTTTTCATCACTGAAAACAAAAGAGTTTGTTGCTATCTGAAAGACATTTTTCATTTCTCTAGACTAATTAGATGACTTGCACAAAAATATGGAAAAAAATTGAAAGAGATCTCTGTTTACTTTAAATTTTTCACAAATGAATTTAAACAACGTCAGATTACATACTGTGAGGAGAGACTGTAGTATTCCTTCTGAAATAAATATCCCTGAACTCTGTTCTGCACCTAAGAGCTACTTTTTAAGAGTCACTTAATAATAATATATGTGTTCAAATGAGCAAAGGATTTTGTAGAAAGCACAAACATGATCTTAGTAATGTTAATAGCTAACATTACATTTGTGAGACTATTAATGACTGGAAAGCATACAGTCAGGCAAAATAATAAAGAAAAAGTAGCAACTGTATCTTAGACTATGTTTTCAGAAAATTAAATCTTTGACAGTTATTTTTAATGAAGCTTTTATTTTACCAGTTAACAGCAGAGTGAAATAATAGATTTCTACATGAAATTTAATTGTGTCCAAGCATTTGAAGGACAAACAATAGAAATCAGTCAAATTTGTGAAGATAGGTTTATTGGTTTTGTGTCGCAAGGTTTTGGTAGCAGAGGAGCTACAGAGACGGATTCTGTGAGAAGCTGCTAGAAACTTCCCTCATGTCCAATAGAGCCAGTGCCAGCTGGCTCAGACCCACTGCTAGTCAAGGCTGAGCCCATCAGCAACAGTGGTAGCACCTATGGGATAACATTTTTAAGAAGAGAAGAAAAAGACCTACACAACTGAAGCCAAAGGGAGGAGTGAGAATATGTGGGAGAACCAACTGTGCAGACCCCAGGTTCAGTGCCGGAGGAGGCAGGAGGTGCTGCAGGCAGAGAGCAGAGGTTCCCCTGCAGGCCGTGGTGCAGCCCATGGGGAGGCAGCTGTGCCCTGCGCCCAGGGAGGGGAACGGTGGGGCAGAGACCCACCTGCAGCCCGGGGAGGGCCCCACGCAGGAGCAGGGGGATGCCCGAAGGAGGCTGTGACCCCGTGGGAAGCCCACGCTGGAGCAGGCTCCTGGCAGGACCCGTGGCCCCATGGAGAGAGGAGCCCCCGCTGGAGCAGGTTTGCTGGCAGGACTCGTGACCCCGTGGGGCACCCACACTGGAGCAGTCTGTTCCCGAGGGACTGCAGCCTGTGGGAGGGACCCACGCTGGAGCAGTTCATGAAGAACTGAAGCCCTTGGGAAGGACTCACGTTGGAGAAAGTTCATGGAGGACTGTTTCCCATGAGAGGGGCCCCACGCTGGAGCAGGGGAAGAGTATGAGGAGTCCTCCCCCTCAGGATGAAGGAGCAGCAGAAACAACAGGTGATGAACTGACTGCAACCCCCATTCCCTGTCCCCCTGCACTAATGAGGGTGGAGGAGGTAGAGAAACTAGGAGTAAAGTTAAGCCCAGGGAGAAAGGAGGGATGGGGAGAGAGTGTTTTAACATTTTTTTTTTATTATTTCTCATTACCCTACTATGATTTGAATGGTAAAAAATGTTAATTTTCCCGAGTCAAGTTTGTTTTGTCCATGATGGTAACTGGTGATTGATCTCTCCCTGTTCTTATCTTGACCCATGAGCCTTTCATTATATTTTCTCTCCCTTGTCCAGTTGAGGATGGGGAGTGATAGAGCAGCTTTGGTGGGCACCTGGCATCCATCCACAGTCAACCCATCACAGAAGAACAACGGAAATATGATGAGGACTAAGGAATACAGATAGAGAAAATAAAATTTTTAAAAATTAAAAAAATAAGTATCAAGAATCAAATTCAATATAAAATATCATCTGATCAGATGGCAGAAGGAATCAGCAAATTTCTGTCCCAAGAGTCATCTGAAACTGGACTGACCAAAACATAGAATACAACATTTTGTAAACCAATCCTGAATTAACAAGAAAAAGATCAAGATGTTCCAAAAAGTCTTTACTATCCATTAGTCATAATAATTCTCTTCAACTGGAAGACCGGTATGGTATTCAAAACTCCTCCAGTTGAACATAATTCAACAAATCTTCTGATAGGCTGAAAAATTGTGAACTGAACATTCATTGTGTTTAAATCCACATAGGCTATAACTCTAACAGTTCACTAAATAGGACCAGAGCACAGCCTCAACTGCATCTCTTCCCACTTACAGGACACATACCAGCTCTCAGGCTCTCAGACAGTGTCTAGGCACAGGCTCAGGAACAGCACAGACCAAAGACAGCTTCAATAGGCATCCTGCTTTGGGTGGGAAGAAAGTTTAAGAATACAAGCTGTGCCAGCTTGCTACCCTCAGGGCCAAAATGTTGTTCCTGGTCCATTTTATTAACTCTATCCATAGAGTTATTTTCAGAGCAATAAGACAACAGAAGTAAATCAGTGCCCTTCTATAGAAATCCATTGCAAATCGGGTTTTTGAGACTTTTCTGATTTGTTAGAGACACATGAGGACAAAACATCCTGAGAAATAATGACATGAAAAAATACTCAAAAGCAAAGAAAAAACTTTTGAGTTTTGATTTTGGTTTTTTTTTTTACTAGTAAGCTTAAACTTTACTAACTGGTACTAGGAAATTTACTAAGAATGTGTACTAGGAATATACTAAGAATCAGGAATCAGATGATTTTTCATTCACTTATGCTGATATTTAATTCTGTGTAATGCTTTCTGAGAGGACAGAATTTTATTTAGCTTGTGCTTTAGTGAAGAAGTTAAGTTAGAGGAAGAAGTGGATTTTAACAGCTATATTCAGTTAACTTTTTCTAGAAAGCAGTGTTTTAGGACAAGAGGTAATGGCCTCAAGTGGCATCAAAGAAGGTTTAGACTGTATATTAGGAAGCATTTCTTTACAGAACAGGTTGTTGGGTGTTGGAATGGGCTGCCCAGGGCAGTGGTGGAGTCCCCATCCCTGGAGGTGTTCAAGAGTTGGGTCGACATAGCACTGAGGGATCTGGTGTAGTTGAGAACTGTCAGTGTTAGGTGAACGGTTGGACTAGATGATCTTCAAGGTCCTTTCATCGGGACTGTAAAACCAGATTCTAATTAGGCCTTTCCAGACTAGTAAGACACAAAATGGACTCCAGATTTACACACAAAATTTCCAGAGCAACTCCACTGACACAATAGCACCTTTGAGCCAGTAATAGCTAAACACAGTTCACAAAGCAGCCCATAGGACAATCTGAATATCCCAGCTAAAGAGTAGGAACGGCGGTTTCCTATGGAATGAATAGGGCTCTGTATCATGAGACTTAAACATTATTTCAGTTCTGCCACTGACTGATTGTTTAACCCTGGACAGAACATCTAATCTTCCTGCATTGATTCATTGCTCAAATGGGATATCAGTTCTTACCTACCTGCATAATAATATGTGTTATACCTAAATATTACTAAAACAAAACACAAAAACCCCTTTTACATGTTAACTTTAGTCTAGGTCAGGATATTATCTAAGTTCATGCAGTGAGCTTCTGTGACTAAAGACTATGCTTACTTTAGAATAAATCAACACCACAGCTCTCAATAGTCCAAAATTTAGAGAAAGAGTTTGGACCACTTTGACCAGATCTGAGCTTTGCTGGTCCCTATTTACATTAAAAACAGGACTCAGCTGACCAATAACATAAGATTGCAGCTCCTCCTTTAATATGTATTAACCTAAAGCTAAATGGCTGTCAACATGAGCTCTGTAAAGCTTCCTCCCATTCCCTGCTAAGTCTTCATTTAGCCACTTTACAGTATTAGTAGATCAAAAACAGCTCTCCAGCTCTGCCTTAAGCACTGGATAAAGCAATTTTCTTTAAGAGTTTTAGGGTATTAGACCCAAGTGCATTTCTGAAAAGTCTCAAATGGAGCAGATAAAAGGGCAAGCAATGGATATAAAAAGAAATAATCTCAACTTGATACCTGGCAAAAGGGGGTGATTTTTGTGGCTGTTGATTTCACAAATCATTAAACATAACAGCAAACATAAAATTAATGTTTCCTGCCCATTTTTTAAATGTAGAGGCATAGGGGGAGCTTGTAGTGTTCCCCTATGCGAGTGGTCATAATATTGAGCATTACATGGAGGGCAACTGCCTAAGTGCTCTCGCAGTATCATCCTCAAATAGCAGATGCAGCTGGTTATAGCCCCAGGGGCAGAAACCACAAGTACTTGCTGTGATTGCAGTCAAAGGTCTTATCTGTGTCCAGGTTATTTTTTTCTTCTCCGGGAGAAAACATCAGTAATTCAGCTTCAGGAAAGCTATACACTGTTGATATAGGAGACATTGCTTACTTTCTCTACATTTATGACAGAAAATCTCTTTAACACACTCCTCCATCTGCATTGCTAGGCCACTCCTCAGCTGGTATGAACAGCTGCAGCCCAGGGTGAACTTTGAGCTGCATTTTTCAGCTGTTACTTCAGCTAGCCTGTTACACTACCTGAGAATGAACTGTTTTGACAGTTGCTTATCTGTTAATTTTCCTTTCTCTGTGTGCAGACTTCACCAATAGTGTAGTAGAGCCATTTCAATAAAGAACTTCTTTAGACTGTACTTCAAAAAGACAAAATAATGAAGAACGGGTCCTGGATTCAACTGCCTACACTTAAGAATACCCTGCCATGATAATACACCATATTACTGCAGTGGAGTTTCAGCTTTATGCCCCAAACTGGCCTTAGCTCCTTGCCCTCTATGTATTTGCTATGAAAACACTAAGTTTCTCATATTTATAGCTTCAGATGTTCATCATATTGATCCAATCAACAATCATAATGCATTAAGGAGGAACACCATCATTCCTACGAGCATCAGCTCCAATGCTTCAACAAAAAAGGCACAACTGAAACAGAAACTAAAAACATATTAATGAAAGCCTAGGATACAAGAGTTTGGATTCCTCTATAGAAACACGTTTTATTGAGTTTAAAGTTGAGGCCCGCCTTTGTCACTTTTGATTAATATATAATGATTTAGTAGTGCTTGAGTAAACAAGGGTCAGACAGATCAGGAACATCATATTGGTTCTAAGAAAGAAGCTTCTTCTTTCCTGAGGAACAAATAGGAGTGTCACACACTGTTGAGAAAATAATTTCTTCAACACCTTGCGCTTATACCGGATCAATCAGTAATGGGGAAAAAAAAATCAAAAAAATCAAAAATCTGTTTATCCTAGATAGTTTTGTTTTACTTGGCCGTCTTTCAGATTTACATTTCCTGGATTCTCTCAATAATCTTCAAACAAGAATGGTTTTGGCAGACTGAATAATGGAAAACAATGTATGCTGACAATCAGACTTGAAATAATGGCTTGCTTTTAATACTAGCTCAGACTTTTGTTACAGCACTGAAATCCAAAATTGCAGACAGGAACAGAAAATTGACTCATTGCTATCACACCATTTCGTAAAATCTAACTCTTCTATTACTTTTCTCTTTTAAGAAATACCAAGATCCTGTAACCAATATTCCAGTACTTAAGGATATGTTTTACAGAAAAACTCCCAACTGTTATGGTGATCAAACCAAATTAAGTACTTTGTACTTCATTTGCACTTTTTTTATTAAAAAAAAAAAAAAGCACACAAAAGGACTTGTACTGGAAAGTACTGACTGCTTTGAGTTAGTCATTGAAAGACCTATCCTGAAAGCACTGAGTACTCTTTAAGCTTGAATCACAATAGTAAAAGGAAACAGATATAGTAATGAGCCTTTGATTCAGAATTTGTAATTCAGCTTTTGGTCATGACTTGATTGGGAAAAACTGTTCCTGGGACTGATCCAGAGAAAGGATGAGTTTTACAGAGACCCCCATAACTCACATTGACATTTGTATTAATGTCAGTGAAAATTTATGGTGTGAGCTCCTTTCAGGATCACAGTTAATATGAAATATCAATTCTCATTGGGAGCCCCAAATGCCAGTGCCCTTTCACAATACAGTCCACTGATTTCCCAGGATTTGGCCTATTAAAAACAGACTAAGAAATTATTAAGCTTTATCTCAAAGTGCACATTTTCCTTTTTTACTTCCAATAAATTATTTGATGATATGAGAGGGAGACCATAAAATCAGTACTGCCTCAAGTAGCAGTACTGCATGCAAGAGGTAGCAGACACTGCAGGCTGTTACACACAACTGGGCAAAATGCAGTGAGCAATAAGCAGTCCCTTGAATCTGGCAAGCTAAGCGAGCATTTGAAAGGCATCACAAGCTTCTTCCTTCCTTCCTTCAGCAGCAGTCAGGCCAATGCCCCTAACCCCAGGCAGATTACATACTGGCAAGTTATGCAATGCTGCCTAGCCTCCATAACCAATTCAGTTGGCAACGGGGTTGGTTGGTTTGCACTCATAATCATGCATACTGTTATACAGCACGAGTAATATGAGAGCTAATGAAGCAGCAGTTGCTTTGCTCAAATTATTCCCCATACTTTTGCTCCCAGTGGCTGCCTGACTTGAAAAAAGAGGCCCTGAACACACAGGACATGCTGGATTACCCAGGCCTTCGTATCAGGGCAGTCCCTTATGCAGATTTCATCCCACTCTAACTGTTGCTACAACATCCAGTAAAATGCACAGCTACTTCTGAAATATTTTGGCATATCACTACCTTTACAATACAACTTAGATTTCAGGCACAGCTTTTAAGCACAGGTTGATTTATAGGCATACAAGCATATGGTTTTTCCATCAAGTAGGAAACAACTTGATTCCTTTATTAATCAGTGTTTCCAAATAAGTTGTTGAGATGTAACTAAATAATTCATTACTGTATCAGGGTGTAAGAGAGTACTTAAGGACTGGAAGCGTCTTTCCTAAAAGAAAACTGCAACTAGGACCTGAGGAATTAGATATAAATTTAATATGTATTTTGATAACTTGAATGCAAATTAGGTTTCTTTTGCAAATATTGGCTTACCAAATAGGCATGCAAATACTCTAGGGTAAACAGAAAGTACAGCACATGGAAAGTATGAGTTATGATTATATTTTCCAATATGAAATAAAAGGGGTACACAAGTATCTCTGGTGTGTTCATTGGAACAGTGAGTCTTCTGCCTGCAGACATGCAGCCACTTGGACATTTTTGCTATGTGCTTAGACCACTGGAAAAGCACAGAGGGAAAGCAAGAATGGCAACTGAGTACACAAGAATGAGACAAATGATGCTATGAGCAATAGCCATGTGCACCAGGAAAAATGCTTGTAGCCTGAAGAAGGTACAGGTTGGCATAATTTCCAGACCAAAGCAGAGGTATACCACACAAACCAATGAGTAAAAAGAAGAGCAGCAAAGAAAGACATCAATCTCTTACGTGGTGTCTCACAAAGAATCATCTGTTTCACATCTGAATTTGACCCTCTACATCTGCAACCTTGGAACAGAGGGTTATTCTTAGACTAAAAGACCAGGAGGTGTATGTCTTCCTGTAAACCACACAATAGACTCAGATTTAGTAATTCCTTCATCTGTCTCAATAACTTCAGAATAAATTTTTGACTAACACAATCCTTACCAACCAGAATCTCCCTCAAGGCCCTTAAAAATCCAGTTATCCTGGAGGTAGTAGCCATATAAGTCCTCTAATCACCTAGCTAGTAAGGACCTCCCACACCTACATATATCAACCCTTTCAATAAGTTTATGATTGCATGCAGAGCCCTCATGTTAGGCAGGACCCTAATAATCCCTGCTAATAATTTACATGCTGATGTGACTTCATACCTCATCAACAAATCTTTTAAGACAGCTTTTTAATGGTAGCTTTATGTTACTGTTATTAAACTGGCTGAAAAAAACACCGTATAAAAAAACAGAGCTGTAACTTCAGCAAGCAGTCAATCAAGTACAACACAAGATTTTCACAAAAAGATTCACAAGGAAATGGTTTAAGCTGTGTCTAGTAATGGTCTATAAACACAAAATAGTTAGAATGGTATTGTATCAAGCAGAGGCAGAATCTAGTGAGAATAATTCTTCCTTTACTTCCCTCTCAAAATGAATCTGAAGTAGAAAGGAAGAGGAATATAAGATAGACATTATTAAGATAAAAAATTACAGAAAGAAATCAGAAGTAGGGAATCTAAAATAAGGATAAAATAACATGAAGAAAAATTCTTTTTCCAAGTATTACCTGGAATAAAACAAACGACAGTATGTTGAATGAAAATAACTTTAAACAAAGGAGTTAGAGTGTAGGCAAGAAAGAAGTAAAGTAGTAAGAAAGTCAGCATGATTTGGGAACCTGCCTACAGTCATAGCCTGTCAAAGGTTTGTAGGCAATGGGTGCTTTTGTGCATGGTAAGATTATATCAACCTCATGTGCTGTTTTCTTACGGCATAAATGCATATAAATCTTTCTAAAAACAGTTGGGAGAAATCCCGTGGTCACTTGCCATTGTTCTTGTGGGGGACTTTAACCTCCCGGGTATCTGCTGGGATCACAGCACAGCAGAGAGGGAACAATCCAGGAGGTTCCCGGAACATGTGGAGGATAACTTCCTCACACAGCTGGTGAGTGAGCCGACCAGGGAAGGTGCCCTCCTGGACCTGCTGCTTGTGAACAGGGAGGAGCTTGTGGGGGAGGCAAAGGTTGGAGGCCGTCTAGGGTGCAGTGATCGTGAGATGATTGAGATTTTGATCCTTGGAGAAACAAAGAGAGGGGTTAGTAAAACTGCCACCCGAGACTTCCGCAGGGCTAACTTTGACCTGTTCAAAAGTCTGATGAACAAAGTCCCTTGGGAGGCTGCCTTGAAGGAAATGGGAGTCCAGGAAGCCTGGACATGCTTCAAGAGAGAAGTCCTAAAGGCACAGGAGCAGGCTGTTCCCATGTGCTGAAAAACAAGCAGGCAGGGAAGGAGACCGGCCTGGCTAAACAGGGACCTTTGGCTGGATCTCAAGAACAAAAGGAGAATCTATTGCCTTTGGAAGAGGGGCCAGGTCTCTCATGAAGACTATAAAGATGTACTGAAGTTATGCAGGGAGAACATTAGGAGAGCGAAGGCACAGCTAGAGCTCAACTTGGCTACAGCTGTTAAGGATAACAAATCATGTTTCTATCAATTGTTAACAGCAAAAAAAGGATTTGGGAAAATCTCCCTCCTTTACTGGATGCAGAGGGAAACATGGTAACTAAGGATGAAGAAAAGTCTGAGGTGCTCAACGCCTACTTCGCCTCAGTGTTTAGCAGTGGAACTGGCTGTTCCCTGGACACCCAGCTCATGAGTTGGGAGATGGGGAGGGGAAGCAGACTGAGGTCAGCACAGTTGAAGAGGAGTTGGTCAGAGACCTGCTGCACCACTTGGATGCACACGAGTCTGTGGGACTGGATGGGTTACACCCAAGGGTGCTGAAAGTGTTGGCAGATGTTCTCACCAAGCCACTGTCCATGATTTACCTGAAGTCATGGCTAACTGGGGAGGGCCCATTGGACTGGAGGGTGGCAAATGTGACACCCATCTACAAGAAAGGCAGAAAGGACGATCCAGGAAACTGTAGACCTGTCAGTCTGCCCTTGGTGCCAGGCAAGGTCATGGTGCAGATCATCTCAAGTGCCATTAAAAGTGATATAATGGACATCCAGGGGATCAGGCCCAGTCAGCGTGGGTTCATGAAAGGCAGGTCCTGCCTGACAAACCTAATCTCCTTCTACGACAGGGTGACCTGCTTATTGGCTGTGGATGTTGTTTATCTTGACTTTAGTAAGCCCCTTGACACTGTTTCCCACAGCATTCTCCTGCCAAAACTGGCTGCTCGTGGCTTGGATGGGCACACGCTTCACTGAGTAAAAAACTGTCTGGATGGCCGGGCCCAAAGAGTTGTGGTGAACAGAGTTAAATCCAGTTGGCAGCCGGTCACGAGTGGTGTCCCCCAGGGCTCGGTTTTGGGGCCACTCCTGTTTAACGTCTTTATTGATGATCTGACAAGGGGATCAAGTGCACCCTCAGTCAGTTTGCAGATGACACTAGGTTGGGTGGGAGTGTTGATCTGCTCGAGGGCAGGGAGGCTCTGCAGAGAGACCTGGACAGGCTGGAGCCATGGGCTGAGGCCAACTGGAGGAGTTTCCATAAGGCCAAATGCCGGGGGCTGCCCTTGGGCCACAACAACCCCCAGCAGCGCTACAGGCTTGGGGAGGAGTGGCTGGAGAGCTGCCAGTCAGAGAGGGACCTGAGGGTGTTGATTGACAGCCGGCTGAACAGGAGCCAGCAGTGTGCCCAGGGGGCCAAGAAGGCCAATGGCATCCTGGCTTGTGTCAGCAATAGCGTGGCCAGCAGGGACAGGGAAGGGATCTGACCCCTGTACTCGGCACTGGTGAGGCCGCCCCTCGGTTCCTGTGTTCAGTTTTGGGCCCCTCACTCCAAAAAGGACATTGAATGACTCGAGCGTGTCCAGAGAAGGGCAACGGAGCTGGTGCAGGGTCTGGAGCACAGGTCGTACGGGGAGTGGCTGAGGGAACTGGGGGTGTTTAGTCTGGAGAAGAGGAGGCTGAGGGGAGACCTCATCGCCCTCTACAGCTCCCTGAAAGGAGGGTGCAGAGAGCTGGGGATGAGCCTCTTTAACCAAGTAACAAGCGATAGGACAAGAGGGAATGGCTTCAAGTAGCACCAGGGAAGGTTTAGACTGGATATTGGGAAGCATTTCTTTACAGAACGGACTGTTAGGCATTGTAATGGGCTGGCCAGGGAGGTGGTGGAGTCCCCATTCCTGAAGGTGTTTAAGAGTCGGGTTGACATAGTGCTGAGGGATCTGATGTAGTTGGGAACTGTTAGTGCTAGGTTAATGATTGGACTGGGTGATCTTCAAGGTCTCTTCCAATCTAGACAATTCTGTGATTCTGAATCTAGTGTTACTACTGAGAGGTTAAAATATTTTTCAGTATTCAGATCAAATCCAAAACATTCCAATGATCAAATTTGGAGTAATCCATGTTAGGGAAGAAACAATTTGCAAAGTAGGACAGCGAAGGATGGTAGTAGGCTCAAAATAATATCCAAGGCCAAAAAAAAAAAAAAAAAAAAAAAAAAAAAAAAA